>NC_048542.1:6522185-6862115 GCF_902806685.2 Maniola hyperantus
TATATTTTTCAAATATATCGAGATAAGTGTTATCCAGGTGTTACCTTGATATCCTGCGGGAATTCAAGAAGGAATTAGTCAAACTAAGACGCCGAGTGAAGATTAGTAGCGCCCATGTACTGATATAGGTACTAATATTGTGTTCAATCTTGCGATTTGATGAGGGATAGTCTATAAAAAAGATATCGAATTGCCACTTTTACTTGTAGTTAGTTACTCCGGGCCCCACCATTACACGACCTACATCAAAATACAAGAAGTAGTTGTAGTTCAGTAAGTGATTCAACTGAAAAGAAACTAAGCAGAAAGTAAAACCTACTTGCAAAAATATGTAAAGAAAACGAAAGTGAACCCAGAGGAGCGGCACCGTCAATGATATGTAATATCGAATGATCTTATAATACTTGTTGCAGTCTTAAGTTACCGTGTTACCTATTTAGATATGTAATGATTCAATGACCACTACATATTACTATCACATTTGAGTCATATAATATGTCATACGATATTGTCGTTACTACTCTACATCACAGATTTTTGACAGTCGTCATACAAGATTACATAAGTTAGATCAAGTACTTAATCCATATTCATACTAGAGGTGTTACGGATATTCGCATCCGCATCAATTATTGTGGAGCTTTTGCGGATGCGGATTCTCTGCAACAAGTAACGACCTGCTAAGAAAGTGTGCGGGGCCAGATTGGCACGTGCCTCGCCCGTATTTTGTAGTTGATATCTTCGTTCGCTAACAGACCAATCAAAAAGTGTACAATGGTACCTAACAGGCGTGTTACGGATATTCGCATCCGCATCCGAAAATGCGGAACATTCGCATTAATTCAGGCATCTGCATTTGCGATGTCAAAATATTGGCATCCGCAACTACCCTGTTCCACACTGATTTTATAATGATTGTATCACAATATTACAAATGCGGAAGTGTCTCTGAACAAAGGACAGGCTGTAAGCCTGTTAAATACCTTAAATTAAATACCTACCTTTCGATCATTTGAGTGGCAGCTCTTTACACCAGTCTATTCTTTGACCAGTCAACTTAACAGTCTTGTCTTTGGTATTTATTATATGTATTGAAGAATGTACGAGTTTTGATTTTAATTTAGTTTGTTAAATTTTAAGTTAAATTAAATTTGTTTATTGTTAAGTTTGTTTAAATGTAATCGATGGGGCTGGAATATAGATCCCTATAAAATTCACACAGAAATATTGAGTTGGTAAGTACTAGTAAGTACCTAGTTTCACACACAGATGAAGTATTGATTGGAAAACTAAGTTATTATTATAGATGTACCCCTTGCCTGGACGGCTCGTGCGGTTTGCTGGAGGGTGACAGTTGAATACTTAAATTCCTTGATTTTAACGTAAAATTTATTGACACTCCCGCAACACTCAATAAAACAATTTTATCTAATATACCTAACCTAGAGTTTAAGACAGTTCAGTTCTTAACATAAGATGTTACGACGAAGTCATAAAAAGTTATACGAGTAAGACCTGTTTTTAAATAGGTAAAAGAAATGCATCAAAGACAGAAGCGGTCTTTTTATGGACAAATAAAATTTTGTCTAATATTTTTATGTCAAGATAGATCGCCAGCGCCTGCGAAGTCGTGTTTAAAAATAAAATACTCACGAAAGAAATACTACAAAAAATCCTTTGTAGTTTTGACTTGGATGTATCTATCAATTTGTATTTGTAATCGGCAGATGTCATTCACGTAGGAAAATACACATAACTACTACCTTCAAATATTTTGGACTAAGTAATAGAATTGGTCGTGATAAAATGTTTGTCCGGAAATCCGACAACCAGTTGAAGAATGTGAGTATGTCATTGCAAAAAAGGAATAAAGCTAAATCATTAATGATCTAGAGCTTTATAGTGCTTTTTCTGTAAAGTCTTATTTTGGTTTACAATACCAATTTTCTTACCTCTTTGGATGTTTACTCCTTCACATTACAATGACTGAACTGATTTGGCTGAAGTTCGGAATGGAGATAGTTTATACCCTGAATAAGGGCAGAGGGCATGGCCTTCCTAAACCGTAAGTTCTAAGGAGCTGCTGATTGTGAATAAAATGTTGTGGCCACCATATTTCTAACAATACTCCAGGCTCCAACTCATGCTGCAAGGGTGTTGCCTTCGCAGATATTCATATAATATACCATTCACTTCATAGCATATTGTATTTTAAAGCTACCAGGGAACGCTGCAGTTTGTCGTGGGTTTAATGTTGTTTAGGGTTCCGTACCTCAAAAGGAAAAACGGAACCCTTATAGGATCACTTTGTTGTATGTCTGTCGGTCTGTCAAGAAATCTACAGGGTACTTCCCGTTGCCCGAGATCATGAAATTTGGCAGGTAGGTAGGTCTTACAGCAGATATAAGGGGAAAAATCTGAAAACCGTGAATTTGTGGTTACATCACAAAAAAAAAATGAAATTGTGGTCATGAACTAATAATTAGTATTTTAAATTTACGAAGTAAGATAACTACTCGTATATCAAGTGTGGTAGGTATCATATGAAAGGGCTTCACCTGTGCATTCTAAAACAGATTTTTATTTATTTTTATGCATCATAGTTTTTGAATTATCGTGCAAAATGTCGAAAAAACACGACTGCAGTACGGAACCCTCGGTGCGCGAGCTTGACTCGCACTTGGCCAGTTTTATCATTTTATCGCATTGTTTGTCATAAATTAGATGGTCTTTAGTTTAATTTTTATTTAATAGGTACAATTTCTAATGTTAATTATTGATGAAATTATCACTAATGTCCCTACCTATTATAAATGAGCTACTAATTTATACATTCGTTAGTAAAGACTCCGACGTAATGGGTCGTATTTCGCAGGTGCTTGCCGTCACCTGCCTTGTTTTAACTCAGTCATGCGTATCTAATGTAAGAGAGCGTTGGACTATGTATATGAGCACAATAGATTCTCGTAGACTTCGCGTCAAACTTCTATTCTCTCTGAGTACGAGACATGTGTGCCAATCCGACGACGACGACGACAGATGCCTTGTGATAGCTGTTATTTTTCCTCACTCTACCATCTCAATGGGGATCCACAGGCAAAACTGATCTCGGAGGGCACACAGAGGTCCGGCGTATCTCAAATTAAAATCAACCGTGGGGCCGATTCTCTTGTACACAATCTCTAAACTACACTAAATTAACAGGTCTAAATCTAGTGCTATCCTTTTCCGCAAACGGCATTATGAAAGGGATAGCAATAGCTTTAGACGTGTCATTTTAGTTTAGTTTAAGAGATTGTGAACAACGGAATTAGCCACATTATTTGATTTGTTTGCTAGCTTTAATAAGAATTGTCGATACAATATCTAATTTTTTAATGAGCTGGAACCTCGAACAATTAAAATTATGGCGTTTGACTCAGTATATGTGGTATAATATATCATCTGTGGAGATGATATATTATACTATCTCTACTATGGCCGGTTCGCTAATGCGCCACCTGTTGGGTAATTGGGATAAATTGGCAGTGTGAATCTGCATTCTCAATATCCTCACTTACCTAAGTTTTTGAGCAAACTGTTCAACTGTTGAAAGTTTGGCCATCTGAATCTGTGTCGTGCGTTGTAATTATCGTTTTGAGAACTTACTCGGCCTTTCTAGTTTATAAAAATACACTTATTGTTTGTGGACTGGCCTGTAAGTATTTCTAATAATACATTGAAGTTATTGCTGACTTCATCAATCATCAACATCCAATATGCATCCACTGTTGGACGTAATATTTAACCTCTTTTAAGTAGCATCAACGTTAGGTACATGTTAAGTATATTACATTATATGTTAAGTAAGTTACATTTTGCTGACTTAAGTACAAGTCCGAGATGGGCTGCAGACCACAAACTGCAAGGGACAGGCTACTGGTCTCTATGAATCTGTATGAAATTGGTTCCGAGCGCGGCAACACTGCGACCTGTAACCGCGGCCGCAGATTCATAGAAACCAGTGGTGTCGCTTGCAGTTAGCGGTCTGAAGCCCATCTCGGACTTGTACCTTTACCTATCAGACGGATCTACATGGATAAAAGAGATAAGTGTAGTACCTTGAAGTCACTTCCTAGGTAATAAAGGAATCATAATACTTACCTACTTAATTGTCCAAAATGGACACATTATCTCGGTTTATTTAGTTAATTGAAGGAAGTAACTAGATAACTACATATTTATTACCGGTCTACATTTATCACGATAAATTATATTTCTTAATGAAAGCTACATCCGTTCAGTGTTTCTTGAATTGTGCTGTTACAATAATAAACAGATTAGAGAGACCGATAAAGGCGCCAAAAACCCGTTTTACGAGTAGCTGCTATAGAATTATTACAGTCCCAGTGTACTTGTAAGTTTTTTTAACAGACAACAGTTTCTGTTATAGGCAAGTATAAACCAGAACGCATTATTTTATCCATAATCGCCCCTCATCCATGCAAAGACTGCATATTGTCACTCAACGATTAGTATTCCCGTCGTACGGCTAACGGGGACTTCTCTCGGCACGTGGACTGCATTCCGCGCTATTAGCGAAGAACCCTATCCAGTTGACAGTTAGCTTCAACTGAATAGGATTCTTCAAGAGTTCAAGAGTGTAGACAAACTCTCTCTGTATTGACCTCTTGACTTCAGAAAAAGGTTTTCAATTCTACGCAAACTTTTATTTTATGTATAATTTTATTTTTATTTATATGTTCGTCAAATATGAACTGATTCTTTCAGTAACGAAATCTTTTTATTTTATTATAAAAGACAAGATGATGCCCGCGTCGTCTTGTCTTCGTCCGCGTGAAGTTAAGTTTTTAAAAATCCCGTGGGAAGGAACTCTTTAATTTTCTGGGATAAAAAGTATCCTTTGTCCTTGCCCGGGATGTAAGCTAACTCTGTACCAAATTTCATGTAAATCGGTTGAACTCGATAAGCTAGCAGACAGACAGACCGACACACTTTCGCATTTATAATATTACCTAGTATGGATATGGAAGCATGGATGTGCCGTCAGGTTGATTCCAAATTTTGGTGCAGATATTTGATGAATCTGATAAGGTTTTCCTTGATTGATATGAATACATTCATCATTATCATCATCATGATCAACCCATAGCTGGTTCACTACAGAGCAAGGGTCTCCTCTCAGTTTGAGGAGGGTTTGGCCATAGTCCGCCACGCTGGCTGGCCAAGTGCGGATTGGCAGACTTCACACACCTTTGAGAACATTATGGAGAATCAGGCATGCATGTTTCCTCACGATGTTTTCCTTCACCGTTAAAGCGAGTGATATTTAACGTATTAAAACGCACATAACTCTGAAAAGTTGAGGTGCGTGCCCGGGATCGAACCACTAGGCCATCACGGCTGAATACATTAATCGCGATCAATTTAAATTTAATGAACAGTAGACTTTCAACTATACGTGGTTCAAGCATGTAGTGCATACGAAGTAGGTACATGATTAATTAAAGTTGGTTTGTTTGTTTTTTTAAGCCGATCAATGGGCTTCCTTACTTGAGGTATCTTTTCAACCACAATAGCAGTAGCATTCTGACACTAATCCTACTGCATTCACGCAAAGAATTCGTACTATGTATCTACCAGTAACATCGATAAGATTAGAACTCTCATCGTTCGACTAACGGGGAATGGCACGTGAACCGCATTCCTCGGTCATCGTAGGTTCTTCAGGATCGTACGGAACTCCATTGAGTATCTGTTAAGGAATTATGTACTAAGTACTATTAGACTTTTTAAGATGAAGTTCTTTATGTACCTCAATAAAACAAGGAACCCTTATAGGATCACTTCGTTGTCTGTCAGTGAGTTAGTTGTAGGCTCTTCTCAGACCTGGGCGCGTTTGGAACCCTCGTAGCTTTAGTTTTTATTTTTAAGTTCGCGTAAAAATTATCACCACTATATCATCTTACAAATGCAACAACTGACTTTCAAAAAGTGTAATTTATTACCTTTTTTGAATAAACCATTTGATTTGATTTGTAAGTCCGTCTGTCCGCCTTTCTGTCGTGTCTGTCAAGAAAACCTATAGGGTACTTCCCGTTGACCTATAATTATTAACTTTGGCAAGTCGATAGGTACTATGGCACACGTAAGGGGAAAAATACGAAAGCCATGAATTTGTGGTTACAACAAAAAATAATTAAAATATGTTTATGAAGAAATAATTAGTATTTTCAACTTTCAAAGTAAGATTAATGTACCAAGTGGGGTATCATATGCAAGGGCTTTACCTGTACATTCTAAAACAGATTTTTATATATTTTTATGCATTATAGTTTTTGATTTATCGTGCAAATTGTCGAAAGAATTCGACTGTAGTACGGGACCCTCGCTGCGCGAGTCTGACTCGCACTTTTAACTTTTACCTTTGTGTTTTTTGTAACTTGGCGGAACCCTGAAGTCTAGTATAAGGTTCCACCTTAGCAACATGTTAGCGGCATTGCTTTGCCTAGAGTTGAATTTAAAAAAAGAATGTTGGGCAGATGTAAAATGGCGGCCAGAAAAGCCGGAGCTATTGATTTGAAGCAGGGAAAATTAGAATTTATAATTATGTCTTGAAGAAGTTAGTAGTTTAGAACTAAGATTGAAGTTTATTAAGCATTGTCTAAATGGAATAAAGTCTGTTCCTATAAGTTGTGATTATTTTTATTAAACATGTTAATCCTATTTTTTGTTGTTGCAGGTAATGTGTCGCCGAATGAGGCGAGGGTATTTAAAGTGTCGAGCGTCGACGCTGAATGTTAACAAGTAAAGCCTCATTCATACATGATGCCTCGTCGTCTTATGGGGTTTCGGTCTTACTGATCTCTATACAAGTGATAAGCTTGAAGATAAGTATTTGTGGTTACCAAACCGCTATTGTATGATAAATGTACCATGTAAGCTTTAAAGGCGTATCTACTAGAATTGTAAATATGCCCTTATTCAGCTTGCCATGTCGTTGAGCAGGACGAATTCTGTATTTATAGCAGCTTATAAATATTTCCTTTTATATTTTACGTACGCAAGGCTTTGGCACGTGCTAACTTCTTGCAGGTACATATTCCTAAACTAGCTTATGCTCGCGACTTCGTACGCGTGGACTACACTTCAAACCCCTATTTCACCCCCTTAGGGGTTGAATTTTCAAAAATCCTTTCTTAGCAGATGCCTACGTCATAAATCATAATAGCTGTCTGCATGCCTAGCCCGATCCATCCAGTAGTTTGAGCTGTGCGTTGATAGAACAAACTAAAATAAATTAACAGGTTTGTGAACTACCAATAGCACCATTGTCGCCTTTAGTATACCTATGGCCCATATCACAGTTCACGACAATAGGAACTTCTAACAAAACGTCGAGGCTTCGACGTCACTGGCAGGTATCACATGTTGTACATTTGACGTAGTGTAGTCCTATTTTTCTATGATTTTACGTCAAAATAACCTAACATTTGTCATATCGTCGATTCAGGATCAAACCGAGCGAGAGTTCCCCCACTCTAGTTCGCTCTGCCCATATTACGACGAGTGTACACTGTACACTTACAATATGGTATGAAAATAATTGCAAAAGCAGAAATTTGTATACCTTGAAGGAACAACTTTTTAAATGCAACAAAAACTATAAAATCCCGCCAATGTAATTGGTATTGTTTCCCAGAAGCGGAAGTCTGCAATCTGGTTTCAGAGAAAACTCGTACAATTTACCCTATAAATGGGATAATGGGATAGCCCAATAAAAAGCTGCCTTGTTTATCAACCCACGTTAAAGCTTGTTTTCCATAGCTATATTTCCATATACATATATTGAATAATGAAGAGGCTGGTCATATTGACCTCATTGCCTTTTGCTCTTTTAGGATAATGAGTTGGTTATAAGTTATAGTAGGATTGTGCAGTTTCTGTCTTCATAGTTTCGTTTGCTTATATTGGGCAAAACGAGAAAACGGTCCTTTTAAATACATTTTAACATTGTTACGTATATTCACACATAACATACAAACATTGTTATACGAGTGCTCAAAAAAAGAGTAATGTTTTCAGGTGTAGTATGTATGTATGCATGTATGTGAGTTTGTTTATTCCACCATAACTTCCACATACACCATAAATGCCTCAACAGATTTGAATGTATGGGTATCGTAAGTTAGAATCCTTACATCATCCCGAGTGACACTGCCGATATATATAAAAAAAATCCATATAATATAACGGTTGTATGGTGCCATTTTCAAATGTTTTTTTTTTTACTTTTTAGTTTGTTTTTGGCAGGGCGGTCGTGTTTGTTTTGTTTTAAGTAACAATTATTTCTGGGTTTTCTTATTAAATTTTAAAAGATCGATGAAGTCTGCCCACTTGTTAGTGGTTATCTAATAAAAGTCAATGTTGTGTTCTTGACCGCCGTTAATCCGATCATAAAATATAATCTCGTCATAAAACCAGCTGCCGTTACATACATACGTAATTTATGCAATTGCTATAATAGTCAATTGAACCTTTAATTGGAGTAGCGGTCAATAGCTTTTAGTTAGCGACTGTTTAATAATACTAATTAGTTATATCGGAACAAAACTTTTAAAGATAAAATATATTCTAAGGATAAGCGAAAATTAAGGTGAAAATATTTTAAAATAAACTAGATAGATAGAGATATTATAGTTAGATATATTACATATTCCAAATTAAACGTGTAATTTTAATTTGGAATTCGCTTCTGCCCTTGAATTCACATGCGTCAGTGTACCTAACTCGAGTTTTAGTGAAACTAAGTACTTACTACTAACTTAAATTTCGGCGTCAATTACAGAGTGTAATACAATAGGTATTACACTCTATCTAAAGTTTCGTGTCAAATTTGGTTTTCACGGTGTTATAAAACATATTAAAAATGCAACAGTGTGTCTGTATATCTGTCTGTCTGTCTGCTGGCATTTCACGGTCCAACAGTTTAACCGATTTTGATGAAATTTGGTACAGAGTTAGCTTACATCAATAAGTTTCCACTGGATTTTTAAAAATCTAAATCCACGCGGACGAAGTCGCGGGCATCGTCTAATTAGTTATGAATATATACGTTTTTAGAAACCTGCACCTTAAACAATAAAACATTCTTTCGATAAAGAACATTTTTAATTACTAGTAAAGCCCTGAATACGATGATAGCTGCCTAAAAGAGCAAAGTACCATTAACCAATTGACCAATATAAATACCAATTAACTTACAAGTTACTCTCTATACTTGTTTGAATACCCCGGAAAATAACAACTTCGGAACATTGCAATACTAACAGGTTCTGTGTTAAACAAAAAGCGTGCTGTCGCCCACATATGCCGTGTCACTGACCTATCCCAACGTGATGTGGGAAACAGAACCTACATCTGTTTCACGACGATAAAATCTACGCACGATTTTATAGATACGTCATAAATAAAGGGCTGATTTCATTGCTCTCTTAGATAAGTATGTCATGTTTGTGACAAGAATAAAGATACGTATAAAATCGCATGCAAAATCTAAGTGCGGCTTCGACTTTATTTTGTTTACACCAAACAAAAAAAGTACCAATGTTTCGTTCAGATAAATGGTTAATTCTGTTGTTGTTATAATGTACAATCTATAAACTAAAATGGCCAGTCGAAATGTTTTGCTATTTGCTATCCTCTTCATTATGCTCTCTGCGGGAAAGAAAAGCACTAGAATTTGGTCATTATAGGTCCATGATTTAGACCTGTCATTACAACAGAATTAGCAAGTCCAATAATATAATCTATGTCCAATAAAAAACTTCCATTGAGATCATGTTTTTATTTATTAATACAATTTTTACTTCTATTTCAAAAACTGTTAGAAGCGAAATAAGTTTTTTGAACTTCTTTAATTACCTTTTACCTTCTTTAATTAATCGAGGCAGCCGCTCAATTTACCCCAAAAATTCATACCCCAGGGCTTAAATTAATTATTCTACAGGGGTTTGAATTGAAGGGTTTAAATTGTATGTATAGTCCACGCGGATGAAATCCCGCCCCTAAGCTAGTATAATATGCTTAAATTAAAGATCTAATTACATTACTTAGTTGATTACTATAAAAACAGCAAGAATTCGAAGAACAGTATTTTAGTTTCTGCGAAAACAGTAGCGTCTTTCAACATTTATATTACGAAATTATGCAATAAGAATTAATGCGAATGAATGCGAGAGCAAACAATACGTATGCACTAAATAAGGAATTATTCATGAACGTGCGGATCAGACGTTAGGATTTGTATGGTAGAAGGCTCAGAAGACAGCGTTTCATAACTATTTCTTAGTTTAGGAATGTTAGATACCCTAAGAACCCCTAATTAATAATATTTTAGTAAAATTGGAACCTAAAACTTGAGACTAATTTCTAACATTTAAAGGTAACAAATATTTACTTGCAAATTGCAGAATTCTAACGCGGAAACCTTACGCATATAACCAGCGGAACGTAACAACACTTTTTTAATAAAGCTAAGACGTAATCATTTGTAAGTGGAAATTTAATAAAATTGAATTGACTTCAAGTCTAGGTTAAAAGACCAAATTGCTCATTTTGTTTGTTATTTGCTTTTGTCAGTTTTGTCACACTGATACTTGTGACTTTGCTTGACTAAAAAACAGGCTCGCGCAACGAGGGTTCCGTACTACAGTCGTATTTTTTCGACATTTTGCACGATAATTCAAAAACTATGATGCAAAAAAATAAATAAAAAACTGTTTTAGAATGCACATGTAAAGCCCTTTCATATGATACCCCATTTGATATACTTACTTCGAAAATTGAAAATACTAATTATTAGTTCATGGCCACAATTTAATTTTTTTTGTGTGTTGTAACCACAAATTCGCGGTTTCAGATTTTTCCCCGAATGTCTGCCATAAGACCTGCCAAATTTCATAATTTTAGGTCAACGGGAAGTACCCTGTAGGTTTCTTGACAGACCGACAGTGTGACAACAAAGTGATCCTATTAGGGTTCCGTTTTTCCTTTTGAGGTACGGAACCCTAAAAATTAATCAACACCGATCAAACTAGAACGCTCGCTTTCGCAGAAAATGAACTAAAACTACACTTTATTAAAAGGTTTGAAATAAGTGACATAATTTTAAATTGTGATGATTGAAAAACCATTTGTGATTGTTTTACTATTTAGCAATAACCATTTATAGGTTGTAAATGGTTGTAAACGTCCACTTTACCTTATTGAATAAGCTCTAGCGTATCATGTCCACAACTGACATTTTCAGACAATGTAAAAATTGACAAAACTGTTTTGTTAAATAAATATTTTTCATTTTCATTTATAAAATGTTACCCGTACCTACCTTGTGAAATGGGCTACCATACGCTTGTGAAATGGGCTCCGTGGTTCCAAAAATATTTAAGTTAATCTCATGAAAATTTCTATTTAGATTATATTATTATTGTGATAAATCCACAAATTACTTAAAAATAGTAGTGTAACACAAGCGATAACCAGATGGCGCTAGCCAAGGTGTGGATCGCGCTAACTCCCTCGAACTTGCCATGTTGCTACTAGATGGCGTTGGCTGTGGGTTGGCCAAAAACGCATTGCGCTAGTGAGATTGACCGGCCTTAGTATAGGATCCCGCCACAGCCAACGGTCGTCAATCCGACTCGATCCGACTCAATCCTAGAGTTCGCCAGTCTTCGGATTCACCAACGTACCAACGTACGAGTACGCTGAGTCGTGCTTCCGACTGCGCTTCCACTGCGTGGGACGTTTGTTCGGGACATGGCTATCGGCTACTCGTACAGTGCAGCGCAGTCGCGCTTCCGGCATTCGCTTCCACCGCGTGGGACGTGTGCACGGGACACGACTTTCGCACAGTACAGTCGCGCTTCCGACCTCTCGCTTCCACTGCGTGGGACGACGCTGGGACACGACACTGACTGTCTTTAACACGGAATAAACGTGGTGCTGTTAAGCAACGTTGTTTCACTTTGGCCATCCGTAACCCGTCAACCAACGTGGGGCAGTCCAGCGATCCAACGTGGGGCAAGATCCAGCATCCCAGCTGGAATCTCTTACAGTGGCGCCCAACGTGGGGCAAGATCCAGCAGCCCAGCTGGAATCTTTTACAGTAGTCATTTTAGATATTCAAAATGCAAGATGATTGGAAGCTCGCTATTTGGCAAAATATCGCAGCAGCTTGTACGTTTGTACCATATGTGCTATTGCGTAAAATCATCAGCCAGCGTAGCATGACGGGCACTTTCTCAGCGAAACCAGCCCGCTCGTTTACGACATGCAAATAGGGTTTAATAATCTGATTGACAATGAACATAACGACTTAATTAGTGTTTTTCAGCAATGGACCAAAGAGTTCACTGTCCTCCATTTACGACCTAACTATGGCCTTACTCGGCATTTTTAATGTAATTAACGGGTACATACCACGATTAATTAAATTAAATTAGCTCGTGAAGTTCCAGCGAAAAGAACAAGAAAGAGGGTAGTTCGCTACTGCCCACGACAGCTCCAACTTCATCTATCGCAGCACCGCAGTCCCGTCGTGACCACGGCCCGTGCAATTGTGTTGAAATATCGACAAATAAAAAATTCAAAATAAATCGTGGTATGTACCTAACCGTCATCTACATTTATATACATGTCGATAAACCACGAAATAAGCTTAAAATCATTAGTTTACTCAGCATTTTTGGTGTTGATGCCGGAATTATCCTCTGTTTTGAACCTTCAACGCCACAAAATTATACTAGTAAAGTAATTTTAAATGCGATAATATCTCTACCTGTACAACCTCAAAACATAACGCCGGTCACGGATAACGACTTCAATCGTCATAATAATATTATGAGCAAGGTGATAAAAAATGTCATTAGATCGGGCCTTCGAAAATAAGATAAAAGGGCACCTGTCCAAAACATGTTACCTGCATCATTCATATATTTATAATTAAGTAATTTTTATGCCAATGACTGCTTATGAACTTATAATATGGAGGTAGATTTGTAGTGGACAGAAGTCAATAACTGGATGAATGACAGAAAAGTGATACTGGATTTGGCTGATTTTATTCAACTCATAGAACAGAAACTGTTGGTTGGTAATATTATTCTAAATCAAGTCAAACTACGCAGTAAATATTAATTTAAAATTTAAATGAACTATTATTATAAGCATAACGCCTCTAAATTTTATCTTGCAAAACAAAATGTTGTATATAGACTAGTTTTTAAAGATAACCATAATATATGGCTTGAATTTAAATAAAATCTAAATATATAAAAGGAAAAGGTGACTGACTGACTGACTGACTGACTGACTGATCTATCAACGTACAGCTCAAACTACTGGACGGATCGGTCTGAAATTTGGCATGCAGATAGCTATTATGACGTAGGCATCCGCTAAGAAAGGATTTTTGAAAATACAACCAACCCCTAAGGGGGTGAAATACCCTATTTCACTATTGTTTGAAATTTGTGTAGTCCACACGGACCAAGTCGCGAGCATAAGCTAGTCCTTCGATAAAATCACAGTACCATACGTTACATTAAACAACAATACCATACAATAAGAATGCTATAACAAAATCTCATTTTGTTAATAAGTGACCGCCCACGATGTCGTTATCTGTGAATCTGGTTGTGGCCCAAGTTATAAAACGTAAGCGAAGTGACATAAATATTTGTTCAGTTAGTTTTAAGTTTTAATACATTTTTGAATGAAAAGCATTAATATTTTGAATGCTTATCTTTTGCCAATACCCAATATTAGGGCCCTGAATTTGCAATCTTATCTATGCGCCAAATGCATTTTGTGATTTCAATTTTGACACCATGTTACTATAACTGTAAAATATTGCTTATTTTAAGACAGTAATAGATAGCGTGTAGAGCCCAAATGACGCGTGTTGAGTTAAACCTGTTTCTTTTATAAAAAAGCACTTTGTTCCTGTCGCTCGAGTCACTGCCGCGGCTATTTAAATAATTTAGTTCGCGGAGTTTTCATTCAATTGTTCAGAGCAGCCATTGTCGATTACAATACTATTATAGAATGGTTCTGTATACGATACTGATGATGTTTACACTATATCTAAACTTAATAATATCAGGGTTGAAGTATATCTTTAGACTGGGTTGTAGGTTGTAAGTTGAACATATTTTAGAAATGAGAGTGGTTACTTTATTATTTAAAAAATGTCTTGCAAAGATTGGTTCAATTTACACGGTGAGGAGTATATATACCCATTCTAAATCTACTAGGTGGAATAAGAAGGTAATCTTTCGAAATGTAGATTTATACTGGGGAAAAATAAACAAAAATCTTTAAATATTTAAAAAAATATAGTTAAAATTTAAAAATATATATGAGAAGTCGCTTACGCTTATAACTTGTACCCAACCAAATGTCTTAATCGAATCAGCGCGGGGTCAATTGACTCTTTCATTTGCATTTTGCCGTTCGGGAGCCGGACAAATCTTCGACTTGCGTCAAATTTTGTACACCTACCTTACCTTGAAAAGAAAACTGTTATTTAGTTAGTACATAGGTATTTAACTCTTATAATTATTTGCTATAGTTGTAGTAAATACAGATTCAAAACTGTTACCGTATAGAGTAGATTTAAACTTAATTGTAGATACCACGCGCATTGTTAAAATAAGAAAATTAAAAAAAAATATTAATTGACTGGCTGTTTTTAGGATATTAAGGTATTAAGTGTTTCGATAAAAAATAGTGCAATCAAATTAACGTTCTATCGTTTTTGTCGTGCCTCTCTTACCAACTTAGTACCTCTTTCAGAAACCCATAGGTCTAATAATTACGAATTCAAAACTGTGAGCGTATTCAGTTGATTTGAACTTAGTTGTAGATATCTTATGATGTGCATTATTTATAATAAAATACAGTCGGTCGGTCAACATAAAAGGCAAAGCATGCAAGGCTTATCTGATAAGCCTAGTATAATACAATCACAAAAGCTTTGTTAGGGTCAGAAATCTTATCGGGCATGTACCTGCCTAGTTTTGTTTGATTTTGCTTGGAGTTGAATGCTCACAAAGTTAGATTAACTAGTTTTGTCTTTTATCACTTCTTCACTGCTGCAGCCTAATCAAAATATAAATTCAATTATAAATGCGATAGTGAGTCTGTTTGCTTGTCCATCAATCCGCAATGGAGAAATTTCATCCGCAATGAAGCCACGGATCGACGTGATTTTTTACATGGCTTTGTACTCTTATTCGAGCAAATAAAACTATCTTTATCTTTGTGGATATAGTTAAAGACCATAGATTATTTTTTATCCCGGGAAATCAAAGAGTTCCCACGGGGTTTTTATAAAACCTAATTTTACGTAGACTAAATCATAGACATCATCTATTTGGTACAGAAATAGCTTGCATCCCGTATATAATATAAGCTACTTTTTATCCCGAAACATCGAAGAATGCCGTTGAGATTTTTAAAAACAGAATTCAACGCCGTCGAAGTCGCGGGTATCGTCTAGTAATCTATAAATATATAAAGCTCTATAAATCTTAGAAACAAAGCGTTCTTCGGCCCGACAAAGTCCATAGTTGAGGGTAAAAGTAAAGTATTTTTAGCAGGACCGACTGTTTATAAAGCTTGTGTGTTTAAGCAATTTAACCTGTTTCTCATCATGATACATTCGACACCGATTTTAGTGCTCCCCGTCTGACTGGTGAAATGAAAACCGAGAGCCTAGAACAGAGGTTTGACAACCCCTAACGAACTTGTGTCTAGATTATGCTCGCGACTTCCGTGTCCGCGTGGACTACATCAAACCCCCATTTTACCCACTTGGGGGTGGAATTTTGAAAAATCCTTTCTTAGTGGATCCCTACACTTTACAAATAACACATCCTACCATCAGGTGAGATTGCAGTCAAGGGCTAACTTGTATCTGAATAAAAATAAAAAAAATCCTCCAAATTTCATGTCCCTAGTACCTACCGGCGGTTTATGCGTTGATATATGTAAATCCTAGGTTTATCAAATTGCGATCACGGAGTATCGAACTTGCTTGTAAGCAAGTTAGATACTTCGTTTTTCGGAAACGTCAATTGGCACTTGCATAGCTGATGTGTCAAATGATAAATTACCTACTCAGAACTCATTACATAAACTCATAATAATTTATGGATGAAAAGTAGCCTATATTTCCGGGATGCAAGTTGTCTCCGTATCAATTCAAATTCGGTTAAAAGGATGGCTAGGTAACAGACGGTTTCGCATTTATAATATTAGTATGGATCACTATTTATTGATTTCCCCATATTTCCCTATGTTTCTGGACGAAATAGAGTAGAAGTCTATAAATAGTTTTAGTTATTTTAATTTAGTTATTTGTTTCGACGAAACTGGAATCCGATTATAATAATTTTATAAGCTCTTGATTCATTATGAGAGAGATCATAAAATTATTTCTTCCGTTCTATACTGAGGATGCTCATCATTTTCATTTGAAAAGAAAACCTTACAACATAGCCATTCGGAGTGAACCCCAAACACTTATTTTTAAACACCGGGTCCGATGAAGTGTTTGCTTAAGCACTTTGGCTCGTTATGAACTCGTACACTTGTTTTAAGTTCTAACAGGTTGATGAGATAAAATACGGATTTTGTTAAGTGAACTGAGTAAACTCTTTTTGGTTTTTCTGTACACCAACCTTCATGTGGTTTCCTAATCCTATAATTTAATATATATAAAGAAAAGCTGACTGACTGACTGATCTATTAATGCACAGCTCAAACTATTGGACGGCTTGGACTGAAATTATGCATGCAGATAGCTATTATGAAGTAGACATCCGCTAAGAAAGATTTTTGAAAATTCAACCCTAAGGCGATTACGCACTGCACTGCACTTCTATCCGTCATCCGTGAGAATACCAGCGAATTTACGACTCGTAGATAATCGCTATTACGACATATTATGTCATAAGCTACCATACAAAACAAAAAGGAACGTATTTTCACGGACTCGGATCGGATGAGTGCGTAACCGCCATTAAGAGGGTACAGGGGTTTGAAATTTGTGACGAAGTCGTAGGCATAAGCTAGTAATAAATAATCATGCACACAAAAGAAAAGAATTTATCGACTATCATGCGACTGTCATAATATTGAGATTACCAATGTTATCCCAGCTAATTGACATTGACAGACGGCAATTTAATACTCATCAGATCACAGAGGGGTGTCGTCATCACTTGCTGTAAGGTCAGGTCATCATAATATGACATCATAATTCTAAGACACGAATCAATCATCATGCAATGATTGCATGTGTTCATTAAATGATAATCTGTTGTAAAAACTGTTTACAAGATGCCTTTGAAATCGTTTGTAGATTTTATTATTGAATTAAGTAGGTATTTATCTAATTTATTTACCTCTAATCTCTCACGACCCTGACCCAGGTGGACAGACGACATCCAGAGAGTTGCAGGGAGCCGCAGGAATGCTGGATACAAGCTGTAAAAGACCGTAGGGTGTGGACATCTCTTCATAAGATCAACGTCCAGTTGTGGATGTCCATCGGTTAAGATGACGCCAATTCGTGCTTAATTAATACAATCATGTTAAGTACGTGTTGCCCAATTCGAAACGTCCGTTTTGTTGATGAATTAATAAAAGCATCGCTGGAACAACCGCTGTGCTATAAAAATAATAGTACAAGTAGGCACCACACACGGCATTGGCTTAATATGAACAGTAGGTAATAGAACTCACTAAATTGGTCTAATTTTGACTAATTTAGCAGTTGTATGAAAATCACATTAAACATCATGACTGTTTTAGTGTTGTTAGAGTTTGTTCTTGTTATTTGCTTCATTATTGAAATTGATTTAGTGACGAATGTCGACTGCCTTGTCTTTGTTCAAGGCTTTTATAACTCGTATTTATGAGCACTAAATAAACTGAACATTAACGGTCCTAATAAAAATCCCTGGCGTAACCTCCAACTAATTATAAAGTTAAATGAAGTTATCACAATTAAGTACTCAAGTCAGTCATCTAGTTCTATTTAAATGATCTCTTTTAAATATTTTAGCCTACATCGGATTAAGATAATAAATGTAAAAATACAATTTACAAAGATAAGTTTTTTTATGCATCCTGTGCATTTTGTACAGGCTTCTCCCTCCTTCCTTGTTTATGTCATAGCGAGGAGAGATCTCGCTATGACAATCTTCCCATCTTTTAAACAGTCCCCTCTCCTTATTTTTCCTTAATTAGGATACCACACACACTGCTTTAGTTCAGTTGTCCTCTCTACGCCATGGTGTGGCCAGCCTAGTGCTCTACACCATACTGTCTATAGCACTGGGCTGTGTGTATTGAGTGTATATTAGGTGTTACAAATATTATGTTGATGACTTGGTACAGATTTTTTCCATTAAACTTCCTCCACTCGAAACCCTGAGAGTTCCAAATTGCTCTCACGTTAAGTTCATCATAGTAAATGCTAAGAGCAAACAACGTGAGAGGATGTTATCTATTTCGATCCTCGTATCTCGCCTCGTTGTGATGGGGGTCATTATACGCGCTGAGAGAATGGTAATAAATTAGTCAATTGTATCATGACGTGTAACGGGCTTTTTTTAACTAAGATTGTTAGGACACGTGCATAGTAATCTTACGTTGTTTTTAAAAATTTATTTATTAAACTTATAGAAAGTACATGACATTATTTCTGCTCCATTCAGTGTCACAATACCACAGCACACAGTCGATTTTACTGGGCACTGCATTATCGTAAAATATATGTACAAGTGTCCTTTTTTAGGGTTCCGTACCTCAAAAGGAAAAAAGGAACCCTTATAGGATCACTTTGATGTCAGAGCAAGTCGATGTTATACGACGATGGTATAGAATCCTTTGTGTACGAGTCAGAAGTAATCTGATAGCATGGATGGAAAACTATTGTCTTCTTGTATTTCTTCTACCATAATTTAAAATTGTAATCTACTTACCTAAGTTTACTTAGGTTTATGTGCTGAAATACATGTTTATAAGTCTTTTTCGCAAGTCTCCGCCGAAGTCATTAAAACGAATCCGTTTGATATGACTAAAATTAGTTTATTTTTATCGTGTTGCGGAATGTTTATCGCTTCAATTAACAATTGGTTACAACAACAACAACAAACAAGTGGTAACTAGTACCTATACCCAGTCTGATTCAAGACTATAACTAAACCTGGTACCTAACACTGGGAATTAGTCAATTAAAGTACCTAATATAAGGCCCTTTAATATGGATTGCCTAGTAGAGATTACTCGAGTAATAAGGTCACCTTTTGTGTATTCTTACTAATTATGTTCCATGTAATTGTCTTCTCTTGTATGCAATTAACTGCTTAAATAAATAAAGAAATAAATAAAGTGATCTTAGTGTCGAATTAGTGTACATTGAGACGGACCACCCACACCACTACGTCAAAAATATTGCCAAGCAATGTCTTGTGTAATATTTGTGTTATTACTTGTTGCAGCTAAATACTAAGATTGGTGCAGGTGGTCTCTTTGTCGTGGGCCACAACCACGTTCACGAGTCGCGACGGCCTTGATCGCGACTGCATATTGTTGTAGAGAGTCTGTAGAGAATAGAGACATGCGATAAGCGTGTTTCCTATTTCGTCGAATACATTTTGTTGCTGCACTGTGGTGTGATATGTGGTTGTGTTGTGGCACGTTTGTAAGAACCCTTAATGCCAGAACTGCGTACCGAAGTGGTTGTGGTAGGTTATCAGGTAGTAAGAACTCAGTAATTTTCTTTCTTCCTGTCGATTCATTGCGAATTGTCGACATCCTTTCCTTTATGTGCAACGGTTTTATGCAATTACATTGTAGTAATAAAGAAATAGGTTTTACCTGTGCTGTAGTAGTCTACCATACACTGTACGCGCAATATTATTTCATAATTCTAGTCAGTCATCTTACAAAGACAGCACGAAGATTAAAAAAATATTTGTGTTTATAATCATTATAATGATGCTTGGAAATATTTAAATCGGTTAGCTTACTAAGTAGACCATGATTATGAATCTGGGAACTGGCTAGGACGGACGATGAATCTGCTTTCTTATCGTTTGTATGATCGAACTTTTCGTCGACTCCTATGACTTATAGCTTCGCTAATATGAAAACTTTATTTATTTATGACTTCGATACGCTATCGCGTTGAAGTTTATTGTTTTAAACTTTAACAATACGTTATCGTACTAGAGTTTTATTGTTTTAAACTTTGATAACAACCAAGATATCAACCCCAAAAGGACATCGTATTCGAAATATACCAGGTGTGTGGACAATCCCTAATTATTGTGATTTGCTCCAACGCTATATCGCGTAATGTCGGAAGTATTTTGTAAGATTCGGAGCAATTTCGCTTTTCCTCACCATGCCGTATCCAATTGTTGACATCCTATCTAATGTCCTGTGGTAATGTAGGTGTTGGTAATAATCGTTATTATTATGCTTAGTAAATTTATTTACGAAGTTACGGAACTAGTTACCTGTGAGGACTGAAATTTCGGAAAAATGAAATGACAGTATCAATTTTAGGGTTCCGTAGGGGACGGGTGCCAACGAGACCCTATTACTAAGCCTTCGCTGTCCGTCCATCCGTCCGTTCATCTGTCTGACAGCGGGCTGTATCTCGTGAACCGTAATAGAGAGTTATCACAAAATATGCATTTCTATTGCCGCTATGACAACAAATAATAAATTTTTTAAAATGGTTGCCATGAAAATTAAAAAAAGTGTTATTTCTTATACGGCCTTCGATGCGGAGATGCCCTGCCCAATGTGGAGATCCGTCGATATAGTAACGGGAAAAGTGAAATGAGTCAAAAATAAAGCTATTTCGTTAAAAATCACCCCGAAGAATTTCGACACTATTTGTGGATGCTGACGCATCAGTAGGAAATACACAAAATATTCACACGGTAGTTTAATCGATTAGAGCCGTTGTGCGAATTCCGTTAGCCACAACTTTACGCAAATAGCGTAGTCGCTACACAATCATTAAGACAAACACATCTGTCCTTCGATCATTCATTAATAATATTATTAGATATTATTGAACTTGGACAGGCAAATATTTGCTTAAAATGTAATTCTGGCTTAATTCTGGCTCATTCAAATGATTTACTGTTTACATACTGATGGTGTGGACTGTGGTGGTAAGCGATGGATGACGATAGACTCAGACTGAGATCTATAGAGCATAGGTACTTTGACTTTGCTCAGAATTAGAAGCATGAGTTAAGTTGAGAGGTTTTAGTTTATATAAGTTACCACTTGCCAACTATTTTTTGAATGTTTGTTACTCTACTCCTTCATGCCACAATGTCTGAAGTGATTTGGCTGCTTGGAATAGAGATAGATTATAGGTAAGGCTCCTTTTTATTGCGAAAGGCGAAAAATCAAAGCAATCCCAAGGGATTTAAAAACAAACCTGTATTTACGCCGGCGAAGTCGCGGTGATCATCTAGTATTATTTAGGTATATTTTGTTAATTTACTTGTCGAAAAATTGTGGACTGTGTACAAGGAAATTTCAAAACATTGTGAGGCCATGAAAATAGCTATTTGCACAAAAGATTGTATTTCGTGTGCATAATTCAAATTTCAACATACTTACTTGATGTTTTTATTGTTTCACTAAAAATGGAAAATTATTGTAACCTAGGTTATGTTTAGTGTGCTACATATATAGGTACAGTTACTGTAATTTTATCGAGCTAAGGCCATAGGGTAATCATTTTAATTAACTAGATGAGATTCCCCACGACTTAATCAACATGGATTTAGCTTTTTAAAATTTCCTGGGAACTATTTTATTTTCTGGCATAAAAACAAGTCTGTCTTCAGGATGTCTGTTTACCGGGACCAAAGTAGCCTAGATCCCCCTCCCGTCCAAATTGGTTAAAAGGATGGGCCGTGAAAAACTAGCAGCCCGACAGTCGACAGACATAGAATAGAATAGAATAGAATAGAATAGAATAGAATATAATGTTTTTTTATTCATGTAAACTTTTTAAAAGTGCTTATGAATAGTCAGGTAGTTTTAATAGTCAGGTAGTCATAGTTTCTATGGGTCTAATAGGTATAGTATTATAATAGGTATAGGTACAATTGAATAGCATTTCTTATCATACTTGTGAAGTAGGTAAACCTAGTGGATGTTAGGAAAGGTCACAGAAGAAAAACATTACAATGTGCAATCGCTATTTTCGCCGCCTCCTAATTACGTGACAAGGGTTTCAAATTGCATCGGCGGGTTTGAACCGAATAGTTCTCACGATACACTGCAGGCATATAAATTGCCTTATTTACAACGTAGGTCACGGATTTTGGCCTTTCTGCCAAGTGCCTACGATATAATATGGGAAAAGTACTGGCGCCAACCATTTGCTTGGTTTTGTAACTAAAAAGTACTTATTTATACATAATTCGCTATCGTTTATTTATTTTTCTTATATAACTGAGCTTCTACTCTCTCCTACTATTTTCTTAAGCTTATTGATTTAATACCGTTAGTAGGTGTAGTAGATAGTAAGGTAGGTACTTTGAGTAATATCTAGGTACCTAGTTTAATAGACTCGAGGGCAAAACTATCCAATCACAATAAATTAATTCTTAATTATTATTGCGACTAGGTATACCATTAATATTTTATTGATCTAAGAACTGTAAAAAATACGATACACTTATTGATGCCCGCGACTTTGTCCGCTTGAATTTAGGTTTATAAAAATCTCGTGAGAACTGATTTTTCGAGATAAAAAGTAGCTAATTTCTGTCACCGGATGCAAGCTTTGTTCTGTACCAAATAGATGATGCCTGGGACTTTGTCCACGTGGATGGAACATAGATTCCCATGGGAAATCTTTCATGGGAAGTAGCCTATGTCCGACTCTGGGATGATGCAAGCTATCTCTGTACCAATACCAAACATAAAAATGGTTTAACGGATGGGCCTTGAAGAGTTAGCAGACAGACAGACATACTTCCGCATTTAGAATATTATGGCTAGCTTATGCTCGCGACTTCGACGGCGTGGACTACATAAATTTCAAACCCCACTTAGGGGTGGAATTTCAAAAATCCTTTCTTAATGGATATCTACTCTTTACAAAGAACACACCATCCAAATTTCACGTCTTTAGGACCAGCGGCTTAGGCTATGCGTTGCTATATGTCAGTCAGTCAGGACTTTGAATTTTATATGTACAGTTGGGATGGAGTATAGATTATTATATTATTGCTGACTTTATGAAGTCGATATAAAGAATTTTCATTCGTTATGGACTGTTGGCGCACTCTGTTGTCAATTTTCCGAAGCAGTTCATCTCGAACCAATATTCTCGTCTGAGCGCGCGAGCCTACATTGTCTTATGAAGTAGTTTCATGCGTATGAAATAGAGGGCGATGATGTAGCGAAACCGTTTTAATGTTTTTTTCTTTTATTTTTCAGGTAAACACAAAAATTACTAAAACAAGAAATTTAAAGTTTAAACACGTAAGTATGAAAAAGGTGATTTGGCTTCATAGGGCTCAAATAAATAATAGGGTGATAAGATAACTGATGTTTTTCTATCTCTTATCTCTGAGATAATATTAGTAAGGCTAAAAGCCGCAAGGAGGTAGGTATCTTACAAGTTACAACCTATGTACAATGTATGTAGATACATGTGCGATTTTAGGTGGTTACTATACAGAGACGACCCGCTAGAAATCCACCGCTAGAAATTTCAGCACAAGTTGACGCATACGTGACCTCAACTGATAGAATAATAAATCTTCAGCATTACTTTGATGCGAACGATTCGACTGACACATGCAGCAAGAGACACTGGAGCCGAAAGAGGTACCTACCTCTTACGGCTCCAGTGTCTCCTGTCAATCTTGTGTCGTCTTACCGTAACCCTACCCACCCTAACAGTGTTACTCAACGGGAATGTTTTGAAATTGTTGGCACCTTGTGTCACAGTGTTACACACAGGGGTGTGACTCAACGGGAATAACCCTATACAAAAACACCATAAGGATTCTCCCAGTTTAAAGTGGTAACTATTCAATGGTACTGATTCTGAGCACACCTAAATTTAAGAGTATTCGCATCCTCTTCTTACTAATGTAATATGAAAAAGACAGACACAGTGTGACAGCTTTAAATTTAATTTAGAGCTGTCAAACCGTGTGAGTTTAGCTGCCAGTCGCGAGCCTATTGTTTAAATTTGTACCGTGCACTAAAATTTTGAGTTTTCAAATGTAAAATTCATGTTCCGTCCCGTTTTAGCAATATTGTAAACAGCAGATACTCTTTTAGTTTTGAGAAAGACAACAGAATCAGCGCCATTGTGCGCGGAAAAATACTAAACCGACTACTAAAATGTTTTTCTAATACGCTAATAGATCTTTAATTATTAAAGCAGATGATAATGCTAAGTACGTTGGTATCTATGGTGTCATTGTATAAATATTACACAACAATGTAGGTACCTTCGTAGGCCTACACAGTTTTCGGCAATGAAGGATAAACTTCCGGAAACAAGGCTTGTTTCCACTGTAGAGAAACGATTCGTATTTTTTCTTGAAAAAATAAAGCTATTAAAAGTTTTTGCAAGTATGAGAAATTAGGACAAAGCCCCGCAAGTTAAATTTCAATTTAACTTACGAGTTGAAATAGCTTATTTTAATCAATTTATTTTAATATATTAATTACTTGATACAACCTAGTTTCGTTATCTGATCTGTGCCCTACTAGGCATAAATTAGGAATTAATCTATAGAAGCCGGTTGATGGTGTGTATGTGATACAATGCAAACAGTTTTTGTGAAGGCTTTAAGAAGAGTATAATCGGAATGCGCTCCATACAAACAGATTGTGATTCCTATTTAAATAAATTGACCAATCAAATTCAATAAAATATTGTAGACACGTTCTCTGTGTTTGTTGTTTCTCGGATTTCCCTAAAAATATTATGTAGTTTCAAAGGAGTTCGAACATTTTTGTATGGAACCTGGCATACTTACAAATCCGCCATTTTAAAAATCCTCATTTCGGCGGCCAGTAATAAAACATGTGTCAATCGACGGAGTAAGTGATTACAATCAAAAAGCATTTAGTGATGAAATGTCGTAAGTGATATACTTTTTGAGATTATTTGAGTTTAAAACCGTAGAAAAAAAGCATTAATAATTACTTAATTGTGTTTTTAGGGTTCCGTACCTCAAAAGGAAAAAGAAAACCCATAGGATCACTTCGTTGTCTGTCTGTCTGTCCGTCAGTCGTGTCTGTCAAGAAAACATTTATATTAGGGTACTTCCCGTTGACCTAGTTGCATTGCGATGCGATGCGTTGAAAATCAAAGAGTTTCCACGGGATTTTTAAAAACCTGAATCCACGCAGACGAAGACGAAATCTGAGATAAACACGTTATAAAATTTAATTGAGATTTTTTAAAATAGGTAATCAAAAAGTGCAATTCGTTTGTATCTATACAATATATTATATATACAAAATCCGTTTGTATAAAGAGCGCTCCAAATACACTCTTCTGAGCGATAAAGTTGTTTCATCGTAGTTGCTCGTGCTCATGTCAATTTATTTTATGTGATGACTTAAAAGTTTTCGGTCATTAAAATCATGGCAAGAGACATAAAACTAAACGATTTTATAGATTTCCTGTTTAACGTTAACAAATTAATAATAATATATTCTAGGTACTTATTCATAAATGGAATAGTTGGTTAACTTCATGGAAGATTAATTTGTTAGAAACTAAACAAAAGTTGCCAGGTACAGGAAACATAATATTATTATAGGACCTTTGCCAAAAGCTAGGTAAAAAGAGAAGAAACAGTACGCGGCAGAAACTAATTTACATCGACATTAGAAGGAAATAGCGGATTTATAGAGCATTGTCTCTGTCGTTAGACCGACAAAACGTCACATAGGTATGAGCGACAGAGACAACGCTCTACAAAGCCGAAATGTCATTCTGAAGGCCGATGTACATTATTTTCTGCCGCGTACTGTACGTCGTACTTACCGTATGTACAACGTACAGTACGCGGTTATACCTAAAATGAAAACTTTGTCTCATTCATATAAGTCATTGGTTTGAACCGTCGCGCGTCGACCTTTCGGATTTCAGTCCGCTCCTCTAATCGTTGAGCTACGAGTATATAGCAAGTCATGTAAAAGTCCATGCTAGAGTCCTTTTAAAGATAGACCAATCCATTGCCATAGACATTTGTCAGTTGAGTGAGGAACGCAAACTCTCGGATTTAGCAAACGAGCCAGATATTGCGAAGTGCGTGACAGCTGTTTGTGAAACTTTTACTTGTAGAAGTAAGACCAGCCATACACGGACAGCTTGAAGCAGTCAGTAGTGGATTGCTTCAAGCTGCGACTGCGTGTTGAACTACAGACTTCTACGTACGTACATACACGAACCTCTCAAGCAGTTGCAACTGCTTCGGGCGGTTGGGCGGTCAAGCAGTCGCCAGCCATACACTGATTGCTCGAGCTGTCGACCGCTCTCGCGCAGTTACCTCCGCCCGCGCTCCTCATTCCACGTCTCGCACGCTTCCCGCCCGCATTGAAATTGCTTGGCAGCTTGAAGCGGCCATCGAGCAGTTAAGGTAGCTCAGTTCGGTGCTTTCTCCATACAAACGTAGGAGGGAAAATACAACAATATTCGATATTGTACGCACAAAACTAAGAATTATATCGATTTATCTCGTCATTATCTAGGTTTATTGATATATAAAATATTGAAAAAAATATTGATTTAAAAGTTACGAGGCTCAAAAGATTCCTATTTTAACACTTAATTAATGACAACTTTGGGCGTAAATAAATAAGATTAGGGATATGAAAATTCTAAAACAATTTATCATTAGACGTTGTTTATTTATTCATTAGTTGAAATAACTTTACTTTGCAAACATAAATTCAGCAGTTTTTTCTCAAAAATACTTTTCCTAAACCCTTTTCGCGCGCTTGATTTCAGTGAAAATCATCGTGCCTCTCAACTTTCTCATACAATGTCAAGTGAAAAGCAAACATGTTACCCACGTGCGCTGCCAATTTTGGTCGAGCGTCCTGCGTCACCTTAAGCTAACTGCTCGGTGGCAGCTTCAAGCTGTTGACTCTGACTGCTCCAGCGGTCCGTGTATGTTGATCACTGGCTAACCGCTCGAGCAGTCCGTGGATGGCGGGCCTAAGTAGATATTTTTTCACGTCCATAAAGTCGTTGACGTCGTCGCATAGTGGTAGGCTTTTACCACCGATAACTTCTTTTATCTATGGCTTTTACCACGCCTACCCGTAAATCCAGCCATATTTTTTTAATAAACTTGAGCTAAAGAGACCTAACTGGGCCCTTACTTTTTTGTATGATGTTCTAAAGATCATAGCCTACTTAGGTCCTTGATTAGCAATTTGTAACATCAAACTTTATTCCCCTTAGTCGTTAGATTATACACCACTGGCCAGTGGTAATTTACATTAATTACAAAACATTAAATGAGCTAATTTTGAACCCAATACATCAGTACAAAATCTCTATAAATTAGCCAGTATTAATCGTGTACTTGATCATAGTGAAATATTGCAAATGGCATTCGTAAAGTAGTTAAGTAAGACACGGCTTTTGCAAATGTGTCCGTATGCTAATAACCATAAGAATCAAATTCACTTTACCAAATCCTACGACAGGCTAAGTAGATTACTCTTCAGTCTTCATTGATGGATATGTAACAGAGGGGATCCTAATGACCCATTAAGAAAATCCCATTTACGGCTCTGACTATCCAAGTGACATTGTTTATAAGCTATGCGATATCTGACTAGGGTGGAGTTCGCCATGATGGCAGCTTCTACACGTTAAAACCTCTATACCGAGCTCTCCCAAGAATTCTGTTTTGGTAACAATGATTTACGAATAGAACTTAGTTAAGCACAGATATGCAGAAGATGTTTTGCAGCGATGAATTGAGTGTTTGTGATACCGGATGATTACTTTCTCGTGATGTTAATAAATAATACTTAACTAGCTTATACCCGCGACTTCGTCCGCGTGGACTACACAAAATCTCAAATCCCTATTTCACCCCCTTAGGGGTTGAATTTTCAAAAATCCTTTCTTAGCGGATACCTACGTTATAATAACCATCTGCAGCCCGATCCGTCCATTAATTTGACCTGTGCGTTGATAGATCAGTCAGTCAGTCACCTTTTCCTTTTATATATTTAGATTATGGTATGTCTGTTTATTTAGAATGGTTCTTATTTTGGTGTGGAGACGACAGTAATAAGCGCTACGGCTCTTTAGTCTTCTATCCTAATAGAATGCTAATAAAATGTAAAGAACTGTCTTGATGGCTAATTAAGTGATAGGACCTAGTTTGAAAATGCTGTTTAAGTGGGCTCAGTTCGGTGCTTTCTTCATACAAACGTAGGAGGGTAATTACTACATTATTTGATATTGTATGCTCAAAACTAAGTATTATATCGATTAATCTCGTCATTATCTAGGTTTATTGATATATGAAACATTAAAAAAATAATATGTTTTAAAGTTACGAGCCTCAAAAGATTCCTATTTTAAGACAAAATTTATGACAACTTTGGGCGTTAATAAATAAGATTAGGGGTATGAAAATTGTACAGGAATTTAACATTAGACATAGTTTATTTATTCATTACTTGAAATAACTATACTTTGTAAACATAAAGCTAGTAGTTTTTTCTCAAAAATACTTTTCCTAAACCCTTGATTTCGGTGAAAATCATCGTGCCTCTCACCTTTCTCATACAATGTCAAGTGAAAAGCAAACAGGTTCGGTCGATCGTACTGCGTCACCTTAAGAAACAATAGGCTACTTGACACTTTTTTAAAGTTGGTCTTAAATGGTTAATATTTGTCCTATTATATCAAAAAAATTAACACTGTATTTTTTTGCGCCCTAAAAACCATAAAACTTTAATTTAAAAATATATTTTTCTTAGACAGGTGAAAACACTGTCGGCCATGTTTGGCCGATAGATTATCTGTGCTCTGACGTCATGCATTTGTAAACAACAGCATAACCTCCCAAAGTTAATAAACATGACTTCTATTATACTAGTTTACATGAAAAATATAGTAATTATCGTTATTGTATCATCCGAGAATGTAAAAAACGCATCGATAAAGACCACAGGAAAGTTGTGGATTAGAGTGCCTAGTGAAATAAATATACGTAACATGCGAAGACTTGCTTAAAGGGATCCTATATGACTAACGACTTCAACCCAAATTTATTTTTGCAAAGATCACTTTGTTGTAAGTCTTACTTAATAACTTATTCAATTTATAAAGAGAAAACGATAATTTTTTAAGTTTACTATGAGTTTTTAGAAATATATAAAAACTAGCTTATGCTCGTGACTTCGCCCGCGTGGACTTCATAAATTTCAAACCCCCATTAACCCACTCAGGGGTGGAATTTCAAAAAATCTTTTCCTAGTGGATACCTTCTCTTTACCTACAAAGAACACACCCACTAAATTTCATGTATCTAGGACCAGCTGTTTAGATGTTTAGGCTGTGCGTTGATATATAAGTTAGTCAGGACTTTAAATTTTATATATATGGATACTACGTTAGTCCCCGCGTGACATAGAGATGACATTTCTTTGTTTACATATTTAATGACGTCACATCATGGCTGACAGCGTTTTCTGCGTTTCAAATAAAAATAAAAACTGTATTTTTTTAAATTGGATTTATATATCCATCCTGCGTTTTTCATAATTGTTATTGATATATATCGTTGTCTTAAGCAAAATACTATAATAAATAATCATTTATTGGATGAAATTAGATATGAGTCAAGTAGCCTATTTAAGTTTAAAAGTGTCTAGAGTAAGTAGGTAGTATCGAAACTATATATTTATATAATATATAACTAAATATCAATATAACTATGTATGAAACTATAAAAAAGATACAGTGGACAAAGTGATGTCATCCGTAGGTGCGTTTTCACTTACTTACAATGACTCTATTGATTCTTTATCTCGATAGATACGAGACATTGATGCATTCAATATTCTCTGTTGCTTTGTATCACGTTGTTGTGTCAAGGACAAAATATGGTGTAGTTAACCAATAGTTTAACGAAAAAAAGGCTTTTATTTTCATACTTTTTATGGCTGGTTAGGTTTTTATTCGGATAGGCAAATTAAAAATTATCACCGTGTCTGATGTTCTCTAATAGATTATATATATATAGGTGCCTATAACGTATGTCGTTTATTTAAAATTGATTTCGCATGTAAAGCAGACATAAAGCGATATCATTAATCAAGGAACTAATTTGGTTCGCGACGAGCGTGCTCTGCCGCCAGAATATGTTCACTTTTATACTAAAAGACCAAAACGACACCATAACGATTTCGAATCAATTATACAAAAGGAGAAACTGAAAACAAAAAAAACACGACATATGTACCTACTTACTTACATATTATGACCCCCACCAAGAAAGGATTTTCAGAAATTCCATCCAAGACACAATCGAAGCCCGGACGGGTTAGCTTATTCGTATAAGATTCGTATAGTCCTATTAGGAATTTTAGGCATCGTGTCGTTGTCGGTGTATATGAAGAAAACCGTTGCAAATTTTGACTTAGGTCGTTGACTTGAAACTAGAGTTTTATGTTTGAATATATTATTTTTGTTCCCATTTTTGTTGAGATTATAATATAATTTTACCTAAGTATTACTGTCTAGTGTGAAACGTAGAGCTCTCTCTCGTATGAGTTTAAAAGGCAAAAAAGGTTAATTATTATTTAAAAGTAGATATATAAAAAAAAACCGCCATCCGCGTTTGTCTGTATATTTGCTTATTACATGTTAACTTCTTAGTGCATTTCAATGTAGTTTTTACCATCATTGTGGCGTAAAGAACACCTCATGGATTCATGAAACATTTATCTATAGCCTCTGCATTGAAGCTTCCAGCATAGGTCAAGTACGGTCAAGGCCCGGTGGCAAAGTGAAATGCATACAAATGAGACTACCTACGTAGTTAGTTCCGGCAATATTGACCATTGTTCCATATCTGTACCAAGAATCATAAGGAGCTAAAAGATACAATGTTTAAATCTTCTAGAGTAACTACTGATACAATGGAATAGCGAAGAAATAACTATGAGCAGACAAAACCTGTAAGTTGAAGAACTGGTGGCCGAACCTAATTTAATTTAAAACATCTTTATTGCGCAATACTATGAGTTAGGACAAAGAATAAAAATACACCAATATTTTGAAGAGACATAATCGGCGATGCGACGGGATATATTTTAGGCTGGGATCTATAGAGTGTACCCATTTTGCGATAATAGCCTAGGGGGCTTAGTTTGTTCCAGGGCACGCATCTCTAGCTTTTTGGAGTTATATGCGTTTTAAAGCAATGAAAATATAAAATTCACTTGCTTTGACGGCGAAGGAAAGCATGCTTAGAGTTCTCCATAATGTTCTCAAAGGTGTATCAAAACTGCCAATCCGCACTTGGCCAGCGTGTTTGACTATAGACATTTAAGTCAGACCAAAGTCACAAAGATCTCAGCCTCAAAAGAAGATGATCGTGATGTCGAAATTCGAAAAGCATATTTGGTACCTACTTTGTATTTGTTAAATGCCTTGTTTGAAGATGGTCGAAGCATCTGAAAACCTACAAGTTCGCGGAAGAGCGGATTGACGCGAAGTAGGTACCTACTTAGCGCAAGTCACAGGCATGTGTCAGCTTCTAGTGTCGAAGGCCAACCAAGAACTACTTTAAGCCAGATGAGACATATCGAAGTAATCTAAGTACATATATATACTTGCTAGTGGTATCCATATGAAGTAATGTCCAGAAACCACGAATAAATTATAATGGACTATTAGTAGCTTGTATCATATAAATCCTTCATTTCATTAAATAAGTTCCCCCAACAAGTGTCAATTGAAAGAATGTTAAATACATTGAGCCAATTACCTCTTACATGTAGTGTGCTTCCAATCATTTTGTAAATTCACTTTATTAGTATCTTGAACGTTTATTTATTTTCATGTCAAGATCGCCATTGTGATGAATTTTTTTTTTAGAATTATTGAAGTACTTGATGATGATTACAGATTTGGATGTATGGGCCATAAATATTTTGAAAAAAAAAAAGAATATAATGGCGGCTGTCTGGCGCCATTTTCAAATGTGAAAAAGTCTTTTTAATTCGTTTTTTCCAGGACAGTCGTGTTTTTAATCTTTTTTATCACGAATTGTTTTTAAATCTTATGCAATGCACGAATAAATAACACCCACATCATTTCGTAAGTTGCTATGTTTTGATTCGGAAGGTGAATAAAAAGGTCCTCGTAAGAGTAGAATTTGACTTAAAATAAATTTAGTAATAAATTTTCTGTTTCAAGTATCAACTCTGTCACTGAATAAGTTTTCGGCGATGACATCAGAGAAATCAAACCTACATATTTATTTGGTAATGCCTTCGCCTCCGCTGCGCCCACACAGCGAATATTAAATCACAATGCGAATAAATTAAAGGGCGTCATTAAAAGGATAGGAAATATGTTTAGAACTATTCAAATCTATACCAATATTACAAAGATTTAAAGTTTGTTTGTAGGGCGTAATATCTGGAACTACTGAACTATTTTATTTCAAAATAAGATCCTTACGAAAAATGTAATAAGCTACCCTATTATTATTTACCCTATATTAGCTATTAAATGTAATGTTACTAATACGAATAATTAAAAATTCATTTCCTATAGATATAGAGTAAGCAGGTAACTAAACAATATGCAGCCTGCCTTCCTAGGGAGACCTTATCGATTTCGCTGATTAAGGTGACGCAGGACGCTCGACCGAAATTGGCAGCGCACGTGGGTAACATGTTTGCTTTTCACTTGACATTGTATGAGAAAGTTGAGAGGCATGATGATTTTCACCGAAATCAAGCGCACGAAAAGGGTTTAGGAAAAGTATTTTTGAGAAAAAACTGCTGAATTTATGTTTGCAAAGTAAAGTTATTTCAACTAATGAATAAATAAACTACGTCTAGTGATAAATTGTTTTAGAATTTTCATATCCCTAATCTTATTTATTTACGCCCAAAGTTGTCATTAATTTAGTGTTAAAATAGGAATCTTTTGAGCCTCGTAACTTTTAAATCAATATTTTTCAATGTTTTATATATCAATAAACCTAGATAATGACAAGATAAATCGATATAATTCTTAGTTTTGTGCGTACAGTATCGAATATTGTTGTAATTTCCCTCCTACGTTTGTATGAAGAAAGCACCGAACTGAGTCCCCTTAAAACAGCAGTTTCAATCCATAACAGGATTTCATACATTAATTTTCAATACGTGATTTAGAGCGTCCGTGGCGGTTTGTGATTTCAAATTAAAACACTTCTGTTATTAAGTACAATCCATACTAATATTATAAATGCGAAAGTGTGTTTGTCTGTCTGTCTGTCTGCTAGCTTTTCACGGCCCAACAGTTTAACCGATTCCGATGAAATTTGGTACAGAGTTAGCTTATATCCCGGGGAAGGACATAGGCTACTTTTTATCCCGGAAAATTTAAGAGTTCCCACAGGAATTTTAAAAACCTAAATCCACGCGTACGAAGTCGCGGGCATCAGCTAGTTTTTAATAAACGAAGTCGTGGGCATCAGTTACTTAGTGGAAAATAAATTGCTAGAGTGGGGCGAGTATTTATAGGTCTATGAGTAGGGCTGAAAAGTTCTGGGGAAAGGTAAAGCGACCTGTTTTACATTTAGTGTTGCATAAACGTTCAATCTTTTAAATATTCAATTTTAGCAACTTAATTATGCCTATATTCGTAAATTAATACTAGTTTTACTTAACTCGGCGGTATTTTTAAGCTTATAAGCAGATTTCAAGATAATAATATGTAAGCAGAAATACTGTTATTACGTCTTTAAAATGGTCTTAATGTTCATATACAAAGCTTTGGTACAAGTTTGGCACTTTTTACTGTAATTTATGATTTCGCCAATTTTCTACATACGTTGCAGCATCAAAATATACACTGCCTAATTGACTAAGAGCCAGCGCGTGCCAGACCTTCATTATTTTATAAAAGCTGAAAGTTTCTCTGCATATTGTACCGAACATTAGGAGGAACGTTTCTTTGGATGTTTGTTCGAATCATGGTGGCTTTGGGAAATAACAGGTAATAAAGGTGTAAAAAATCTTACGTCAAAGTAAAAAGTCTAATTTTTTTATACTTTCTTTGGAATAGTATTAGAAATCACGTCATGCATTGCCAGACACTTAGTGTGGTGGCAAACCCCTACCAGACACCCTTAAACTTTTTAACTTTAAGAGCGTCTGGCAGGGGGTAAGAGTTAAAGCGTCTGACAACCCATCATGCCGTTTTACCAGTAATCCTGTATACTGTAGGATTTGAAACTACAAACTGTTGATAATTTATGCTTGTTTCTAGTTTTGGTACCTGCAGCATACATCACACTTCCTTGATTAATACACACATTTCCATTGTACTACGAGCGATGCAACTGCCGTATTCTGTAATCTCCATACATAGGGCACTCGTTAAGCTGTCTTATTCATGATTCTGAGATTTTATCACGAACTACACGTACGTAACATAGAACGCGTGATTGCATCGAGTTAGACGATATAACCCCTAGATGTTATCAACATTAACCTACCTACTTAGATGAGTAAGAACAATAAAATCACCCAGAAAAACTTACGTAATGAAGGCTGCATACTGACACACCATCAAGCATATATCTTCCAATTTGCATGAGACCTGAAGGCTTCATCAATCGTCATGCAAACTTGATCGTGTGAGTCAGTTTGTATGACAAACACAAATTGGCCAAACTGCCACAACAATTGAATCGAGCCTGAAACCAGTATGAAAAACTGGCCAAGTGCCAGTCAGATTCGCCAACCGAGGGTTCCGTAGTTTGGAAAGAAACATAAATTGTTATTTGGTCAAATTTATATACCGTCTCAAATCCCTTTTATTTAGGACCACAAAATTAAAAAACTGAATCACAGAAATAAATATGTGTGATAGACTGACAGACTTAGTTGTTCCATAAGGATAGTTTTTTTACTATTCTGGTATGGAACCCTGAAATAGATGATATATTTGACGGTGTGTGGAGGGTTATTAAGCTTGGTTATTAAAAGACTTGTTAGTATAATATATTATTGTTTTTGTTGAATTAGTTGTTTGCTGTAAAATTTTCAAATGTTTTAGCTACGAGTATGTAACGCAATTGACGTAGGAAGATACTTCAAATTTTTTAATGATAGCAATATCAGAATTGATAAGATATAAGATAGTTATTATTATGATTGCAAATTAATATTATATTAACTTCTTTTTGTTCTTTACGTTCGTAATCTATATCTATACTTCATCCGCGTGGGCTACACAAATTTCAACCCCTATTTTCTCAAATTTCCACAAATCCTTTCTTAGCGGATGCCTACGTCATACTATAGCTATCTGCATGCCAAATTTCAGCCCGATGCGTCCAGTAGTTTGAACTGTGCGTTGATAGATCAGTCAGTCAGTCACCTTTTCCTTTTATATACATATTTAGATAGATGTCAACATTATAATAAAGCACTCCTGTAGTCGTCTGATGTTATACATTCCATGGTCAATGGTTGTTCAATGTTACTTCATTCACCCCCATATTTATGTAGGTGGTATCTGCCGTTTAATGTATATCATTATGCACTTTGAAACAAATTGTATTAAACGTTTATTTTCATAAACTGGCATTTTGTTTCAGGGCAAACTTGTTCACTGTATAACTTTGTTCCGTCACTCCTTTGTTTTCAAAATGAATATTGATAGGTCTACTGTGTAGTAAATTATTATAAAGGTTTTATTTTAAGTATATGTATATATGTATTTTCAGTAGATCAACAGTTGTATATAAATCAACTTTGTATAAATAACTTAAATACATAGAACATCTAAATGTAAAAAAAAGTCCCGACTCACTCGCTGACTGTCATTGGCCATGACACATCAACGCCCAGCCCAAACTCTTGGACCTAGAAAGCTGAAATTTTTCACCGAGGTTCCGTTTGTAATATAGACAACGAATAAGGCCGGATTTTTAATTACGATGGGATCGAAGCCGCGGGTGGTCGATATTATAAAATATAATGACTTTCTTACTGTCGATGACATAATCCGTATAGATCACTAAAAATGTTTGTTTTAGGCCTTGGATTACCAATAAAGTTCCTTGTTTTCGATAACGCCTCATTAAGTACTAACCACTATTTCTGTCCGGCGTTAGATCACTGCATGTCGCCTACGATCAAGCCTACGCAGTCGCTGTATATAGGGATATGGTGTGTTGACAACATTCCTTGGTTAAAGTATTGTTGCCAAGTTGGTACAGAAATGGCGCTTAGGACGGAAATGGTAGGTATATCTGATACATAGATTAATGTCTTGGAGGTTTAAACTCATATGTAGGTAAACACTTGCATGTTATACATCACTGTTATAGTTAGTTTTAATTTAATACTACAATAAAATAGACCAATCTACATGTAATAGATTTTATTTCCAACTAGCGCTTGCTCGCTGACATTTTACCAGCTGCAGCGTTACTTCATTTTATGTTGTTATGAACTTTATTTGAGAGTATTGAAAATATCCAAGTAATAAAGTCGTGTATTAATAACATCTCTAGGTTTAGATTTTCTCTCGTCACCTCTTTACACTAAATCATAATATACAAAGCAAAAGGAAATACCAATAAGTACCTATTCAGTCGTTTCCGGAATATTATTTCCTAGGTCTAAAGTTCCAAGTAATTCTAGATCTTATACCCTTAACTTAAAGATTAGAGAGTTCAGTCTATTTCGGTGTTTATTGCGAATGGTAAACTACCAAGGTAGACTTAACAGTAACCGCAAATAGCAGTATGAACGACTTTTACATAGTATCTACATAGAATTTGTAGTCGGTATATATTACATAGTTCTTCAAGCACTTCTGTTTTATTGCTCATCTGTTTTTTTTTTGTTTAAAGATATGTACAAACAACTAACAAATAACAAATTTCTTAGCCTTTCAACACTACATTTGTGGAATTCCCTCTTATGTGATGGACGTTCAGGACCAAAATTCGCCAATTCTTGCATCGGTGACATCCACGGGTGACATCGGTTTCATTCGAGAACAAGGCTTAAACCTATAAACGCGGACCAATCAGAAGAGAGAAAGCTCAGACTCCCATAAAACCAAAATAGAATTTTGTTCCCGCTATCCCCTAACGCCATTCGTTTTTCCAATAAGTATAATGAAAAGTATGTATAAAGGCCTCGTATCTAGGAGATTTTTTTCTCAACTCCAAACTCATTACTGGGGTTAGCCCGTTCACCTGACTGAAGCCGATCTGATAAGAGGAAGGCGGCACTTTGATCAAACAATGGATACAAATCGTGTGGTTTGCTGTAGTGTAAGAGACAGTTCATCAGATTTTATTTCCCTAAATGGGCAAGGTTTTAATTTTCCTTATTCAAAATGTAAGTAAATAATATTTTTGTATTGTTTCAAAATCTTCTTCCCTTTTAAAAATATTGACTGCCAAAAAGTTAAAGGGTGCTGGCCACTTACAGCAAATACAACGAAAAGAAGATCTGTCGTCAATTTTCTACTAAAATTCAAAAGAGTGAAAAAGGCAATAAGAAAATGTAATACTGGTGTGGGCCAAACCTGTTTTTTATAAAGTAGGTAAGTACAATTTTTGTTCACGGACTCTCGTTCAAATAGTTACTTATCAGCTGATTAGCCTATTTATTTATCGATTACATACATGTCTTGCTAGTTTTTGTTAAAGTACCTATTGTTTCGTCTTTAGATGGCAAGAGTAAACGCGATTACCAAAAATGTAAGTACACGACTGTTACATGCACTGCATAGAAAGTAATTGCCAAACATTTACAGAACTGTGTTCATAAAACTATAAAAAAATAGTAACTTCACGTACCTACCTACTATGCGGACCACAGTTTCTCATTTCAGTTATCTGATTTCGCAGTTTAGCATTTATTTATCTTGACGTTAGTTGACGCAAGTGGATTTACAAATATAATGAAGTCCGCATATCCTGTGGCAAGCGTGATAAAATTGTGAAAAAAGAGCTTAAAGGAAGATGCGATTCCGTGGAATACAAATTGCTTCTTTGATCTGCCGATTACCGTTTCTAAATACAACATTACATGTACATTTGATGTTTAACGACCCCCTTATTTGGGCACATAATATTATAATTTTATTTTTTAAATAAGGTTTAGGCTTTATACCTTAGACGATTTAGTAAACATTTTGAAATATGTATTACAAAATGTGGTCTAGCTGGTGTCAACACTGTGAGAATAATTTTACCTTTCAGTACCTAGATATTTATATAGTTTCAACAAATCTGTCGCGATCTTAATATAAATCATTTGTATTAGCATAAGCAAGTCTACGCTGTTTAGTTAACGTTTATTTTACTAAAATTTCCTCTTAAAATTGAAATTGAAAAGCTAAATCTATACAGGCTATGGTAATCGATATGATTAGAAACGAAATGCTTCGTTAACAAAATAAATCGATTTATACGGAACACTGATGTTCAGAGCTTATTTCTGTGTATTTTGATTAATATCAGATGTATCAGTTAAATTATTTCCTCAGTGGTTTTGTCTTTTTCCTAAGTCTGTGGTTTCTCAATCACAAGATCTGCCTTCAGACAAACATATTATTGAGGCATATGTTCCTTCACAACTTGACAGCTTCCGAGTTACATGACCACATCTGTCGCCCACTTCATCACAAGTCACAAGACAATGAGAGCCGTCACCATATTCGATTCCCCTACAACACATTCGATGAACACCTACGATATCGCTTATTATCGACTGAGAGTGAAGTGTCCTCATATAGTTTTCCTCATTAGTTTTAGGAATTTAGGCTTGTCATATTATTTTTGTCGTTAGATAAATCGATTATATATCAATATGCACACACTTAATAACGTTATATAATATGCATCGCGTGTTAAGTTTTTCTTAAATTATATTACTTTACTTACTTACTAGCTTATGCTCGCAACTTCACCGGCGTGGACTATAAAAATTTCAAACCCCTACTTTGACCCTTAAGGGGTTGAAATAAAAAAAATATGATTTTGATTTTTAAAAATTCAATCAATAAACAGGGGTTTAAAATTTGTGTAGTTACAGCTGACGAAATAGCGGGCATAAGCTAGTATAGATTAAGTATATCCGTCCATCAATAATTATTGGCTTTCATAATTTTATCATAGTTGGTTGTCATTTATGTTGTGAGATGAAGGCAATTTTTCAAGTAACTTGGTATGTTTGTACGATGCGATGCGTATTAATATAAATTAATGTGGAAAAATAAATTTTCCCTTTTCCTAGCATTTTTCAACTCTGGTGCTGCAAAAAAATATCTGTGTATGAAGTAATTGAAATTGCTTAACATTAGATGACTTGTTTTTAGTAAATGACTGTTTTAGAAGTACATAGTCACTTGTTTGTTACAGCTAAGCAAACCTGTTATTCAATTTTCGTCCCATTTCTGTCGTTGCAACACTGAGTAAGCCAGTAATCACCATGGTGACTAAGACGCGTAGGTCGTAGGTACTAATCATTCTGGCTGTTAATTCATCGATTCTGCGTAACCTGTTTCCTTTGGGCTGAATTTTGCAATATGTGTTTGAATATAAATTAGATCGAAACTAAAGATTCGAGAAATCATGAACTTTCAAAAGGAAAGAAGAATTTGCTAGATATAATATCCACTAAAAGTTAAGGAAGCCGATAGACTAATGGACAGGATTTGCAAAGCTTTTTGTGTTACCCAAACAGTCTTAGGAAAATATTTCGAAACTGCTCTAAAAATATAAAAACAAAAAACGTGACCACTTCCAGTTTTTTACCATTTACTGTAAAAATAACGTATAGCTAATGATCATCTTTTCAGATAGATTACAAAAATGTACTCAAGTCTAGGTACACTAGTAGCCCTATTTCAGAGCAAAAATTGTGCCATCATATTATCTAATAGATTTAGGAGTTAGGACATACATACATGTACTTATGAATAAACTAAACATTTCAAGATTAAGTCAAGAGTTGAGACATCTGAAGGCAGTTTTTTTTTTAATGTTGTGTACGTAATTACGATGATACCAATACAGACACATTACCTTTTCTGGACTAAGTTATTTGTGTAGGAAGACAGGCGTGTAACTATAATCAGTAAGGCTGCAGTGCTAGCGCATAAATTTGTTGCTAATTTCCACCTACGTGTATTAACAAAGTCTATCGTTGATTTTATTTAAATTATGCAAAAAGTGGCTCAAGTTTCATTAAGAAAATTTATGCTTTAAGTGTAAATGTAGTGGTCGATGAAGCAAGTAATGGAAATAATCAGTTTGAAATTAGAGCTGGTAGATACATATCTTTAAAGGAAATATTTAATTGTTTAATTTTTTTTTAACTTTCACAAAAGTTCACAATATATCCAAAGTGATCAACTACACCTTTCAAACTGGACTTACTTTAATTGGTCTTTTGTGTAGTGACAGAGCATATTCCTCTGAGACATTTATATATATAGGTTACCTATAACTTTCAATTATTTTAGGTATTTTTAACTTTCAAAATAAGATTAACATACCAAGTGGAGTATTATCACCTGTACATTCTAAAACAGGTTTTTATTTGTTTTTATGCACAGTAGTTTTTATTTATCCTGCAAAATGTTGATAAAATATGACTGTAGTACGGAACCCTCGGTGCGCGAGTCTGACTCCCACTTGGCCGGTTTTTATTAACTTTTACTGTTTTAAGTGCACAACTCTACGTATGCATTATTAGTCTTAAACTGATCAGGTAAAGGATTTATGTGACAGAGATTAAAATCACCATATAAAATAATCTCATTGGATTTAAATTCTGGGTCGCGTATCACTTCCATATCCAGCGTTGCAAAGGTCGGCCATATAAGTATTGTACTCAGGTTTAAAATTAATATTGAAAAAATCTTAATAGTCTTATAGGAGGTAAGCTGGTATATTTGCGAATAATAGTTAATCGAGTTATTCTTAGAATTTCCATAGAAGTTATGTCCCTCTTATTAAATGTACCTACTTTTATGGTTATATTTAGATAATTGATAGAAACATGCTTTACGGAAATCATAGATTTATGGTATTAGCATTTATCTAATCTAAATATATAAAAGGAAAAGGTGACTGACTGACTGACTGACTGACTGACTGACTGATCTATCAACGCACAGCTCAAACTACTGGATGGATCGGGCTGAAATTTGGCATGCAGATAGTTATTATGATGTAGGCATCCGCTAAGAAAGGATTTTTGAAAATTCAACTCCTAAAGGGGTAAAATAGGGGTTTGAAATTTGTATAGTCCACGCGGATGAAGTCGCGGGAATAAGCTAGTTTCAAATAAAGTTACTGTCTCAGTTGTTTGAGTACCTAATGAGCTGCAATTGGTATCTATATCTAGTAGTGTTATAGGCCATAATTAAATTAGGAATATATATTATAGCAGAGCTGCTTTGTGATGAAAATATGTAAGAACTATTAGAGATTGAATAAAACCGTGAACGATGTACGCGTGAACTGTAAAGATTATTAGAAGAACATCAGACTGTATCAAATAATCTTCTGAATTTTGCCTCAACGTATTTGTTCAACCACTCTGACTCAACTTCTTAAAAGACATCTGTTTTCTTCGTAAATCAATGACATCACTTCATGGTCATAATCCATTAATAATATTGATACCTACAGGAAAAATTTATTTATTTATTGACCTAGTTTTGCTTCTTTCCAGGATTATTATATAGTCAAGAAATACTGGACCTATTTGCATACTGACCTTTGCGGTTATCAGGAATATTTACAATAACTTTATTACTTCATTAGTTTCTCATAATTTATTAATAATTGAAGATTTATTATAATCTGTAATGATTATTGCACTTTTGTTATCAATAAATAGTTCAAAATTTATCAAGAGAATCAAATTTCTCTTAAAGTGCTACAATTTTTAAGTAGGTCAGAACTTACTATTTATTAAGTTTTATTTTGAATATGAAACTTTCAATTTTTAGGGTCTTCACTTCTGCTTTTGGTTTGGTTAGTTGATGCTGATTGATGAGTCTCAGACTATTCCTTGTTAATTTCAACGTATAATCTTCGAAGTAATGTCTATATTTCATATTGAATGCTCTTTAATGATAGTCTTTAGATTAAAATGCAATTAGAAATTGTTTTCATCAGTAGGTCTCTAGCTTTATGACGGGAAATTTCAAAAACGATTAAGTGGGATTAATTCTATGGAGTTTACGAATTAAAACTTTTTCAAAATTATCCTACCGACATTTCAGTCTCCAATTTTCAAGTATCATATGAGACTTAAGTTTGTAAGTGTACCTACCTAAGGAAACTTCAAGTGCTTGATGGCGTAAAATTCATTTATACTTAATGCTTACATTAAAACAATAATTGAAAGGTACTAACAGCTTCTACACTGGAATCTGTTGCGGAACTTAAAAGTAAACACCTTTTCCACCTACTGGCTATTGAGTCACCGGCATACAGCAACGACCACCTTTATCCATTGAAGCCTCTATCGCGGAACACACAAACACACGTGTACTCAAACGCGCACACGGATAGCAGTTCAAGCCAGTTTGACATTTCTCGTCCCAGTCAGTTGGCCGAAGCACGGCGTCGCGGTACGATCGCCCGCCATTTTGTTTACGAAATTCCGTGCATTTAATTAAAAATAAACCGTACGTGACTAGTGTTGTGTGTGTTTTTAACGTTTTACGGAGGTCCGAAAGTTTCTTTTTACAATGCCATGAAGGAGCTTTGAGAGTTTGGGTATTTCCAACGGCTTTTTAAGTAAAAACGTATTCGCGTCAAATGTTTTTCTTCTAACCTGCCATGCCGAAGGCGGCTCAACGTAATGCCACAAATGATGCAAATTACAATATGATTATCAGGATTTTGGAGAAGTCTGATTTAGAATTTCTATCTACTTATTGTTGAATATCAAAAATAATAAAAATAATCTAAAATGTAAAAAGGTCAACAACTCAACATTCCAAACGGGACCGGGGTTAACTAAAGAGTTAAAGACATCAACGCAACGCTGTGTTCTGAATATGTATTTTGTTTTAACAAAATTAGTTAAGCCATACCTATATCATTTAGTTATATCGAAGCTTTTATAATATATATTTACAATAACGAGTTAAGTATACTAGTGCTATTTATTTTTTATTTCACAATCAATATTAGTACGATTTGTATATATAATAAAAGGAAGAAATAACAAATATATGAATACTTAATATAAATGTGGTGAAGTATTTCACACGTTTAAATGTATTTATAGATGTGACATAATATGATACTGATGAGTGTGGAGAGGTAAATTAGTACATAAATACAACATAATTACGTGTAACTAGTTGGTCTACCTATAATGTTTATGCAGCGTAAAAATAATTTAGAGAACACGTGTAAATTGCATACGTATAGATCCTGCAATCTTGAAGAAAAAGTTCTTCACTAAGAAAAATCAGGTTTTGGCAATATTTAATACATAATTATTACTTATTGGGTACCTAATCGTAGTGCTATCGAAAAAAATCTACCCTCCATATTATTCACTGTAAATTAATAAAATTATACTGTCAATACTATATTCATAATTAATATATTGGAGGATAATAAACGCTGTAAAGTAAGGCAATAATATTATGACATTGATCACCTAGCTAACGTTATTGTCACTAATATTATAGGTAACTATCAGTGTATAGTGTATTTTCATGAATAAATTACGTTTTATCTCACTATTTAGGTATATATTCAGATAAAATAAAGTGAAGCATTTCTGAAGTGCACTTGGTTATTTCAAATGTGTACTATAAACATACTTATTTATTACCTACTAGAATCTAGTCTAGTCGAGGACATCATTTGAGGAGAATTAAGGTTTCTAAAAATCTCGTGGAAGTTCCTTGAATAAAGGTTTTCGGAATAGAATATATTCTGTCACTGTCCAGGTCTTTAAAGTAAACTATAACTATGCAAAAAAATCACATCGATTAGTTGCTCCCCTGGGGTATGATTCAAGTAGGTACAAATCAGCAAACAAACACAGTTTCGCATTTATAATATCGGTAGTGATTAGTGAATAGTTATTAACGAATTCTGTAACTTAAATGTTTGACTTGACTTCGGCAACTCACCTAGTTATTAAGGTCCAGATGCATGGCAATGGGTTAAAGTTACGACTAGTGTTAAACTTTGACCATCAGCAAAAATCAAAGAGAGTTGCACTGTGCACTATAAACCTATTTCACATCTATGATTATTGATTAAGGTTAAAAACAAATTTTGGTCCCAAGTTAACAAATCATGTACTACAACCCATTTTGCTGCTTTTATTGACGCTTAAAATTTAACGGTAACTGTAAAGTACCTTTTACTGCCTGTCATGCAACTGGATCTAAGTCAGAATGAACCCTTTTTTAAATAAAACGGTCGGTTTACCAATGTAGTTAGCACAATCAATTTAAAAGTACTGACTTCGAATCACATTTATGCTTCAATACAATATGTATATTATTATGAACATCAAAATACCTCGTTTTATGAGTCACTGAAATTGCTATGACGATATCGTCAATAAGTATATCCATGACTATCCAATTTAGACCTTATATCTTATTATCATACGGATTTTTGTCTACGTCAAAAACACGTTAAATGTTTAAGTAAATATCTTGATCAAAATCTGAGGTGTTAGATCTTATATTGTGGTCTAGTCTAGATTAATACAGCAGTGTTTAATAGCAATGATTTCATAACGTATCACGTATGAAAATGTTATGCTTTGCAAGTAACACCCAATATCATAAGAACTAAGTAATATTATTTAATGCTTACCAAGTGTCAACAAACATCTAATCTTAATCCCAAAACATTTTTGACATAAATGACTTCACCTATAACCTCTAATATGTGCCTAAACTACAACAAAAAATACTAAATCATTATGTAGGTATGCCCGGGCTTTTCATGACCCTCATCAAACAAACTAAACAAAAAGAACAAAAAGGTAGCAACTTTTTGCTGAAGTTTTTCTGTTACTTTTTCTAACAAAACCGTGCCGCCATGCGACTGTGTTACGGTACTATGCCAAAACCAATTAGATGCGATAGGTAGTTATGTAATGATTAGTAGGTACATGATTATCTACACTAAACGATATCCTTACATTTTCTAGGTTATCAATTTACTCTTATACTGGTAACTACTTAGTTATCGCGGTCAAGTGCAAAATCTGTTCACCGTTTTTCTACCTAACTTTACCTTCATACATATTTTATATTTCTTGATCGAAGGTAACGGTCCTCTTTATTATATTTTATAACTGATCAAAAATATAATTGAGAAGTGAGAACAGCGAAGTGAATGAGTAATAAATAATTTCATTCATATCCTTAATCGGATTTTTTTTAAACCCACGTAGTATATAATCACATACAAGAACGGATTTTTTATGACACATAAATAAGTATATGTTCTTTGCAATGTTGCCATTCGCAGATTTCAGTCTGGTTTATAAAACTGTTCGACATTATTTAAAATATATCACACTGAATTATTATCAATTCAAAACGTAAATTAATGTAGGTAAGTATGTAAGCTTTGTGCAATAATAATTTGTGATAATAAAATTTAAACAAGATATTGAAATAGTTTGAATAGTACTATTTTATTATTTGTAGTTACTAAGTAGGTACTTAACTAAATAAAGTTTGATAGTTACTGTGAAATTATGAAATGCTGAAAATATGACTCATAAGAGACCAGAGTAATGTAAAGCAGCCTAAAGATGGATGACAAGAAGAAATAAAACATCCTAATCTGGAATGAAATACGTGCCCATTCCAATCGTCATAAAGCCTAAGACGACCATGCATGCATGCATGATGCATTACATATTATTTGTATACTTGATTACTAATACCGACAATTTCTTAGTCTTGAATTAAAAAGAAAAATTACACAAAATCTATTCACAGCAACCAGAATATTGAAATACTCAAAGCTTTGTAAATTGAATAGTCGTTTAAGACTATCGCTAAGCGTAATGACTCAATAAATGATCTATATTATTACACCAAGCGAGATAACAAAAACTTTATAACTACTAATAATACCAATATTAAATTTCGTTATTACTCAATCGATAATAAATGCATTTAGTATTTTAAAATGATTAATAAGTTTTTCTCTGATCTATTACTTACATCTAGTGTAATAAATTATTATTTCAAGTTAAAATGAGTAATTCTTAAAACCTTGTTATAGATTTATTTTAAATTAAGTAGGTACTTACTGAAATAATTTTATTTGCGCTTAAATTTAGGTACCGTATCTAGTCTAGTCTTAACTATGCTACCCGGTCACCAACAAGATTTGCAAGGTTAACAGATTAATTTTAAAAACCAAGTGTTAAATCTGGTTATCTATCAAATAGTTAGTCTACATAGGTTTACGACAAGAAAATCTACTTACATATTGTGATATTTTTGTAACTATTTCCAATGTATTTTATGTTTTATTCAACAATGTCTACAATTCTCCAGATAGGTAATCAATTTACAATAAAATGACTAACTACATAGTTAGTTGAACAGATTGAAATAATTATAAAACTTAGAGTCAGCGTCTATAATAATAAAACATAAACAGTGCGACGTAATTGGGAGCAATACTTGTTAATATTAAACAGCATGACATCAATTCAATAGTGCTGTTTGTATTAGTACTTTCATTGCTGGAGGCTCAAGCCGGCAAAGGTGATCTACAGATACTTGAGGTGAAAGGCGTAATTAAACTCGACTAAGGAGTCATAAAAAGACGCAAAGCTTCCCTCGTAAATTCTTCTTAAAAATTTCTCAGAAATTCATTTATGTTAACCAGGGCTTACATAGTAACTATTATGTAGCTACACCAAGGCATATGTCTACACTCTACACTAATATTATAAAGAGGAAAACTTTGTTTGTTTGTTTGTACTGAATAGGCTCAAAAACTACTGGACCGATTTTAAAAATTCTTTCACCATTCGAAAGCTACATTATCCAGAGTAACATAGGCTATATTTTATTTTGGAAAAAAATAGGGTTCCGTAAGATATTTGGGTTTTTCGGACACAAGGTGTAAAAAATCAACCAGAAAAGTTACTTATTTTGCGTACGCTGCCTAAACTATAAAAGATAGAACCATAAAATGTTCTAATTAATTGTAGATCTTATAAATATCTACAAAAAAGTCCGCGACACACTATACCCATCTATGTCGAGTGAGGCACAGCAACCATTTTTTTATTTAAAAATCTTGAATTTTTTTTGGACTACATTTAAACGCGTTTATTTTACTCATGCTATTAATCCTTATCAAAATAAATGATTTCATCACTAAGAACAGTTTATGGAGATAATATTTGGTCTTTGAATGATTAAAATTGGACGTTTGGTTTTGAAGTTATGGCGAAATTAAAATATTACGATTTCTGCTGCACGGCCCGTTGTATTATATAAAGAGGTAATGTCGTTAAGTTTGTTTGTAGGGGGTAATCTTTAGAACTACTGAACCGATTTTAAAAATTCTTTCACCAGTAGAAAGCTACATTATTCCTGAGTGACATAGGCTATACGGGATCTTTAAAAACCTAAATCTACGCGGGCGAAGCCGCGGGGATCAGCTAGTATTATATAAAGAGGTAATGTCGTTAAGTTTGTTTGTAGGGGGTAATCTTTAGAACTACTGAACCGATTTTAAAAATTCTTTCACCAGTAGAAAGCTACATTATTCCTGAGTGACATAGGCTATACGGGATCTTTAAAAACCTAAATCTACGCGGGCGAAGCCGCGGGGATCAGCTATCATTTATAAAATGGGTAGTTATTTCCTATGTAAAATTAAAGACATTTTCTCCTAGGTATTTCGCTTGTAGGAATTATATTTTCCAATACCGGATAGAAATTACCTTCAATTTATTATCAGTGGTAGGTTTGCGTTTTGATCCCTATCTGCCTATTCATGATAGCATGAAATTTTGCAGTCTAACCTGTAAGAGGTGTGGCAGTTATATAGAATCAAACGTCTAATTGGCTTTTACCCGGCATGGTGCCGGAATGCATATCGTTCTGAAGTGTTGCCAGTTTCTAATCAAGCTGCAAAACGAACTTTAATTTGATGAAAATTTGCTGTGATGTACTTAGGTAGTTATTAAGACGCTATTTTGTTGCAGTTGCTCATGCGTTTTCTTCACCTTTCATTATTGTGTATTTACTTTCACTAAATAGAACGTTTTACCTACATCTGACTACCATGGCTTATCAAAGCTATGATGCTTTTTCAAAAAGAAGAATGTTATTCCTTATGAAGTTATGAACGTCTATATATCATGTTCGATGTCCGCGCATAACTTTTTATGGCGATAACCAAGAAGAGGTTTAGGTGTGGAAGTCAGTCTTCCTGTCGTTTTTTTAAAAAATTATATTACTTTTAGTTTTTCTACTTGCTGTTACTCGACCTATAGGTACTTAATTAAATGCTCTCTCACTTGGAATTATTGTTCCAAACTATTTATACCAAACTATCGTATTGTACTTTGACGATCAATGTCTATTATAGTATTTTATTTCCTCTGAATTCATAAAACGAAGTCTTTTACTGTTTTCATCTAAGTTAACGTAACTAAACAAAGTTAAACAGTACATTGAACTTTCTTATCGGAATAGGGGTTCAGTTATTTAGAAATTGTATGTTAAACCATTAAGTATTTTATTCTTTCATACCTTTGCGTATATCCGATCACTTCCAATCATAATTTTATATATTTAGGAGTTTTTATTTAAGTAAATCTATGTGAAGATAATGTTGAGGCTCCAATAATAAAGGGCGTGTTAGCTATTAAATATTGTTGTGTTCCTAAATATTTTGAGACAAAATCGTACTGTATATTTTCAGTTTTTACGAAGACCCAAAACCAATATTCGTGATATTGTCACCTTGACCATCGATACGGTTCTGAGTTCGAGTAAAGTAAGTTAATATTAAACCGCACAAAAAAACGAGAGAAGACCGCCTCTGGGTTTCGCTACTCCGTTGACTTTAGTTTCAAAATAAAGGAAACAATCAAGTAAATAGTTAATGTTGCAAAATAATATCATAGCAGTGATGCTTGAGAATGTGATGACGTTTTTTACAACGTACGTGCTGTTTGAATATACAGTATATACTAACGATATTTAGTGCGTGAAATATAAAAAAATAATCTTACGAAAAATTGTGAGCACTTTCAAACCGAATCGAATATCGAAAACGCTTCATGGGTTAAGATGTTCCGTTACACGTATAACTACTTTATTCAGATTGATCTCTCTTTTTATCCGGCATTAAAACGCAAAGGTTGATTTTATTCGATTGACGTTGATATGTGCAGTTTAAAGACGACGTCCCTGATGCAGCGGGTGCCAACAATTATTGCGAGCAATTGTCTTAATTTGTGATATATATATGTTAGATTTCCTACTTTATATGCGAGCAAAAGTAATGGACACGATTTCATAAAATTGTTTCTATGAGATAGAATACTGTCTGATAAGCACCATATTTATAGATTTTCTTGTATCAATATCTACTACGGTTCTGAGGTGTCGGAGGAGCCATAAGTTTGTAACAATTGAACTTTAAATTAAGTATAGACTTGGATGTATTGTGGATCGTTAATGAAACCGTTTAACCTACGTCCTAAAACAAACCTATCGTTGCGACGTCGTATTTCAATTCACCGCCCGTGTCAAATTGTCTATTCGTCGATCTGTGCGTACTTAGATTATTCTGCGTGTTTATCCCGTTAAGAACCGGTTTGCGTCGTGAATGCTTGGCGTGCCTTGCATCAGTTGCCATTTAACTATTTGATCCCTTTACCTTATGCCATATGTTTTATATTTAGGGAAATGCGTGTAACAACAGCAACAAAAATCATTAAACCCATTAAATTTTTCGCATTATATTTTACGCTTCTCTGGAAAATCGGGTTTTACTGTTTTCTTTCAAATGTACTGGTAGGTACTTTTACTAGTACCAGACACCTTTCTACTTTTGAAAGTTATTTTTATTATCAGTATATTTGATACTGAATTACTATTTTTAGGTACATGTTAGTTTTAATTCCTTTCCTTTGCGTTTATTTTATAAATTCTCAATCCTGCAAGTATTATTTAGGTATTATTCCCACTTGAGATTTTGAGCCGAACAGAACTCAGATAGAACTATAAATGTTTCTAGGAACATTGAATTTATATTGAAGTTAAAAATATTGGTCTGTATTAAAGCCATCTTTGAGATAAAACAGATTTTACCTTCTTTTTGCAAGTTTTCTTTGTTACTACTATGCTCAAATTTACTTACATACTAATTTAACTTATACTCAATTTCACTTTATCTTTAACGAACTAAGGAATTGTTTTCTTGTCTCAAGGATTATTTACTATTTGGATGGGCATATATTCATTACAAAGAAACGCTTCGAAACCATGAAATTAGCTTTGCTAAACCTACTGTAAGCATTTATCAAGGTCTGCATATTATTTAAATATTTTTAGCGTTCTTGTTAGTATTGTGTTCGTACTGTATTGTGCAGACAGAAATATTGTCCCGCATTGATGATTATATTTTTATCACACTGATCAAGTAAGTAGATCAAACGTAACGTACTAAATTGATTTACAATTAAATACTTACCTACTTAATTAAATAAATTGTAGAGGTACGTAAAGATATTTAAAAGATCTTTCTAAGTAAGCAGTATAAAGTTCAAGTTCACATTAAGTAATCCACATTTTACATGATTTCAGTGTTTCGTTCTACAAAGTTTGTTTTTGATAATCTCGCCAAAATATTGTAGGGTGAGATTTGGGACAATGAGAGGCATTGAGAGATTTCACTGCATGTCATATAACGGTAACTCCGGTCAATGGTCAAATAAATAGGATTACGGTTCATACACCCAAGCTTCTTCGCGTTGGACCACAATGGCCCATCTGTCTTGAGAAATTAAAATTATTCGCACGATATTTTCTTTATTGTTTAAAGCTGTAATAAATTAGGGATGTAACTTTAAATTGAATAATACTTAATATAATAATGAATGAAAATAATTTACTTACTTGTAACTTCTAAAGTCTTATTGATGTACGAAAACTACTTAGTGTTCTTAATAATTTTAGTTGTCAGTACATTTCTAACCTCCAAGCCACCCAATTTCCAAGCAAAATAATCCATACTAATATTATAAATGCGAAAGTATGTCTGCCTGTCAGTCTGTCTGTCTGTCTGCTAGCTTTTCACGGCCTAACAGTTTGACTGATTTTGATAAAATTTGGTACAAAGTTAGCTTACATCCCGGGTAAGGACATAGGCTACTTTTTATCCCGGAAAATCAAACAGTTCCTACGGGATTTTTAAAGACCCAAATCCGCGGACGAAGTCGCGGGCGTCATCTAGTTTAAATTAAATTTTAAAGTCATGTGTTTTGAATTTACTTATTCGTATTAGGTATTTAGTAGCCTTTGTAGCACAAATCCATAAGGATAGTGGGGTTTAATACATAAATCTAGTCAGATAGACTCTGGCTATTAAATTAATTAAACAGTTTTTTAATTCAAATCGGTAGTAAAATTCGTTTGGTAGGACATATTAAAATTCTCGGTAAAAATTTGAGTCGAATAACCCGAGCCAACAAGTAAATATAAGGTTCGGCTTCATACTTATGTTCATGCTTCATAGAGGTCAGACGTCAGATGCTCGAACAAAAGAAATATCAATATTATACAAGGCGTCACAGAATAATTGTTTCTTTCTTTCTTTGTTATTAGATATATTTTAGAGTTGAGTTTAAAAAGGCGCAGATAAATTGCTAATAATAACATCAAAAATCTTGAAAATCACAACGATGAACTGTAATGCGACCTGAAATTTCTAGAGGAGACGAAAAAATTAAATAAACTCTTAGTTCTGGGTGTTGATGTTAACAAGTTAGTATAAGAAATTGAGTTCCAACATCAACTTATCTACTCGTGAGAAGAAAAGTTGTAATAGGTATTATTCTGAAGCACTAAAAACCGCATCAGATTTCAACGATTCCTTCATCGAGAGCCACTATAAAATATCAAATTACGATATAGGTAGGTATTACTTATTATGTTAAAATAAATTGGTCAAATACTGCTGCGTTTTTTGCCTGTCATATGAGAAATAGTTGAGATGAGGACGTTGACCTATGCAGCAATTGTAAATCTTCGATCGGAATCGGATTCGTCAATGACAATATTTTGAGCATCAGCTATGCACTTTGAAAGTTTGAGAATTTCTTAAAATTGATACTTTGTGAAATATAATTTAGGTTGTAAATAGTCATTGATGCCCGTGAGAAGATAAGTAAATGATTACAATTTGTAATTTTATGAAGATCAACGCACACCGGTAGAGACTCGGCATCTTTCGCGATAGGAATAGCGAACTTCACGTCAAAATTCACTCAAGATACCCTCCTTGTAACAGATCGTATGTCATCGAAAGAGTCAAATATATCGATTTTATCAAAGTACCTTCAATAAAATCTATTTTTAAAAATAACCAAACAGTTGGTACATAAAGCTAAGTTTTAGTTGTTATCAAGAAGACTCGGCTCTACTCCACCACTTTGCGCTGTAAAAAAAGCTTCGAAGAATTTAATATTTGTAAACGATCACGATTGTTTGATTGCAATTGTGCCGCCGGAGTCGTAGACAGTTGCCTGTTCACATGGATGGATGGAGGTAAACGAAACGCGCTCGACACCAAACACTATGCATCGAATGATTATTATAGAAATTAACTTTAACACGAACTCTTTTTTTCCAAGTTAGAAATACCTCTATACTATTTATTTTTTATGTAGATCTTGTACATACGGATGTATTATATTACGGTGATTTTGGGAATATTGATAGATAGTTAATATTGGAAAACTAAGTTCAATATTTTCAAAGAAATTAGGCCACTGGCCCATTATGCAATGTCGGATCATTTCCCTTCTGAAGGAGTTTATCTATGTATGTCCTGACTCCTGACTGACTGATCTAGGTATCAACGCACAGCTAAAACAGCTGGGGATACCTACTTGAAATTCAAACAAGACCAGTGGGTTCATTTTATGACGTAGGCGCTAAGAAAGGATGGAAATAGGGGATAAAAATTAGTATTTGAGGTTTTGGTTTAAAACAAAGAAATGTTTGTGTTCAACATTTTAGAAATATCACCCCCTCGCCGATTTTTAAGAATTCCACTCCACCGAATCCAGTGCTGGTCAGCTAGCCAGCTGGTTAGCCATAAAACAAATTCAGAACTATTTTGAAAATTGTCCTTATTGTGTCATTACTTATTACATATTTTATTAATGAAATCCTAGAGCAGCGCAGCTTGTTGGTTCATTCATGTTTAACAAACGGCTCATATGTTTGCAGAACATTAACCAGTGGGTCAGCTAACATATTATACAACAATACAAACACTGTGCCACTGTTTGAGGAATAATGCAAGTAACTATGTTGTAAAATAATCTAGATATTTGCAAATATCGTTGTTGGTCTGCTTCCATAAGCCCCTGACTATGTAATAATTTTATTATTTCATATCTAATAATCAAAATCGTTTGTGCTAGTTAAAACTAATAAAAGACTTCCCCTTTAAGGTTAAGGTTTCACAAAAAGATTTATATGTACCTAATTACAGCTATAAATATTTCAGTCACATTCAACGCAGACGAAGTCGCGGAAATCAGCTAGGCAGCAAAAAAAATCACAAATCAAAATGTATGATAGGTATAATGAAATAATTTAAATTTAAAAATATGCCTGTTTTTCTCGGCAGAAATTGCATTGGATACCTATTCCCTTGCATGTAAAAAAAGCTGATATTTGTATCAAAAAGGATAATGGAGAATTGGAGACTTTCAAACATGAAGGGGAATCAAAACGAGTTTTTCAATAATAAAAGAATATGCTGTTTGAGTATTCCCATTCGGACGTTCAAAATCAGCCAAGGTCATGCGACCTTCGCCCAAAAAATATAATCACGTTCGTGGGAATGACCATACAATGGTATCATACATGGTCTCTTTGTAAGCGTCAAAAACTAACAGAGCACATTAGTTCAGTTTTGGCTGAGAAATTATATTATTGATGGGTTGGTGTCTAAAGTAAAAATATCTACCAAACTGAAATTAAATTACAAAATACCGTGAGAATATTTAGCTTCATGTTCAGTGATGAAGACAGTGAAATGCGCAAGCTATTCGTAACTCGATGAGAATAACCTAAATAAATTGATTTAGGCACATTTAGGTACCACTGCAACTGTTCTAATTATTATTAACTGTTATAATATTTAGTCAGATTTTTTTCAAACTGACCTACAATTGTAAATCTATAAAAGGAAAAGATGGCTGAGTGACTGATCTATCAACGCACAGCTTAAACCACAGGACGGAACGGTCTAAAATTTGTCATGCAGACAGCTATTATCCTATTATAGTAGACATCCACTAAGAAAGGATTTTTAAAAATTCAACCCTTAAACGGGGTAAAATTGGGGTTTGAAATTTATGTAGTTCATGCGGACGAAGTCGCGAGCATAAGCTATTAAATAAATAAAACGCTAAACGACTCGCTCCGCCCATGCACTCGCTTACACGCAGAACCAACAAGTCTCTTGTTAAGGTCAAACTTTGGTAGCTGTTGTCTGGCTCTTAGTGCATTGTTCTGTTTTCGAAATGGACGTTTTTAAATACACTTTAGATTCGTTGATTCATCACTCGATTCCCATGTTGAAATACATGATAACTGAAAATAGCTATAACGTCTCATCTCAACGTATATTTTCAATACTGAAAACTTTAATTGTTATGTTGCATTAATTATTTTATATTATGTATGCAACAATATAGGTAACTACAGATACCGAAATCAAATCGCATAATGACGGACCGTTATCAATAGAGTGGTTGTTGTTTCAAACACTTTATGGTTGAGATCTTTGTCGTTTAGATTTTTAAATTGCAATAGGTACTTTTTCTTTACATTCAAATGTTTGTTTGTATAGTTAGCGAAATTGAAAACGACGGTCACCGAAATTGTGCACAATTTTTCAATCAACGATTGTTCTTTGACCGGCAATTTTGTAATAAATTGATCAACCCATCTTAACGTTTTTTTAGATACGTAACTAAAATAACCTGTTGTTCACATCTGCGTGAAATAGGTACCTAACTACCTACTTGTATTCTAAATCCATCCTTCATTAATTTTAATGAACAGTCTTGCTCTCCTTTCAGATTATAAAAAAAACTTGTCAAATAGCTTGTCTGACCCTTATTTGCAATTTAGAATCTTAAATTTTACTCATTTACATATTATTACTTCATAATTTTATTACATCGTCAATAAAATATTTTCCAATAGTACCTAGGTTACAATAGGTTAATGAAATTAAATTGTACGTGTACATGTAGTTTTAATTACATGTTATTTAAGGATAATGGCATCAATGAATACGCCTTCACCTTGCTCACGAAATTAGTCAACCAACTTTGTTATCAAAAGGTCTTCCTTCAACCGTACATCGTTTTAGGTGACTGATGTCTGGCTTTCTTTAACTAAGTAACTTCCCTTTTATAATATGGATTCATACACTTAACTTACAAAATCATTTAGACTCGATTTTTAATGTCTACCAAACTACAATATTATGAAAACCTCGTCTCCGTGTGTCCTTGAACCGTGTCGCATTCTGCTGCGTTTATTTCAGACTAAAGTGGTACAAACCTTAAACAGGTAGTTTAGAACTCGTATGGCTGGTTTCAATTTTATCATTTGTTTTGTGTTTTTTCTTCATATCATTTGGAATACGATGGTATGCGAAACTTTTTTTACGTTTGCTCCAGAGCTTTACTGATTTTGATGCCTATGTTCAAAATCATGATGCCCGCACCGGGTTAGCGCGGGGGCGGTGCGTCTGGGCGGGGCGTTGCCTCCCCGATTGCTATCTCGACCTGTCGCATACTATAGTTTTATTTATAAGACTATAAAACCCCAAGTTTTCAATCATACTTGCATCATTTGTGGTGTTGGGTAGATTATTAAGGACGTTGAGTTATTCTAAAATCTATCCGCGACAAACCTCTATAATGACATCATTATACCTCCGAAAACGTTAAAAACAACACTTATTATTAGCAAGGCAATTAAGCTCTCCAAGGAATCCGTAAATTCTGATGTAAACAGTGTTTTGTCCCTACAGGTTTCCATAGTTTCGTTATTTATACAAGTGTATACGAAACCTCGTGTGAAAACCCAGAGACAATTGGATGAGTCAGACGGAACAGTGGACCGAAACGAAAATCGAATTTAAAATTAATATAAAACATACGAAATTTTAAAGAAAGTAACCGAACATTCCATTCATAACTAACGCTTAACCAATATCGTTGCCATATTAACATTTAACAAGCTTTTGTAATTATAAGTGAAACGGAGAAGGAGTTGTGAGTAATCACTATAAATTAAGTGAAAAAAAAATTGTGTCAAGAGCAAAAAGTGTGTGTCAAGGGGTCTCAGCAACTTTCCTTTTGTGGAGCCGACTGGGTGACATCGGTTTCAATACAACTGTGGAGGATCGTTTAAAACTGACCTCGGCAGTTCTCGGGCCCATTGTGGAGGGATTTTGGCGGATTCCTTCATAATAACTCGCGACTGCACCGCGACAGAACGATAAAGAATCTTGGATTTAAATTAACCGCTGACCTCTTCGGAACTTTTAAAAGAAATTATAAAACATTGCGTTAAAAAGTGTTCAAAAAATTGGTGCTATGAAGTGAGTGCTTCAATATGTCAACACAATCGTATTACAAGGAGCGCCTCGGGTTCGACCCGCAAGAGGCGATGCAGGATGGCGTCAACGGCGGCTCCTACTACGAGGGGCCTCATCAGCCGAAAAGACATCGCGGGGAATCTCACCAAAAGGAGAGCCACGACCAAGTATATGAGGAGAATTTGACAAAATTTAAAGGTACAACTTGTTGGGACTTCTTTATTCAACAGTCAGGTTCGTGGTGGCGGGATTATAGAGAATGCGTGTTTGTCTTGTTTGATTGTATTTTTTAAACACGCTGTTGTTTTCATGCACTGATTTATTAATGTTGCAGTTTGTTTTCGTTTGAAATAATGAATGTAATAACTGACAAGTAGGTATTTGCATAACATTGCTAATGAGGTTTTTGATGTTACTAATCAGGTGATATTTGTTTTTGAATACAGTTAGGTTTGGAAATAGGTACAGCTTGTAAGTTTGGAATTTGTATGCAGGAGGTAATCTCTGGAACTAAATACTCATCAAATTTCATCCGAGCGAAGCCGAGCGGATCACCGAGTAACAGTTATTGTAAAGTTACTAAATTTGGATATAGGGTTTGATCTCTGCATGGAACTAATGATCCGATCCTGAAAGTTCTTTCACTGATAGATAACTAAAACTTTTTAATAAAAATACATATATGCTATTTTTTTCTTGAAAGAAAGTATCATCGTTCATTTTGTATTATTTAAACAACGGAATTTCATCACGCACCGTGAAAGGTACCGATAAGATTAACACCCATAATATAGATAAGTCGATAGATAGATATTAACGTTTGTAGTTGCTGATAACGCAAACCGTTTTTTTGTACGACGACTTCCGTGTAAAAAGAAGTTCAATGACTTTGTTCCTTTTATTAGAGCTGGCACGTTCCATGGGTATAGAGTTATTAATTTTAGTGAGTTCAATAATTGAAGTTCTGGCGAATAAAACGGTGTAATACACTTGTACTGTACACTTCTAATCAAAATACTTTTTTGTTTAATCCGGATGTTTTTGGCCACATAGTACAAATAAGTAACATGAACTCATTTCCCACCAAAACAGACTAAAACTGTGCTAAAATTGAGTCTAAAGTTCATGATTTTATGAAATAACAATTACAGTAAAATTCAACAGCTTTAATTTAGTTTTTTGCTCCTCCTGTAACATTAAATTTCGTGCAATTATATCAACTTGTTTGATAGCTCCTTAATTTCCAAATTCCAGAAAGTCTTTTTCAATTCAAGTTGATAAAGGATCAGTGATCCTTTATCAACTTGAATTTGGAATCACTTATATACTATACTAGTATCTACTGATCCCTTATCAACTTGAATTTGGAATCACTTAAATACTATAATAGTATCTAAGTGATCAGTGATCCTTTATCAACTTGAAATTATACTAGTATCTAAGTGATCAGTGATCCTTTGTCAACTTGAATTTGGAAATTAAGAAGCTATCGAACAAATTAATGTAATTGCACGAAATTAATTTTTACAGGAGGAGCAGTTGATTTAATATTATGTTCTAATTCCAATGTCACATAAAAGCAGCGGTTATAACATTATTTTAGAGTATTTAAGATGGCATAACTATCTAGTAAAAAAACTTTGCACACAAATCTATAACCAAATCAATGCTCACACAGTAGGTAGGTACACGTGCTACATGTTGTTTGAATGTACCTACTTGCTTATTTGAAGTACGCCGGATTTATTCTAACATCAGCAAACAAGTAATATTTTATTTGAGCTTTAAAGTATCTACTTATCTACTTGCTTTATATAAACCAAGTGACAGATGAAAGTTAGACAAGAGACAGACACAAGTTGCCTCGGCGCCTTCTGTACCAATTGTGTTAGATTGCGCTAATCAACCGATCCGTTGCGGGTCAACCGATCAACGATTGGGGTCGAACATTGAGTATACCGCTTAATTGATTAATAAGTATATCACTATTATATAACGTTAAACCGCAGGCCTACAACTGGTCAAACTAGTCAGTACTAAAATGTAACAATTTTGTCTCTATCCCCTACTAGCAGATGCCCGCGACTTCGTCCGCGTAAAATTTCTGGTTTCTCATGAGATCTGAAATTTTCCCGCTGCAAAAGGCATCACTTACCTACTCACTCAATCACACCCTAAGACACGGAACCCAGAATACCTAAATGCCAATTTTCATATCTCTAACTTCAAAAACATAGGATTTTCATATAACCCTTCCACCCCCATTTTACTCTTTTAGGGGGGAATTTAGTTAGATCCTTTCTAATCTGATACCTACGCCCTAGAAACCTACCTTCCAAATTTCAAGTAAAAATAACAATAGTTAAAACTTTTCTATAAAAACTTCTCCCCCTATTTTACTACCCTTAAGGGGGTAATTTACGAAATTGACCTATACAGATTTTAATTATTTAAAACTAATAACCTAAATCTCGATTTTCACGTCTCTAACTCCAAAAACATAGGACTTTCATACAACCTTCGACCACCCCTTTCACACCCTTAGGGGGGGAACTTTTCAAAACCGTTTCTTAGCTGACACCTACGTCCTAGAAAGAACCTACCTTCCAAATTTCAAGTTTGTAGGCTTTATAGTTTCTGAGATTTCGTGATTAGTCAGTGAGTGAGTGGTATTTCTCTTTTTTGTATTTAGATTTCATGTTACGCATACGTACTACTCTATCCAAATTACGATTTGGAAGAGATGCCTAGAATTGACAGAAACTTTTTCTTTTTCTTATTACAGAATTTAAACTTATGTCCTGTGTTACTGAGCCAACCAAAAAGAGCATTTTCAAACTCTAATCATTACCCCTATTATAAATGCGAAAGTGTGTTTGTTTGTTGGTTTGTCCTTCAAACACGTCGCAACGGAGCAACGGATCGACATGATTTTTTGCATGAGTATGAGACCTGGAGAGTGACATAGGCTACTTTTTATCCCGGAAAATCAAAGAGAACCCACGGGTTTTTAAAAACCTAAATCCACGCGTACGAAGTCGCGGGCATCACCTAGTAATTTAAACCCACCGAAGATAAAGAACACACGTACCAAATACCAATAATAAAATTGTCAGCCGTAATTATGCTTTAGGTAAGTATTTGATTAAAAGATTGAATTAAAAAACAAGATATCGGAACAATCGACCTTAGTATTTAGGGCTAGGTTAGGTGAAAGGAGCTCAGCCTAACATTGTGACTAGTTGTTGGCTGGAACTGAACAACTTTGTAGTACAGTAGGAATTCCGAGGTACAGAATCGGGTCATCAATAGGCTTATTATAACCGTTGGAATAACTTCTGAATATAAATATATCTCACATAAGAATATAAGTATTCGATTTCAAAAAATCCCGTTTACAAGTTTTTTGGCACTCAGAGATGTCACTAATAGGATTATCTAAATAAATAGGTAAAATGAAAAGTTGACCGACTGACTGATTAACTAACTGACTGATCTATCAACGCTCAGCTCAAACTACTGGACGGATTGGGCTGAAGTTTGGCATGCAGATAGCTATAATGACGTAGGCATCCGCTAAGAAAAGATTTTTGAAAATTTAAGCCCTAAGGGGGTGAAATAGGGGTTTGAAATTTGTGTAGTCCACGCGGACGAAGTAGCGAGTATAAGCTAGTTTTATGCAAAACCACAACATATCTGTATCTTACAATGTTTACATAATATAAGAACTACGAGTTAATAATTAAACAAGAACTTAATCTATAACTTACAGGTTGTGCTTATACAACATTTGCATACTTAACGAATTCTGATAATGATCGAATTCAAATGTTTTAGTCATAGTTACTTACCTGCCTGTAGTCACTCAAAGAACTCTCGCCCTTAAATTAGTTAAAATAAAACCGTTTAGACTTTAGGTCCTACAGGCTGTATGTGCGATAAAACCAAAACAAGATAATGTATTTAAATAGACAAATTTGCAATTAGGTCATTGTCGACCTTTTACTTACAGAATAATAATTCTTGTCACGGCAAAATTAGGCGTTTATTGTGCATTTACCTACGATAGACGAATGCTAATGGGTAAATCATGTTTTAAATATATTCAAAGATATGTATTTAGAGCTCAGTCGTCATTGTTTTTGTTTTAATTTACCTCAACTTAGTTGCCCGAAACTTGTTTGATTTTAAGATCCTTTATTTAAAAAGTTTTGTAATTATTTTTCATTTCCTAGACGAATTACTGTAAACTTCTGAAAAATTAAAGCTTAATTTGTTATAAAGTTTATCCATCACAAAATCATGCAATTTTAATACTTACGTCTCCCTTACTTACAATAAACAATCCCTTGAAATTAATAGAATATTGAAGCTATAAAAATTAGTTAATTATATACGTACGATTGGCGTAAATCGCCATCTATTGACATGAAATAAATCTTTAAACCGTAACTACATGCATTGCTATTCATTAAAAGGTGTGCAATGAAGTGTGAACTTATTAACTGCGTTTGAATGATCCATTCATCTCAATTAGAGTGGGAGGACTACACTTCCTAATAACTAGAAGTGGTTGGTTATTGTATCAAGATAGGACGCCGTGGATCTCCATTAATGTTCCATTAATAGTACCTTCCTATAGTTATGTTGATACTAAAAAAACCGGCCAAGTGCGAGTCAGACCCGAGCACCGAGGGCTACGTACTCGGGTATTTTTTTCGACATTTTGCACGATAAATCAAAAATTAAATAATTTATAAAAGATAAATCAATAAATCATTAAAATAAATAAAAATCTGTTAGAATGTACATATAAAGCCCTTTCATATGGTACCGCACTTGGTATTCAGATTTTTTTATGGTTCCGTACCTCAAAAGGAAAAACGTCCGTCCGTCCGTCCGTCCGTCCGTCCGTCTGTCTGTCTGTCTGTCTGTCTGTCTGTCTGTCTGTCTGTCTGTCTGTCTGTCTGTCCGTCTGTCTGTCAAGAAACCTACAGGGTACTTCCCGTTGACCTAAAATCATGAAATTTGGCAGGTACGTAGATCTTATAGCTGACATTTGGGGAAAAATCTGAAAACCGTCAATTTAGGGTTAGATCACGCAAAAAAAATTAAATTGTGGTCATGAACTAATAATTAGTATTTTCAACTTTCGAAGTGAGTGACTATATCAAGTAGGGTATCAATTACGAGTAGATCAAAGTTTACTGGTGCCGTACCCGTATTAATTCACAATTTTCGGAATCCGCTTTAGGCGACATCATTGAACATCATTGATTGTAATATGATTTGATCGAATTTTTTACACCATAATCGATTACAATTGACGTTTGTCAATTGAATGATATTGCGAAATAAACGACGCGATCGTGTGAACTGGTGAAGCGTGATCGATTCAATAGCAATTGAGCCGTGCGTTGCACTCGCAAGTGCTCTGTTTATGCACTTGTTGGATCAATTGGGTACAATCGGTTGCAAATTTTATAAAGCAATGCAAGCAATCTTCATAGTAGACCTCTCTCGTTCCAGATTTATCTTGTGGTGTTAATACTTTATTATGTGTCGTTTTAGAGATCGCTCTATTTTTCTTAACGCTCTGCACTTATTTGACTGTCGAGAGTCGAGTCTTATTTTAACACATTTTTATCTTTCTGCACTTATCTGTCGGGAGCAATTGCTTACATGACGTCATTAAAACCAAATGAAAGGGAAATCCAGAAAGGTGACCTACCCTTTCTTTATCTTCAATTTTGTTGAGATGGAACTGTTTGTCACTACTGGCCGACTTTTTTTTTGTTAATTCTAGCACATAAAATATAAAAATATACGTATATATTGGTACTGATTCTGAGCACAACCTAATTTTAGAGTATTCGCACCCTCTTCTTACTAATATAATATGAAAAGGACTGACAGTTTGACAGTTTTAAATTTAATTTTTAGATGTTGAAACCCATGATTTTAGCGCACAGTCGCGAACCTATTGTTTAAATTTGTAGCGTGCACTAAAATTTAGAGTCTTTAAATGTAATGTTCATGTTCTGTCCTTTTTTAGCATTGTTAAAAAGAAAAGGATGCAGATACTCTAAATTTACTTAAGAGAAAGACAACGGAATCGGTGTCATTATATACTTAAATAGAAAAGCAATTTCGTTTATACTTGCGTTTGTGATGTTGAACACTTGTGTTAAAAAACGTAAACATATTTCGCGATTCACTGTACCAACTCCTGGCGCCAAAGTGGGCTTGTTTAAGTACATTGCCCATTACTTATGTATTTGAAACTATATCAAAGCGCCCTTTCAACTCGAGTATCGGTCAGGGAAGTCTGAACTTGCCTGCGCTAAATATTTTAATAATCTTAACCTAAATCTAAATCTTGAAAGTAAATTTTAAAACAGTGCTATGATTTGCCACATATGGAACAATGTGACAGCACTAGTTTTAAACGTCTGTTAAATTAGTTCAGTTAAATTAGAGATAGGTACATTTATAAATATCATAAGTACGTGTGTTTTAAGCAATCCACATCCTAGTACATGTGTTTTATTCAAACCACATCCTTTACTAATATTATAAGTGCGAAAGTATTTTGTGTTTCTGGTACCTTCTCACGGTCTATCCGCTTAGCCGATTTTAAGGTACAGAGATAGCTTGCATAATGCATACCAAGCACGGACATAGGCTACTTTCTGTCCTCGAAAATCAAGAGTCCCCACGGGATTTTTGATAAACATAAATCCACGTTGAAGAATTTGCGGGCTGATTCTATATATAAAGACAATCCATACTAATAATACAAATTTGAAAGTGTGTCTGTCTGTCTGACTGTTATGTTTTCACGGCCCAGTAGTTAACCGATTTTGATATAATTTGGTACAGAGTTAGCTTACATCCCGGGGACGGACATAGGCTACATTTTATCCCGGAAAATCAAAGAGTTCCTACGGGATTTTTAAAGGCATCATCCCTTTAACCGATTTGTATGAAATTTGGTTAAGAGGAAGCATGGGTTCCGGAAATTGGCATAGGCAATTTTTTATCCCGTAAAAGCAAAGGGTTCCCACTGGATTTTAATAAAACCTAAGTCCACGCGGACGAAGTCGCGGACATCATCTAGTTCGTAATGATTCTACAGATAGTATTTTGGTAATTGCATGGTTAACGCAATGTACTAGTACCATTTTATATTATATTATATAAAATAACTTGACCATTCACGCATTTCGTGACAGACTTACACGCAACTTGCTAATACGTTTGCACGTTTCTAAAATAAAACATTTTCTGTGTGATGTGTCTATTTATATTTTTCTTTGTGACGTTTTAAATATACTTAATACTTAATTGTATGTGTAAATGCATAAGGGCAAAGCAACAGCTCAATTAAAATCACTCCAATAGCCATCTTCTAGGCTAGCGCGCTCCAACCCAGACCTCGTCATGCTATTTTAGGGTTCTGTACCTCAAAAGAAAAAAGGAACCCTTCGTTCACGATGAACGATTACTACGTTGTCTGTCTGTCTGTCGTGTCTGTCAAGAAATCTATATAGGGTACCGATTTCCCGTTGATCTAGAATCATGAAATTTGGCAGGTGTTATTATAGCAGGCGTAAGGGGAAAAATCCGAAAACCGTGAATTTGTGGTCACATCACAAAAAAGTTTTTATTTATTTATTGTGCACATTGCCAAAAAATACGACTGTAGTACGGAACCCTCGGTGCGCGAGTCTGAGTTGCACTTGGCCGGTTCGTCGTTAAGCGCCAGCCTATCTCGCAATAAAAAATAAGTGTTCAGGTACAATAGCGCGTAGAAACCATGCCCATTTCTATCTTAGACTGCATCATCATTTACCATCAGGTGAGATCGCAATGAAGGACGATTGCATATTTAAAAAATCAATCTGATTAACTCTACATCTATTTTAAAGCGTATGTAGGACATACTAATTATGTGCAGACTTAATTAAGGTAGCAAAAATCGCTGACGAGATTGCTGAAATTCCTCTTCAACTTATTTTCGCCCACTCTATACCGAAATGCCACGAAAATTGTTTGATAAAGTTTAACCACAAAATCATCTAACTACGGACTATAGTCCGTGACAGGTCTGAGTGGTAATCGGAGAGGGAACGCCCCGCACATGCGCACAGACCCCGCGCTAACCCAGTGCGGGTGAGCGCGGGTGACGTGCGGGTGTGCAGGGCGTCCCCCTGCCTCATACCCCGATTGCCATCTCGACCTGTTGCGTACTTTAGTTCTACTAATATTGATGTGTTACAAACAGTGGTTAGACAGATAAAATTATATCAATAAGACAGGTTACGACAAAATAATTCACGAGATACCTACTAGCTTTTATGATCTTATACGATTGCTATGAGTTGAGACGTTGTACTAAAACAAATTTTTGGCACCTAATTTACAATACGGTATTGCAATGTATTGCTGATAACAAGCTTCCTAGACAAATACCTACTTCCGATCCACGAATAATTTGGCAACGACCTTAGACAGAAATAGTTAAATAAACTATTAATAAGCTAGATCAGACCGCCATCGATTTGGTGAGGTTCGTTCACCTCTTGATACTTTGCAATTTGGTCGGGTAAACGGGAATGAATGTACTTAGCTACTACATTGTAAATTGTCAATAACACTATTTCGAACTGTTTAAAACACGTACTTAATAGACAGTGCCTAGATATTTCATGTTTACGACTTTATTGATCTCTTATAAACAATAATTTGACTACCTACTTCAAATAGGTGTTTGCTAGCTATAAATTGTTAAATCTAGTTTCAAATTAGGTAATGCAGTTTAATAGAAGTTTAATATTTATTTTTCTTTATTTCAGACGAACGGGATGCGATACAGAAGAAAACGTTCACAAAATGGGTCAACAAACACCTTAAAAAGGTACAAATTACTTCTTAAAATAATATTTTTTACAATAGTGATAACGTTTGCTTATGGTTTTATCATGAATTAACTTATTATGTAAAGTGTAAGTGGTCAGTAAATACTTCTCCACTTTATGCGAAGAAGAAAAGTAGAAGATTTTTCATTTTTTTTAATCAGAAAAAAGTAAGAAAGGTAATATTTTGCCAATGACATCACGAAACTACATCACACTTTTTTTAGACGTCATTGGGATTCTCCCAGTCGTGGCCATGTTCGATAGATTGACGGCGCGCGGCGGCGACATTATATGTCAAACAAATATATTGACGTGACGCCGTGACGGTCACCTCGTGAGTAGGCTATAAAACTGACTAGAATAATGATAAGCCAGTAAGAGTATGGACATCCTTCAAATATTTAAGTAGTTGCTACAAGGACTAGCAAGGCGTTAAAAATAATTCTATCCAAATAGTAGAACGCCTCTCAACTCCGGCAAGATTTATATTACGCTAGATAAATTCAACAAAATAGGTCTTCAGCCAGGTCTTGTACTAAAAATTTCTTCAATTATCTTGTAATACCAGATTAGATGATTTTATCAGCAACTAGGCTATTCTGACCTATTGCAGTTTACGAAACTGTTTGTAAAACTACCATCATGCTGGTCTTGCTTGGTCTGTTACGGAGACTTGTCTCTGCAGCCTGCACTACATCTCCGCCTCTCGTTAATTCTATAGTATAAAATGCGCCTGCCAATGTTTCTAAACGCGAATGTCGTATTCCTGCATCCAATTTGTTCACGTCAAACCAGTAACACTGCAAGCCTCATCGGTGTTTATATTCTGTTCGTTATAATTACCAATCAAGTGCAAAGCGAATCTGTTTGCACAGGATTGAATTCTTAAAGGAGCAACGTACGATGGAGGCGAGTAAATAAAGGATGCCTTTGTCTTCCAATTGTAAATAATGCTGCAATTTATTTGTGCGGTTTGTTAGTTGTTTTAAATGATTGTATTGTCTTGAAATTTATGTTTCACAAATGGTTTTCGTCTTCAATGTCTTTCTTTCTATATTCCATTTCCTAAGTGTATTTTACTAATTAATTCCCACAAGATTTATATTTTTATTATTAAACTAGCTTATGCTCGCGACTTCGTCCGCGTGGACTACACATACTTCGAACCCCTATTTCATCCCCTTAGGGGTTGAATTTTTTAGAAATCCTTTCTTAGCGGATACCTACATCATAATAGGCTATCTGCCTGCTAAATTTTAGCCCGATCCGTACAGTAGTTTTAGCTGTGCGTTTATAGATCAGTCAGTCAGTCAGTCACCTTTTCCCTTTATATATTTAGAAGATAGATAGTTTTCATAAAAATCTGCAGACTAAGCTAAAAAACAAAGCTAGTTTGTAAATACTGTTTGTGTGAGTTTTTTAAATTACGAGATGATGCCCGCGACTTAGTCTGCGTAAATGTAGATTTTCAAAAATCCTGTGATTTTCGGGAATTAAAAGTAGGCTATGTTTTTCCCCGGTATGCAAGCTATTTCTGTATCAAATTTGATTAAACTCGTTTGAATGTATGGGCCGTGAAAAGCTAGCAGACAGACAGACACACTTTTGCATTTATAATATTAGTATGGAAGTATGGATGTGCCACTGTTACTCACATACTATTATTAACTAATTCAAAAATTCTGAAATACCTTTTGGTATAGCCGGACTATCTTTATATATATATATATATATCTTAATTTTGCAATGAATAGTTTTCATTTTATATCCTCAACAGGCTGCATATGAACAACTTTCTGAACCGTATGCTTATCATCTGTATTAATAAACAAAGATTGTATTTATTGATGATTCAAACAGTGGATCTTTAGTCAGTGAAAGTGGCACAAAGGATGTGGTATGTCCGATATGGCGAGTCGCATTCCTTTTACGGCTGGTCCCGGGTGTATCCACACTTATGTATCATAATAAATAGATACTTACTTTAGTTGCTTACAAAATTAGCAATGCAAACTCGTCCATGTTTGTAAATATATTTTTCAATACAAATAACGTCTTCAACGTGTACTTACTAAACAAAGTATACTTTGTAGTTTATAGATAGATGACAAGATTCTTGCGATCTCATCGCAAGCTCCTAACTTTTCGATCGTGCGCTGTTACTTTCACCCTTAATATTTTTTATTTGTTATCTCCTTCTTCTACCGTGTTCGTATTTAATATAGCTAGTTAGTTATACTTATAATAGAGCCGACTTCGTTCGTGTGGATTTAGGTTTTTTAAAATCCCTTGAGATTTCTTTGATTTTCCGGCATAAAAGTAGCCTGTCACTCTCCAGATCTTTAACTATACCCATACAAAAAAATCAAATCGATCCGTTGCTCCGTTGCGACGTGATTGATTGACAAACCAACAAATCCACAAACAAACACACTTTCGCATTTATAATATGGGTATGGATAGGTATTGGTGTTAGTAAATCACTCGTCCTTTGTCCTCGCCTTGATATTCCACTTTCTGAATCAATAGTTTCTCGATAATAATAATCGTTTCACAATGCCTCCAGTTTTCTGCATGAGTAAGCCGGGTCAAATGTAACCAAAACATTGTGAGATGCCTGAGCTGTGCGTCATAGCTGAAGCCTACTCACATCCTTTGTTACAGGAGCTTTATGTAAGATGTTGACATTAGCTTATGATTACACAGCTACCCTCCGCGTGGATAAAGCCACAGAATAGATAATACGTAGAGCTGCTGCAAAATTCATAATAAGTAGTAGAGATTAGAGAAATTCGATGTGAATGTTGAGTACATACTTCCCGCTGTCTTCTTATTTCGTCACCGTCGTTCGTGTGAGGAAGTAATCGTAGTATGTTAAAATCAATTTGCTGCATTGACTTGACACACGCAGCTAATTGTTACTGGGACTGTGGGCACGTAGATATAATTATTAGAAAAACAAAATCTTATTCCCATCTGCCATGGTTGTAATTTGTAATAGGTACGTCATTAGAGGCTTTTACACGCAGTTCCTCGAATGGCCTGTAAAACACAGATATTGATAGTTATAGGTAGATAGATGCTGATGCAATATTGATAGTTGATACCGGCCAACTGAACGCACGCTCTGCACTCTGGAGGTTTTGGATGCATTTTACTGTATGAAGATACCGAGTGTTAATATGAACTTTCATTGTGTAACTAGAATTGGATAACCATTTCAAACCTGTGTTATTTTAATAAAATATTGCCTTTTTGTACCTAAATTAATTTACATTCTCCGCGCGAGCCCAATTTGGAAATTTCATGGACTACTCGATAACATGGATGCCACCCTTAAAAGTACACTAGAACAAATTCTAAATTTAACTTTTGATGAGCACTCCTGGAACCAAGCAACTTTACCGGTCAAGTACGGTGGCATCGGCGTGAGGAAAATTTCCAGTGTAGCTCTTCCGGCTTTTCTGTCCTCTGTGCATAGTATAAAAGAGCTTAGCTCTCAAATTCTCAAATCCAATTCATCATTGACCTATGCCACAGAGGCCCTAGAGAGTTGGAAGGTCAGATGTCCCAATGTCGACATCCCGAAGGAACGTACTACACAAAAACTTTGGGATTTGCCATTGGTTCAACTGACACATACGAATTTGGTTCAAAATCTTACAAGTGACAGAGATCGTGCCAGGCTTCTAGCATTATCCGAAAAGGAATCTGGGTATTGGCTGCATGCCTTGCCATCAAAAAATCTCGGCACACTTTTAGATAACGAAAGTTTTCGTGTGGCTCTAGGTCTCAGATTGGGAACACCACTGTGCCATCAGCACAGATGTCCGTGTGGAAAAGAGGTTGATAAATTTGGAATCCACGGACTCTCTTGCCAAAGGAGCTCCGGTAGGCTGTTTAGGCATGGCTCTCTTAACGATACAATTAAAAGAGCTCTTGCCACCATAAATATTCCTGCGCTCATTGAGCCAGCAGGGATTAGTCGGGATGATGGCAAGAGACCTGATGGATTGACGCTGGTTCCCTGGGAACGGGGACGGGCGCTAATGTGGGACGCAACTTGCGTTGACACATTGGCCCCGTGTCATATCAGGAAGACAGCATCAAGACCGGGAGCCGCAGCAGAAACAGCTGAAAACGGCAAGCGGCGCAAGTATGCCTCTCTTATAGAGAGTTACATTTTTGTGCCGTTTGCCGTGGAGACCCTGGGGCCATGGAGTCTTAGTGCTAAAAAATTTTTACGAGACATTTCACCGCGATTAATAGCCTCAACTGGTGACAGAAGGGCTGGCTCATTTTTTGCGCAGCGGATCAGCCTGGCTGTCCAGCGCGGAAATGCAGCCAGTATTCTTGGCACCATTCCACGCGGTCATGATTTATATAGTAATTAGATAAGGCTAGCTTTAAGTTTTATTGTATTAAAAAAAAAAAAAAATGACAATAATTGACATTATTGACATTGAAAAAAAAAAAAATTTTTATCATCTGATTTATGTTTGAAGTCATATTACATTGATCAAAATCAATAAACATGAACAACACTAACAAGCGTTGGTACCTACTTTTAATTCAAGACTAATATGGCAATATTAAAGCTCTATAGGTACGTACCTATATTTATTATTTCAACTATCTCTCATCAAACTTAATCGATAAGCTAGAGGCTCTAAAGCGGCAGGCTAGGCGATATGATAAAATCTCGGGCTTTTTCATTTACGAATAACCCAAACACATTACATCTTGCGACTTTTATTAGAAACATTTTCAGAACTTGACGGGACGGGACTTGAAGGGAAAAAATTGACACTAATTAACATTTTCTAAGAACTAAGCTGTCCCGTTTGATATTATGAGAATTCATGACGTCATTTAGTTAGTGACGTTATAACGTTACCGAAATGTAACATATGGGGTGTTGTTTTTGTCCTTGAAGGACCATCCATGTACCCATTAACGGTTTCTTGCCATATGTGGTGGTTTTACTACCACATATGGCAAGGAAAACAAAAAGATTTTTCTGTTTCCCAAAACAAGTATGGACTCTATAGACGTCCATGAATTCAAAGAAAACAAATTTATCATCAGCCAAATGTTACATATTTGGATTCTTGTCCAAGATATTGCGTTCAAACCTAACTCTTAGGTGGGGGAGTCTCAAGTTCTCCATTTCTGTGTATATGTATTAAGTGTAGGTATGATGTACTAATGGCAGTTATTAATCATAATATGCAATGAGTCACTGAAATTCCTGCGCTGTAATCCTGTTCCTCGACCGTTAGATAAAAGCAACGTACGATAAGGATGTTAACTTAACCGGTTTTGGACCTTAGCACATTGTGTTAAAATTAAAGTTAAATAAAATAAGTTTTTGCTCTTTATTAAAGCGCTTTGTGGTGCTGGAATAATAAGCTAAATTAAGTCCTAGTATCATGGGTATTGGTGTGACATAAGGAGATGACTCTAATAATATCCACTAAGTACCTACAGTACAGTCACTTGAGCATAAAATGTTTTTGGACATTTTCTTTGTCGTTGTAAACAAAATACATATGTCTGGCATGCCGTATATGCTATATGATAACATTATTATAAGAGAAAAAAATATATAAATTAGGTACCTATTATCTTTGGTTTTTATAAACTTGGTTCTAATTTCGAAGAAGAAAACTTCACATCGATCATTACTCCAGGTAGCCCTACCCCTGGACCAACCTGTTGAAATTAAATTACGAATTTTAGTTTTTGATAAAGTTAAAATATAAAGTGCTTGTAGAAGTAGTATTCATCTGTTAATCCTCGATATTTATTTTTACGTATTTACATCACCGAACAAAAAAGCACTTGCATAAAACCATAAGCAAACAAAATATTAATATAGTTACTAGTGAGTAATATGTAACTAGTTAGAAAAATATATTATTAATAACCTTAATGATTTTATAAACTAATAATATAAAATCATTTTGTTTAATTTTTCATCGCTTTACCTTTGGATCCGGAGCAGCATTGGAAATATTTGAAGGTGTGTACGAAATAACACTATGTTTTTAAAATTTCTGCAATTCGAAAATTCACAAAACATCTTTGTTAAATTATTTTGCACTATATCCTACCAATGTTATATTTCGTATTATTAAATAACAATATTGCTGTTAGATTTAGCTTTATGATGGTTGACGCAACTATTGGGTATTCAGGATGATCTCATATTTCATTTTGATGATCTATGGAATTAGTACAAATTGATGAGTTGACAGAATATTTATCTGAATTCTTAAACAGTCTTACAAAGCAGTTGACTTTTATTGCTGTTTTGTAAACAGCTGTAGGTACTCATTTTTCTCAGTATCTTGTCATCACTCTTATTCAGGTTTTTACACATTTCACGCTGCTCGGACAGACATACACGCGGCTTCATGTATGTGAAATTGTCAATAATCAACCCTGTTGCCCACCTCAGCAAGTAAGTTTGTAATGGAATGATCAGTTTGATATCGTTTTGTTGTTGTCGTTTTGTAGTCTTCCATTTTAACTCTTTCTAGATCATTAAGTACGCTTATTTTATTATTTTAATGACCCCGCAGAAAATAATAATTTGCATGGTGTGTCTTCAACAAATTAGTTTTATATTCTTGGTTTTTGTTGAATACAGTTTAGTTATCCCGTCGAAATGACCTTCCTAAAATCCTTGCTTCGATCTTTTTTAATCCTCTTTTTGTTTGCTTTTTTAGGTGCTTACCTCGTTTTAAGTGCGGAGTTGGTCTATTCGTTTTTTTATTTTAATCTGTTTTTGTCGTTGTGGTTTTCGTTGATTAATTTTGAGTTCAGCCTTGTGTACGGAATTAACAGCATGGCGTGTTGAAACCTTCGTTTAAGATAATTAATATCTACATAATAGCCTTATTAAAAAAAATTGTCGGCTATTTTTGTAGTCTATGAAAGACATTTTGCTAATAGTTACGGGCTTGACCAATTATATCTGTTAAGATAAATTGATTATATTTTTCTTTATTAGCAGTAAACATATAAACATACTTAATTGACGCGCTTATAACGAGTTTTTAAATTAGCAGCAGTATACTTAAAGGTTACTCCTGCAGGTGATGCCTCGTAAACACGTGTTGGCGTCTTATAAACTATGTACTTATAGTATATCTATTAGCAATTTTATAATTGACAGGCTCACGGCCAAATACTGAAACTGTTTCATTAATATTGTCTTATTTTTGATATTTTTCCCATACAACAAATGTCAAACACAGTCAGCGTTTAGGGCGCTTTTAAAGTGTTTTATTATTCGTCCATAAGTCATTCTTTATTATTCTTCGTGTAATGTTGAATGAATGAATTATTTTAAAACGTTAATTCTTGCAGGTGAACCGTCATGTGAACGACCTCTTCGAAGACCTTCGCGATGGACTCAACCTTATTTCGCTGCTGGAGGTGCTTTCTGGCGAACATCTTGTAAGTCTACATTTTTACTTGTGTAAATCTCTATATATAAAATTGAACAGCTGAATGTGTTGCTGATCGCAAATCTCGAGAACAGTTGAACCGATTTCGCTAATTCTTTTTTATAATATCCCTTGAAGTACGAGGATGGTTCTTACGGAGAGAAAATTTTCAAAAATTGCCTGAAAAAGAATCAAATATGTAACTGATAATAATTCTACTAGTATCTATAATAGTACATAAATCCGCATAATATCATAACCCACAAGCACGCACTCACGCATACTCTCTCTCCCACACACAAACACACACCCACACACACACAGACACACATACACTCACACATACACACACACATACATATGTTGTGAATCACCTACTAGGTATTTTTACTAGTTCATTTACTTTTATATTTTCATATTATTATATTATTGTAAAGCTTGTTTAAATTATCAAACGTACTGTTATAAATTTATATTTAATATCTATTTAAGTAATCTGTAAAAAATTGTAATCCTATTTGGCCTTATTTTCAGTCTGTTATTATGTAAAATTATATTGTATATATCGCTGTTGATTGCAAAAAACAAATAAAATAAAAATAAATAAATTACTTTAAGTAGTTCAATCAATTTGGCATTATAATCATTTTAGGACTCCCTTACAAAAAAGGTGTTTAGTTGGTATTCAGAACCATTAATTTAGACGCTATAGGCATTCACTTGTTAATTAATAATATTCAATATTTGCAAGCAGTAACTAAAAATTCTATACTTAAAAAATAGATGGCTTGTGGAGGTATTTAGATGGGAATAGTTATTCATATACACAAGACTTACAAGCAGTAACTTACAACTCCATATTAAAAATGCATGGCTTGTGGCGCTATTTATCATTAAAATTTATAGCTGAGAATAGTTAAATACAAATGAGCCATTATTGCGTTAAAATATCAGTTTTTGTTAAACATATTATTGTTATCAATGATATGTCAAAAGAATCCGGTAAATCTCGTAGGCAGCCTTGATATTCAAGTTTTTACAATAAATGATAATTTATTCTAAGTGACACAGTTTTTAAGATGAAGTACATCGATGGAAGTAAGCACTTTACCTAAACGTGGAGACTAATATGTGTATCTTTCTATCTTTATGACGACATTTGTTATGATTTTTAAAAAAATCTTTGTCATTTAGTCGATTTTGCTAAAGTACAAATTAAAATATTTTCAAACATGTTCGTGTTAGTAGTTCTTTCGGCCTTTAAACTAAATAGCTTGTAATAAATTACGGCAGGTGTGTCCGGAAGCAACCGCTATCTCACCCTTCCGCAGATGGCGGGGTTAATATAGGTCGAGGGCGTATATCGATCACTTGTGAAGTTTGATTGATCTTTTTTTATATGCTAGTTGATCGTCTGGATGGGGTAAAAATACGGAGTTAATATTGGTTTTTATTTTTATTCATATCTGTAAATGAATATGCATATATTGACTTCTTTTCTGTTCTAACCTAATAGAAAGAGTACAATATATTATGAAGTGTAGATTTTTTCATAAATAGTGTTCTCTGAATCTATGTTGTAATTCTCTATCATCACTATACTCACAACTAAACCTGCAATTTATTTTATTTTCCAGCCGCGCGAACGAGGCCGCATGCGGTTTCATATGCTCCAGAATGTACAAATGGCCCTGGATTTCCTCCGGTACAAAAAGATCAAGCTTGTCAACATCCGGGCAGAGGACATTGTCGACGGGAACCCGAAGCTGACACTTGGATTGATATGGACCATAATCTTGCACTTCCAGGTCAGTGCACTATTAATTTTTCATTTCTTCGACCGTCGTTTTTAAGCACATATGTGTTTTCTTTTTCCTTAACGAATTAGATGCCAAAAGAATATAAACTATCTAACCAAAAAAGATACGGAAGTGTTCTGAGAAACCATGAACCATGACAACTAGGCCCAGCTCCTCTCTTTTCTTAAATCTTCAATTGTAAACAATTTAGTACTAAATGGAAAAGCCTTGTCTGCCATGACATACTTATCTAACATTCATATCAGTGGCTGTGACGAAAACACCGTGTTTGTACGTGCAGGACATTCGCATTCTAAACTACCTTGATATTATGACCTTTACTAGAGTTACGGGTAGAGTCAGGGTGTGGTTACGTTTTTTTTTTTTGCGAACAAGTTATGTGTTGTCCTTGTATTGTACCTACTCATAATCATAGACTGATTCTCATAATACTATTTTTGTACCATTTTTGGAAATCAGCCCTTTTGCGGTATGATTAAGATTTTAAACAAATCTTTTGTCCATTCATCACTCATCACAGTTAGATTAAGCATTTTACGATCATTGGTAATTTTTTCAGAAAAATAATAGAATTCTTCTAACATTCTATGAACATTTTATAATATTTGTTGAATTCAATTGGTCATAATTTTCGCTTCCCACAGATTAAAGATATCTTGTGACATGTAAAGTTTGCAAGATATGTAAGTTCACTTTCCTTCTCGTTTCTCTATATCATCCAACTTTCTTAGGTCTCTTTTTAATTGCAGTATTGTTCTGCTGTTACTGAATTACACGACTATCGAATATGTAATATGAAAAAGAACGCTAGCATTTAGCATATTCGTTCACTTTATGTGGTGTTTGTGGTTTTTATTTTAAACACTGAGTTTGTTTCATGAATTTTATCTTTTTGGTTTAATATGCATTATCTAAGCTGTTGTATTTGTAACCAGCAAACACCAACATTGTAAAAAAGTTTAATTATTCAATATGTAATTTAGATGTCATAGTTATAATAATAGTCTTAAATATGAAACTAAGGAGTAACTATTTAATACATGATCAACAAAGTGCAAAATCAATGAGTCAAGTATGGCGTCATGTCACATTGTTCACAGCCAACATATTATTTTGCTTTCGCTTATGATAATATTGGAATCAGAATTGCAGTGACCTCATGCCTTTTGAACTGAATTTCTATTCGTAGTTAGTAATAAAAACTTCTTGGCAGATTTTGTTTTTTAAGTTTACAGATGATTTTTTATAAACATTTTATTTCGAACTAGACGATGCTCGTGACTTCGTCCGCGTGGATTTAGGTCCTTAAAAAATCCCGTGGGAACCCATTGATTTTCCGGGATGAAAAGCCTATGTCCGTCCCCGGTATGTTAGCTAACTCTGTACCAAATTTCATTCAAATCGGTTAAACTGTTGGGCCGTGAAAAGTTAGCAGACAGACAGACACACTTTCGCATTTAATATTAGTATGGATATGGATTTATCGTTTGCATTACCTCGCGATAACTTGGCGTGTTTCTTTATCTTGATTGAATATTCATTAGTCACGTGCTTTTACTTCAGTCTTCAAAATTTTTATCTGCCTCCTCATCCGTGTCTGATTTTATGAATTTTGTAACTATTGAGAAATTGGCACCATCTTCATATATTTAAAAATTATTTAGATAACTTATTTATTATTCTACTAATTTTCAAAATATCAAAAGTTAAATCAGCATTAGTGGATTATAGTATAACATACCTAATGTAAGCTTTCTTCTCTGTATTACTTATTGTACATACAGTATAACAAGCACAGAGTATGCCCATTAATCAATTAAAATTATAGAAACTACAAGTTCATTATACAGTTCCTATTCGCAACTAACCTACAGAAAGTTGACAGTTTGCAGTGAACGATAAAAAATAACAAACTATTAATATGGTATTGAACGACAGCGTGGGTTGGCACCATAGAGCAGAAACAAAGAGGAGATGTTGTATTAAGATTTCCCTATGAAATATCGAGTGATATTTTGCGGGGTGAGGGGTTGTGGAACGCCGCCCACTTCTCAATTTTCCATCTGCGGGTTAGTAGCAAAACTACTCGCTTAGCGACCTAACATCGATATATTGATGTCACTACATAGTTCAGCTATCTCACACTAGATGTCAATAAGTGTAGAAACAATTTAATAATTACGTATAAAATTACTTACAAATGAAATGTGATACCATTCATAGCATCAGAACGTCTGTCTGAATAACTTTGACACGATAAAACACAACACTTCATCCTTTTGTTCTTAAAAACGCGAAAACACACCGATAATACGAGTCTTAATATATGTGAACCTGACGAACGCAGACAGCATACTAACTAAGGCCCCGCCCACAGTGATGACGTCAGGACCTAGTTGAAAATCACAGTGCACAGTTGCTTAGGCCAACTCCTCTTTGTTTCTGCTCTATGGTTGGCACACTTACAACAAACCTTATATGGCTATATTATACAGTATGTTATCAGGATGTATCGATCTCGTGTCATTATAAAACTCTATGCAAGGTAAAGCGGGTAGTCTTGTAAAGGATGCATGTTTGGCAGTTGTATTTTAAATATCCGACGTAAGTGCGACTTGTATTATATCTATCACTAGCTTATGCTCGCGACTTCGTCCGCGTGGACTACACAAATTTCAAAAGTTCCTATTTTACCCCCTTAGGGGTTGAATTTTCAAAAATCATAATATATATCCGCATGCCAAATTTCAGCCCGATTCGTCCAATTGTTTAAGCTGTGTGTTGATAGATCAGTCAGTCAGTCGCTTTTCCTTTTTGTATATAAAGATTTTCGTTGTTTACTTTTTTGATTTTGGTAGATATTCCACGATTCGTTGTTCGGGTTTAAACGCCCATAGTTTAATTCCAGTTGACCAGGGACAATTTCCAAGTTCTCTCGACCTTGTCTTACTTGGCTTTGTTGCAATAGGTACAAGTTGTTTTAAAATGCTAAATGCGTTATTTTATGAATAATTCCTAAATGCTAAGTGGCTCGCACATTATTATAATTTGTGCATTGTTAAACACAAACATATTAAGTACTAGCTGACGCCCGTGACTTCGTCCGCGTGGATTTAGGTTTTTAACAATTCCGTGGGAACCATTTGGTTTTCCGGGATAAAAAGTAGCCTAGGTCACTCTCCAGATCTTTGACTATACCAATGCAAAAAATCATGTCAATCCGTTGTTCCGTTGCGACGTGATTGAAGGACAAACCAACAAACAAACACTTACATTTATAATATGGGTACTGATTATCTTTATATTGTCACTTGTATATAATTTTATGGTGATCTATGTACTGTTAATGTTAATTAATATAATGAATATACATAAAAGGAAAAGCTCACTGACTGACTGATATAATATATGAACGCATAGCTCAAATCACTAGACGGATCGGGCTGAAATTTGGCATAAAGATAGCTATTATGACGTAGACATCCGCTAAGATAAGATTTTTGAAAATTCAACCCCTAAGGGGGTAAAATAGGGGTTTGAAATTTGTGTAGTCCACGCGGGTGAAGTCGTGGAAATAAGCTAGTAGAAGTATAAATGCACACCCGCGTTGAGTAATTGACCTTTAGATAATCCATTATGTAACTTCCTTATAAATAATCCATCTAAATTCAAGTATATTTTTATAGTGGCAACATTGCAATAATGATGAAGTTATTTTCTGTTCTATTTTTACGCATACCTATATATTATTCTGCGTTAGAGTGATTTACTTATTTGTTTAATTTTCTATTTTTAAAAACTTATTAGATTAAATTACAAAAAAAATAAAAACCGACTTCGTTACATAAACACTAAAAATTGAAAAATAATTTAACTTATTACCGAATATATTATGTATACAAGATTTAATATAGTTCCATAATAATACTTTTTGGTGCCGGTGCCAATTAGCTTTAGCTGCGCGAATCGTCTTCATATTTCATACTTCATATTTTTATGGGACTCCACAATGGCACCTCATTGGCACCGACCCCAAAAAAATATTATTATGGAACTATATTAACTCTTGTATACATAATATATTCGGTAATAAGTTAAATTATTTTTCAATTTTTAGTGTTTATGTAACGAAGTCGGTTTTTATTTTTTTTGTAAAAAATTTTTATTTCACAATTTTTAGTGGCCCCATGGAATTATGCTATGACTGGTTAAAAATCTACTGTTTACTAAGCTATTACACTGATCGCGAGCAATTTACTCTTATCCGTTGAGGAGTTCCAGTATCTATCTTCGAAGATGTTCATCAGATCTTCACCAAATTGAAATGGGACCAACTTTGAAGCATACCCTTTCAAACAAAAAAAGAATTTTCAAAATCGGTCCAGGCGTTTTTGAGTAATCGGGGAACATACATAAAAAAAAAAACCTCCTCCTTTTTTTGAAATCGGTTAAAAATAGTATTTAGATTGCAGGTACCTTTGCCTTTGTTTACTTAATGCGAGTGAATTGTTAAATCCCCCTGTATATTGTACTTCCTTATAAGTGATGTCATGTAAAGTAATACAGATATTATGTTTATTCATAGCTTATTTGCGACTATTTATGCAACCCAATATTGCGAAGTTGTTAGATCTGATAATGTAAAACGTAATACTCAAGGCGGTTATGTTAAATAGCCTCGACTTTAAAAAGCTACTTTGCTCAATACAGTAGCTTCTAAGATTAGCGCGAACGGAGATACGAATTCAGCGGAGAGGCTTTGTTTTATAATAATTGGTAGGTAATTTCTTTTTGAAGGGGGTATGATTGAGAACAATCATGCATTATGGATGCATTCCATAAGTCAAATCCTCTTGACTCAATTTTATGACTTCGTTTTGATGATCAATCAATATCAATACTTATAATAAAACTGTAACAGGTCAAATTCTGTACATTGAAGATATTTTGAAATTTTTTTTCGACGGCACTCTATAATCGATACTGAACCCAAAACTGTAATTTTTTTCATTTTTGTCTGTCTGTCTGTCTATCTGTCTGTCTGTCTGTCTGTCTGTCTGTCTGTCTGTATCACGGCCGCGCATCACGCTGAAACTACTGAATGGATTCCAATGAAACTTGGTACGATTTGAGGTCATACTATGAGGAAGAATATAGGATACTTTTTATCCCGAAATTGAGCATGGTTCCCGTATGAGAGGGGATGAAAGTTAAAATGTATACTGATTTCATTCATTCTTTTTTTGTTAGAAAGGGGATATTTTAAAAATTGTTCCGTAAATATTTCAAGGTCATCGGCTTTTAACCGACTGTCAAAAAGGAGGTGGTTCTTTTTTCTACATCGATTTTTTCGAGATTTCTGAACCGATTTGCAAATTTTTTTTTTAATCAACAAAAAAGTTTTCGTGGTGGTCACATAAAAAATTCTGGATTCAACTCCTTAATCCTGATGCTGCAGGGTTACTGCCCGCCTGAGTTATCAAGATTCAGGAAGTGTTCATAGTGAATTCATATTGTAGGTACCAAGCAACGACTTTATTCTCAGACTTCAAGTCTCAACTCTTAAACCCTGATGATGTAGGGTACAGCACTCCTAAACTATAATGTTTCAGGAACTGCGGATGATGCAAAATTATTTTAGGTACCAAGCATAGGCTACATCATTGAACTTCGGATCCTAACTCCTCAATCCTGATGCTGCAAAATACTGAAGTCCTAAATCGTGGGGATTTTAGAATTTCTGATAGTGAATTGATATTAAAAAAAAAAAAAAAATTGAATCGACTGTTAGGCGGAACGAAGTTCGCTGGGTCAGCTAGTTCTAAATAAGTTTATTCTTTTCCTCCCTGAAAAGCATAATATTGACTCTTCGGTCCTTCAAACTTCAGGTTAAGAACCATCTTTGGGTACAGTCCGAATAAAGATATATGTATAGGTACTTACCTAACAAATGAACCGTATACATAACTTATACCGTAATCATTAAAGTAACAACGAACAGACAAACGGGACGGCACGTAGTTACAGTCGCGGGTCGACGCCCGCGCTTAGTTTACTAAACCAATACCAGCTGTTAGCTATCTCTACTAATAACTCTTACAAAAATATGTACCTTCTAAACATTTCAAAAAACATCCATTGATAAGCAAGAACTTTTCATTTATCTATAGATATGATGTAAGAAACTGCTATACCCCTTCCAGGTTAACCCGTTTCCATCTTAGACTGCATCGTCACTTACCACCAGGTGAGATTGCAGTCAATGGCTAACTTGTATCTAAAATAAATAAAAATGTAGTTATAAATGGTTCAGTGTTGAAATCGTATTAAAACACTAGTGCCTTTTAGAGCCTGATTCTTTGCATAAATAACTGAGACGATCAGAATGGCTAGTTTCTCAATTACCGACCGAAATTAGTCGACCGATGTTTCTGCGGTTGTCATCTCAGCCGTCCGCGGCTGCAGCGTTCGTCCTCCCTACAACATAAGGCTCCGAGTCCAGCTCCACTGCTATTTGATCAATAAAGCTTTCTCAGGTTCTCTTTCTGATTTCTGAACTGGGAAGCTGATGTTTCTGTACCCTATACTTAAAATGTGCATTTGTCTGCACTATGAACATAAAATCCATACAAATATTATGAATGTGAGTGTCTGTCTGTTAGCTTTTCACGGCTATTAAAGGCACAGAGGCAACTTGCATCCCAGGGACGGACATAAGTTGCTTTTTATCACAGAAAATGGGAGGATTCCCACGGGGTGATTTCTACAAAGCTAATTCCACGCGGATGAAGTCGCAGGCATCAGCTAGTATATTACGTTTCCTTTCGTAAACTGGTAAGTGACGTCACATATAATTTACCAACCTGCGCGTAGGCAGACGGGGGTGTCGGCGCAAGGCCGTGGAACAGATGTTACACCCACGCCGCCCGCGAACCCTTGCGACAAACTTTCTACGGTGTTTTAGTCCTGCCAATTTAAGTATTTTTATTTCGGCTGCCGTCAAAATGACGTCATTTCGATGTTAATGAGACATGGTTCCAGCGCAAAAGTAATTTGCGGGACTTATACCTACCCAATTTATATTTTGTAAACAAGCAAAATAATTTTTGCGAGTAATAAAGAAGGTAGGCTGCCTCCACATCTAAAGGATCATAGCTTATCCTTTCCGATTCCAAAAAAGTTAGGATGAGCTAACCAGCTATGAAAATGAAAAGATCTTGTTGATGGGTTTCACATATAGTTCGCGACAGGTCGAGATGGCAGTCGGGGTATAAAGTGGGGAGACGCCTACACCCACACAGCCCCCGCACTAACCAGATGCTGGATAGCGCGGGCGCTGTGCGGGTGTGCACTGTGCGGGGCTTCTTGACCTGTCGCGTACTGTACGCACATCACATTCTCGCATATATTTAGTGAAAGGCAGATAGAGGACTCCGCATAAATCATCTAGATGTGTAAAGATTTCGATCAAAGTGATCAAATTTCAATGTATTGCCTCTCCCGAAACTTTTCTAAATGGTATTGATCTCCTTCGTAATAAAGCGATCAATCACATAATGATCAAAGACATTGCTTTACGACCCGTTTCCAAAGGGGAAGCACCATAATTTACGATTATGATAAAGATATTAAATCGCTCCGTCTCGTCGTATATATATTATCTGAACATAGAATGAAAACTGTACCTCAACCATGCAACGAGACATACCTACTTAATATTAAATCTTTAACAAAAAAATTAAGATCGACAAAGTGAGGAAAAGTAAGATAATTAGATATTTTGTTGAGTTTGTTCTACAACATTATTCAACCGAATCGTATAAAGACTGATTTTGCGACCTTGTTTCATTATTACAATTATTGGGTTATTATAAATTATGGATAATGTCAAACATACGAGGTTAATTTGCTATTTAATATTAAGAAATGACACACCTAACTGTTATATATTTATATCAGTTATGTATTGAATGGTAAATGTTAAATAATATAATGTACTGATAATCTATGATCTAGATAATATAGACCAAATGATGTGTTTGATTGACTATAACATAAGATGAATATAACGTCTAATAAGTACATAGGTACTTAGGTCAATTTACAATAATATGTGCCATCACTAAGTTATAAAATATATGATGCCAAACAAATATTACATAGCGTCATATTATTGTAATGTTGAAGAAATTACTTACATATTTTATATTTTGTCCACGCAAACATAGCAGACGATTATGGTAAGTCGTCTTTAGTATCGAAGATCGATATCGCTACAAGCCTCGCTTGCATCTGTATAACTTCAACACTAGATGGCTCTGTGCCGTTACGAATGGTTCTTGTCTCAGTTTGCTAAGCTTCGCTTGGCAACGCTTTAACGCGGATGCACATACATAGATGGCGATATATAATGTTGTTAGCCTCATTGATGTTGTAAAACAATTTGATGTATCAATATTTTCATTTGTTATTATTATTACTTATTCATTAATTCATTTTACTGTTTTAAGTTAAAAAAATGTATTCTATCATTATAATCAATCCATTGCCGGCCCACTACTGAGCAGAATGAGAAGGGTTTATGCTTACCTCTAAGAACATGGAGAACTCTCAGGCATGCAGGTTTCCTCACGATGTTCTCCTTCACCGTTATGTATGTATTCTATACTATTTATAAACGTGAACGTGTCTGTGTTTATCTATCTTTTCTACCTTTTCACTGAAATGTTGTAACTTGTACAGAGACAACTTGCATCTCGGAAACGAACAAAGGCTACTTTTTATCCCGGAAAACCAAAGAGATTAAAAAAAACTAATCTTCGTGGATGAAGTCGCGGGCATCAGCTATTGTTAATAAAGTAGAATAGTTTTGTTGTTAAATTAGTTTCGATAGGTCCATATTAAACGCGTTCACTGTAACCGGACCCATAATATCATGTGGGGTCATTTGGAGACACTACATGCTTGCCCCACATAAAGAGCACGACTCTGCTTTAAGTTAAAAAAATTTAAAATTTAAAATTTTTAAATTTAAAATTTTACTGTTTTAAGTTAAAAAAATGTATTCTATCATTATAATCAATCCATTGCCGGCCCACTACTGAGCAGAATGAGAAGGGTTTATGCTTACCTCTAAGAACATGGAGAACTCTCAGGCATGCAGGTTTCCTCACGATGTTCTCCTTCACCGTTATGTATGTATTCTATACTATTTATAAACGTGAACGTGTCTGTGTTTATCTATCTTTTCTACCTTTTCACTGAAATGTTGTAACTTGTACAGAGACAACTTGCATCTCGGAAACGAACAAAGGCTACTTTTTATCCCGGAAAACCAAAGAGATTAAAAAAAACTAATCTTCGTGGATGAAGTCGCGGGCATCAGCTATTGTTAATAAAGTAGAATAGTTTTGTTGTTAAATTAGTTTCGATAGGTCCATATTAAACGCGTTCACTGTAACCGGACCCATAATATCATGTGGGGTCATTTGGAGACACTACATGCTTGCCCCACATAAAGAGCACGACTCTGCATAACTTACAAATGAAGGGTCTGTTGCACAGACCCTTTCTCTGTTGCACTTATTTTGTATACTTTATTTAAAACATAATTAATATATTTATTAACCTCATGTCATTAGCACAGTCAATCAATCGTAGATACTACCTACTACAAGCAAAAAATGTACAAAAAAACCGTAATCTAGTTCTAGCTTATTATGGCCTACCTACATCCTACACGCATAATTTGATTAGATGCATTAGTACTTCCTATTTAAGTTAAATTACTTAGTTATGTTTAATAAAATTGATTATTATTAACAGGTGCGTATTGTAGTGTAGGAGTGTTTATGTTATTGGTATGGTACCCATCTATTTAAATAGAGCAGTAGGTATTAAATTGAATATAAAGTAGGTAAGTAGGTATAAGATACATTAACAAATGATAGAGTATTGATTGTGGTAAACAAATTGTAAAGACGTAACTTTTGATCTGATATTTAATAAGCACAATTATTAAAGTAGGCGCTGCTGGTCTGCTTAAAATTGGTTATAATTCTAAAAAATAGGTTATTAAGATTTTCTATTGAAAATTTGATAAAGACGGACAAAACGGTCAAGATAAAAAGATCAAATAAGTAAACAACAAACGATCAAGTAAACAAATTCTTAATTTGCTCATGACTATACCATGACTTCCAAATAGGTACTTAGTAGTTTATTTTTAATTAATTTAATTTGAAGCATAGGAATGAATTTACCTGTTTGGATCTCTATTACACATAACTTTGGATGTAGGCGATACTTTTGCAGTTCTACATGTAACTAGAAATGATCAAATGACCGAAGTATTGCTCCTCCTTTTATCAAAATTAACCCACTAAAATTCGAGATCAGAAGTCAATCAATATACCTACTTATAGTACGCGACAGTTTGAGATGGTAATCGGGGTATGAGGCGGGGGGACGCCCTGCACACCCGCACTTTACCCGCGCTCGCCCTTACCGGGTTCCGCGGGGGGTGTGCGGGGCGTTACCCTCCCATCTCGACCTGTCGCGTCGCGTACTGTACGTGTATAATTTAAATTAGCATTTCCCATTTTGTATTACGATAGTGAAAGTATAACAAGAGTAGACAAACAAAAAACAAAAAACAATATTATCAAAAATAGTTTTCATCTTCAACTTTGGTAATGTGGTTTCTCTGCAAAGAGAGTCTTGTTTTAATTTCCAGGCGTATTCGTTTATTTGGAAATACCAATACTGTATAGATACACATCCGGTATTAGCAATTCTTCATCGTATATTATAAAAAATAGAAAAAAAATCTATCAGCTAGAGCTATCACACAAAGATTTTTGGGACGACACTTTCACAACACACAATACAAGAATAATTAGTATTGTCAAACTTAAAGACTTTTGACTTGTTGGGAAGATAAAATGCCATCAAATTGCTCCCAAAAACCTTAGGACTTTTAACAAGAGTGCTGTTTTCTTCAAAAGCTTACAGAAATTCTTGCCCTGCAGATATACAATCATATATCTTAAAATAACTACACATTATTAGCTATCTAACAGAATACAATATCTAGTTGCAATAAGTGAAAATTAGCTGAGAAATCTAAAAAAACCGGCAAACCGGAGCACAAGGAAGAATTTTCTTAACGGGTTGGATCGTACCTCTTACCCTGTAGAATAATATAAACTTTGTATGCTACGTTACAAAGCTAAACAAGCAATATAAGATAGAAAAAAACGGCCAAGTGCGAGTCAGGCTCGCGCAACGAGGGTGCCGTACTACAGTCGTATTTTTCGACATTTGCACGATAATTCAAAAACTATGATGCATAAAAATACATAAAAATCTCTCTGTTTTAGATTGCACAGGTGAAACCCTTTCATAATACTAATTATCAGATCATGACCACAATGTAATTTTTTTTGTGTGATGTAACCACAAATACACGGTTTTAAGATTTTTCCCCTAATGTCTGCTATAAGACCTGCCAAATTTCATGTTTCTAGGTCAACGGGAAGTACCTTGCCTACAGGGTAAGGAAGGTCGGTCTGTCAGGAAACCTATTTCTTGACAGACCGACAGACGGACAGACAGACAACAAAGTGATCCTATAAGGGTTCCGTTTTTCCTTTTGAAGTTAGGAATCCTAAAAAGCTTGAAAAAGTAAACTGTGCTAGGGGGCAGAGGCAGCCTTATGACTAAAAGGCAACCTGTACGTAGAAAGGCTTTTAGATTCATGTTAATTTAGAAATTATTAGAAAAGATCTTTATAATTCTCTATACTTTGTACTGTTGTTGTCTACTGTAATTAACAACTGTTCTAAAACGGCTGGATTAAAATTGAGACGGACGGAGCTACTAATGAATCCTTGCGTAGGTAGGTAACATGAATCTGATACCCTATATCCTTTGTACTACCTGTACCGTTTCAACAGGAAGGGGTCCTGTTGATTTGCTCATTGAATTGTGACATCGGTCGTGTTTTTACTTACTCTTTGTCTTTTATAAATTTAAATTGAGAACTTCCTTCGTAGGTATGTTCAGGTAATTTATTAAGTTTTAATTGAAGAGTACCTTGGTATTAAAAATTAGGATAATATTAATAATAAATGATACACAGAAGGACACTGAAGATGGGAACCTAATTTTAAATGCAACCAAAGTAAACAAAAGCGGAAGACTGAAGAGAACAACAGCTTTTATTAACCATGACAATTATCATGGAATCCAGCTCCATAATGAATGGGAACCATACGTAAACCCACGATACTTTTTTCACCGTCACGGACGGCTAGCTGCAACTGCGCGCCAGTCACCTGCCAGAGACCGAGCGAAGCGCGCGCGCACTGATATTCGAAATTCGAAAAACGAATCGAACTAAAAAAAAACTAACATACTAACCATTTCGAAAAAAAGATTAACTGTGGTGTGTTTAGCATTAGTATAGTTTTTATTTATCTATTAAAAGTTTTCCATTACGGAGTCGATACGCGAAAAATTAACGAGGAACACCGGCGACAATAGCGGCTTTTTGTGATTGAGATTTTGTGGGATATCGGTAATTATAAACGAATAGATGTTCCTTAAGTAGCGAAGCGGATCGCTAATGAGCCGGTCAAATAAGTTACTCAACTTGTAGCGTCTATTGTAAGTGACGTAATGTTTGCTGAATAAGGCTATCCGAAAACATCAATTTTTTGCCGGCCTTTATATTATCATTTCTATCGATATGATTGAATCGAATCTGATTTGCTGCAATAATATAGGTACTGGAACAGTATGGAGAAAATTAAAATGTTAGCAAATACACGAAAACTGACCATATGCCAAAATTGTTAAAAAAAAAAGATCTGGTGGTTCCTAAGACAGTTCCTATGGTTTTGGATTTCCCATACTGTCCCAGCTTAAAAAAACATTATAAGTATTATAGGTATTATTATTTTGTTTGTGTTGAGAGTGTCTAAAGTTGGATTTACTAAATCGAAATGTGTACATATTGATGTTTTAAAATTACAAAGATGTTCCGTGAATATCGTGACTCATCAAGTAAAGCAATTAAAATAGCACAAAATGTGTATAAACTTGTGAAGGCCAAGTTTAATAAAAACATTGGAAGACCTATAAATTTCGTGCTACGTATATGTATCATACTAATAATATCAAGCTAGATTTAATAAACAACAAGCTGAGTGGATTAATTCAAACATATATCAGATTGAATAAATTAAGTTAAAATAATATGGTATGCAAATCGTTATGCATTAGGACGACAATTTTGTTATATAATACTTCAACAATTATCAAATAATCTTATTAACGAAATCGAATAAATATTTCTTAATATTTCTTGTACGGCTTCTTTTCGTAAACCGTCTAAATCTTTAAGAGGCTAGAGTGGGCACTAGGCAAACTTTACTAACTGAAGGTGATGTATTAAACATAGTAATAAATATAGTTCTACTAAAAGTTGTTCATCGTAGACCGTGGTGTTGATACCCTATGTACCTATTGTATCTACTCCTACCGTAATATTTTATGGACGAAAAAGCCTCAGTAGCTAGAATCACCATAGCCTTTCTTATCATTCATGTTTGTGTACTTTTTGATATTATAAATTTAATCCCACACCACAATATTATTTATTAATTTTAATAAATTTTTATCACAATTAAAACGACACTTAATGTGTCCATATAAAGATAGCCAAGGTCCTGTACAGTAGGCGTCATTGGATTTCAAAATCCCCCGCAAAAAATGTCGGTATCCAGTACTACACCTACGTAGATAGCATTGAATCTTTAATGGATTAATGGATGATGTATTGACTTAAATATGTAATTATTACGGTCAAAAATGCGATCTCACTCCCACATATTTTTTGTTTATTTATGCCTACGTTTTAGGCTTGATTTGTCCTATATGTTTGTCTGCTTTTTTAACTCCGGTATAAATATAAAACTTGATCAAAAGTTCTGTTTTGTTATGCTCTACATTAAAGTGAGTTTTGCCAATCATTCTTTCAGGAACTACAAAAACTTATGCATGAGGATTCTTTCCTACGTCAATAAAAAAGACTTTAAAAGCGTGTACTGGCCATTTCATAAGAGTATTATATACTACTTACTACAAAATATTCATGAAATAATATCCTTGTTGTTATTTATAAAGCCTTTGTTAAATTACGCCATAGAGCGGGTCAGGCCATGGAACGAGGTCTGCATAAACTGTGATTAGCATCTCTTGCAGCTGACATTTCATACTTGTTAACTCTCTTTTATTTATAGATGTTCTTCATTTATAGATGTGTTCATTTTCTAGTAATTGTTAAATGAAAATTTTACTCACCTTCCTTTGGTATACTTAACAATTTATTTACATTCGAGTAGAACTTGATTTAAACAATACATTTTATTGTGGGGGCGAGCGTCACATACTATTTTATCATTTGCTTTTAAGGTTATTGAGTTACGTCACTGATAATCCTTAGAACTCTTAAATACATAATAGTTTACGTAGGTGACTAGGTCAAGACCTTCAAGTTTATTGAATTCTTCAATATTTCTATATTTATACCTACTACAGATTTAACAGATAGTGTAAATGCAAAATATTAAGTAATCGTCATCTTACAGGAAATTGTCATAATATAATGAAGTAAAATATTTTTCAATAGATCTATCTCGTCTCGCCTACATACATATAAGTAACGTCATTTTGTTTGTTAAAAGCTAACAATTTTTGGCATTTGACCGGGTTTTCCAGGGAAGTTTAGTGTATATCTTGCAAATATGCTAAAGTATACTTTTCGTAAAAGCACATAGATAAAATATAATATATTTAGAAGCGGCAACTCCTTTCCTCAACGTCTTGTGTCGTCGTCCGCCGGAAGGACCCTTCCATATTTGCTACACGCCAAACAAGGCACCTTGTCTAATCCAAAGCACGATTCAAAATACTACTAGGAGAACCTAATCCTACGTACACTTTCTTTTGAAATTCAATTCAATTCATACGCTTGATTTCTTTATTAACCATTTCCAATGCAGCTATTGCGTGCAGCTGTAATCAATTATGCAGCTCTTTTGAAGTTGTCTCTTAATACTTCATTAAACAATTATTTACAACGTCTCATTTTAACTCTTCGTAGAATAAACCTAATAGTGCGCCCAGACTTCATTGGAATTCAACAATGATCCAAGTTTATAAATTCTTTTCTTGCGCGGCATATCTAAAATTAAAACTTGATTAAAATCAGAAATACATGTGTAACAATCACAATTCCTAATATAGTCAAAATCTACAATTTCCCGTTCGTCATCTGAGCCTTTGAATAAATCTATTTGCAAGTATTGTCACATAACGGTGTAGCTAGTGGCTCGCGTGTCGAATCCGTAATAAGTTGGAAAATAATGTCGTAGTGCGTCGAGCCTGATCAGTATTATGTTGTGCCGGCCCGTGAAGGCCTGAGTGGAACGAATCGAAAATGTCGATGTACAGATTCGTCAAAGAGGGCAGCAGTAAACGCCTTTTCGTGCAAGGAACATTAGAAGGTGAAGAATCAAAACCGCTTAAATCCAGCTTGAAGAAATCTACGCCATCGCCAGTGGGATCACCCATCACAACAAGTCTGAATCTAGCTTCTGTGCCTAGAAGTTTACGTGAGGGTTTGACACGACACGAGACAGTGTATGATGGCAATTATCCTGGAATTGAAAGATCCAGCTATCGTGCCGGCTCATACAGAGAAGAAAGTTATAATGGCCGAATAGTGCATGATGGTAATCAGACTCATTTCGAGTACGATGGCGAAAGTGCTTTGGCTGTTCCAACGTCTGCTGGAGGGAGAGGAGTGTCGGAACTACAGGCGATTCACACGAATAAACGCATGTCGACCGAGGTCCTTGGCTCCTCACTGGAGTCGACAAAGATCTCGAAGAAAGACGACAGCGGGCAAAGGCGTATCACAACTAAGATTGTGAGAAAAGTGACTACGCTAACCCGCGGCGAAGAGAAGGCGTCGTTGGAGGATGTTAAAGGCAGAGAAGTTCATAGATCTGCTGAACATTACAGGCATGTCGAGATGGAATCTTCTGCACCGCGGAAAGTGAAGGTAAAAGTTAACGGAGCTATTCCATTTACTTAATAGTTATAATAACTTAATGAATTAATGATATGTATTAATGATTCTTTAAGGAATGCTGTAGATGTTACGTGATATTTCTTGCGGCTGTAACGTTATTCAGCTTGAATACTTTGAATTTTAATTCTACTAATAATAATCTGTATGAATTCAATACTATTATTACTGTTCACATGATGAAACGGATCACTTATTATATTCTTCAGGTATCAATTCATCTAAAAGTATATTTAAGCCTGGCTCCGGATTATCTGAAGAGCAAATTCCATTCTTCCATATTCTAATAATAGCAGTGATATTCCATCCCTTAGTACCGAGTTAAATATGGCTCAAGTAATTTAGCTTTATAGTCATTCATAAACACTTGAAAGTTATGGCAATCTCGGAGCCGAATATGTACAATCCATATTCGGACTCAATTCGAGTCCGAATATGGATTGTACAGATTTATCTTCGTATTTGAGATTTAAAATTACTTCTGGTACCGACTGGTGTCATCAAATGTAGCGTTTTTATCGTAAAGTGATTAAGGTCTAAAGTTAAGCAAGTGTTACTTTTTATGAAATATTGTAATAACCCTGTTGTTTACTTTAGTGATCTCTGAAGCAGATATTTTATTGGGCTATTATTTGCGTATGTTCTTATTAGTTTATTGAAAAGTAGTAAAACAAGGCATAGGTACTTGAAATTCATATAGAAGCTTTTTATACAAGGGTTAATTTGCTGAAGAATTGTTTAGAATTTAGATAATTGTCATTTGCTAGATACAATAAGTCATGTTGGTGTCGTACGTATGGTGTAGAGCTCATTTATAAAATGTCAATTTAAAATAAATCATCTATTAAACCTGAAAGACACAAATCAATTTGTATAGACGGTAATGCCGCACGCGTGCTCTATCCATTTTAGTAAATGAAATAGATCGTTAGTTCTGAGGTCGCACCATGTATCTGATGCCGTATTGTATTGGAAACATTCTACATTTTAAAAGTACCTATCTCGTTCATTGGGTAAACTCTGTTGATTTGACTCGCGCATTATGCTTCTCCTTGTACCTACAGCGTTTATAAATTAATACAGAAATACCATACAATACTTATCATCAATTAAAGATTTTAAAAGATATTTGGACATAACCACATATTTTATACACAAATCCTCACTTCTTGACAGAGTTGCGTACCTGCCTTACCAACTTTGCCATAGATGTGATACTGACTATATTATGTCTCATACATCGTTAGTTGTTGTTCTCGCAGTGATCATTATTTAAGTATATCATATCAACAGAAATGCATTTATTTTAGATTTATTACATTCAGTCAGATACTGAATTCCTTTCGTTGTCTTGGGACAAACCAGATGCATAGCATTCCTATATTTCTATGCAAATTGCAGTACCGAGATGTACACGCATGTGTTATACAGGAAAATGACGTCATCGATGTTGATATAGCTTTACGTCATGTAGAAGAAAGAAAGAAAAAATTAAAAAGGTTGATTCAAACTTTAGTGGTGTAAAAATATTTAAAATCTCTACTAAATTTTTACGGGACGATGACAACCCAAAAGTAAAATAAAATAGGAGACCTCCTGTTGTGAATTTTAGTCTAAAGAGAATTCGATGTCATCGATTCGTGACTTACCTCTCGGTCACGGTACTGTATCTATTTGTTAGAGAAAGTATAAGTATGCGAAAGATTGAGATGGCAACCGGGGTAAAGACGCCCCCACACACCCGCTCAGCCCCCCGCGCTAACCCGGTGCGGACGACCGCGTGTAACGTGCGGGTGTGCAGGACGTCCCCCTGCCTCATTCCCCGATAGCCATCTCGATCTGTCGCGGACTGTAGGTATGAAGTTGACGTAAAAATCAAGGTGTTCAACACCGCTGTCACCATCCCGCAACCCGTTTAAGCAGTCTCCGTCACCCGGTTTCAAAAACAACTGTTCAAAGTTTCATCGCATTGCATCGCATGCATGGTACATACGTAGGAACGCATACGAAACAAAAACAAAGATTCATTAATTTTTATATATTTTAAAAATATACGCGGTCTGTTTTAATATTAAGGAAGTTTTTGCAACTGTTAGTTTTAAATCTAGAAGTGGCAAAAACACACAATAGCTTTTTGTAACAAATGACCCTGTAGTTTGTTACAGGAGGTCAGAGTTATTAGTAGTTCCTGTACCTCGTTATTGTTAATATGACTTCAATTTGCATTTAAATTATGCTTTTGATACATTGCCCTATCTTGCACTTCGTACAAGGTTTTATGTATTATGCAAACAGTTCCTAACATCTTAGAACTTTAATAAAATGCTGTAAGTATTCAAGTTATTTATCAAAAACTATGCTGTAGGATTTTATTACATCTACCTACAAATAAGTAGGTAGCTACATTTCCCCAACATTTTCCTAATCTTGGAATGACCTCTTTTTATTGATCATCAATATCAAACATAAAACATTGTCCTTTTGTGGTTTGTAGAGCTTGTTTCTTAATATCAAAAGATTTGTGAAACATTGCTTAAAAGTACGGAAAATAATTAAGTACTCGTAAAGTATTTCAAATATGAAAAACAAGAATAAATCAATAATAAAAATGCTTGTCTCTGAATGATTACTAAAGAGATCATTGTATTTAATCAACATAAAATAGCAAGAGAAAGATCTAAAATAGTAGATAAGACAACAATAGATGACGCAGCATTCTTAAGACGTTAAAGTTCAGGTCTTAAAATAATCAGAATATTATGCCGTGTGTACCAGATTCGGTTTGACACCACAAATACTGCAGTTTGTATTCAGAGTTCTGACACATGTTATTTTTAATTTATAACCAAAAACCGGCCAAGTGCGAGACAGACTCGCGCATCAAGGGTTCCGTACTCGGGTATTTTTTCGACATTTTGCACAATCAATTAAAAAACTATTATGCATAAAATCTGTTTTAGAATGTACAGGTAAATCCCTTTCATATGATACCCCACTTGAAATAATTATCTTACTTTGAAAATTGAAAATATTTTTTTGTACGTGAATACATTTTAATTTCTTTTGTGATGTAACCACAATTTTCTTACCACTACTACTACTATTACCTCCACATTATTCCTTTACTTGTGCTATAAGAGCTACCTACATGCCAAATTTCACGGTTCTTGGTCAACGGGAAGTACCCTATAGGTTTTCTTGACAGACATGACAGGCAGACAGATGGACAGACAAACAGACAACAAAGTGATCCTATAAGGGTTCCTATTTTGTCCTTTTGAGGCACGGAACCCTAAAAGTCGAAATCAAAATTTCTTTATTTCATGTAGGACAACTATGCCACCTGCACCGGTCCGGAATAAAAATTCTACTGAGATGAGCCGCAAGAAACTCAGCTCAAAAACGATGCTCTTTTCAAACAATAAAAGTTACATATTATGTAACAATACAACTACATCATCTTGTGGGTAACTAAAAGCTCAGCCAGTTGCTTTTACGCAACTTTGTCATGAAGGAATTCATCACTTGTATAATAGCCTCGACTTAATAAGTGTGTTTTACACTTAAATAACAATCAAATCAAATTGGTCCTGACATGAGAGTCTTGAGAGTCCTGACATAATATCATAAGTGGCAAGAGTGGTCCTACGTTAAATAAATATAATTAGATCTACATTTCATTTCAACGATGGAAATTGAGACAATTTTGAAAAAAATCAGGTTTTCAATAAACCTAAAACTTTACAAATATTAGCGTCCGATGCAAATTAACAAGGTAAAATATAAATTAATCAATTAAAAGTAATCGATGTATTAATGATATGCAAAATAATCTTTTTAAAGAGATTATTAGTTACCTCAATACAAGATTGATATCGACATTCCAAATTATAAGCAATTTCCCCGTTCAATTGGCCGTAAGATATGCGAAAAGTAGCCTGCGCAGTGTCTTTTTACTTTACCAATATAATGGGGCCGATTCTCTGGTACACAATCTTTAAACTAAACTAAATTAACAGGTCTAAATCTAGTGCTATCCTTTTCCGCAAGCAACATTATGAAAGGGATAGCAATAGATTTATACTTATACATAATAACAAACCAATTTGTTAAGTAGGTATATGTAGGTAGGTAGGTATATTATGATGTATATTGTTGCAGCACCGTAGTATTTATGTTTTCTATTAATTAATAAATACAATAATGTTTGCTTTACTAGATCTAATGCTTTACCATAGTCCATAATCAAGAGCGACATGCAAATGACTATACTCTGCGTTGCATGCAGATCTCACGCTTCGATGCCATGTGCAATAATTACTGTGAAAATGTTATGCATTATGCATTCAGTGATAAAATGTACGTCATTAAATTTTTCATAAGCACGAGAAGTGTTGCATTTAACTATTATTTTCTCATTATTAATATTTTTCTGGGCGCTACATTCAATGCAAAAACGCAGGCGAGAATTAAATCTTTAAATCCATATTGTAAAGGCAGAAATAAAAGCAAAAAAAAACGGGCCGGAATTGAGAACTACCTCCTTTTTGGACACCTCCTTTTTGGAAGTCGGTTAAAAACAAATAGTAACAAGAATTTGATTTAGAAAATCGAGGACACGTTTGTCCAACAAGATAGCACGTGCATAAAACTTTGATTATATACTTTAATTTTCTTTTGTTTATTTAAAAGGTGAACAAGTAGCTTCTCGCTGAAATGCGTAAGAGGCGCACTTTACGCGGCCCATGCGAATTTGTCACCGCGAACTCACAATTAAAGCATGATACATTGAAAAATCTTACTCCACAAAGTCTAAATACTCCACAAAGTCTTAAGTGCCGGGTAAATCGCATCGCTTACGCGTTTCTTTGAAAAGGTTTCTGCGATTTGTATATCTTTTAAGTAAAGTGTATCAGAAATTATGACAAAATTAAACGTACATTAAACGTTTTTCTGTATGGTCTGCTGATCACCTTTATGCTTTACAACCGGTTTTTGAGACGCCACGGGAAATCTCTGTTTCTGCTGTAGACAAATGAATTAGGTCATATACCAACAAAACCTTGTGTAAGCCTTTGTTTAAATAAACCTTACATAATCGTCAGTTATTTGATCAAATACTATTTTAAAGGTGTTTCACAAGGGTAATCCTGGGTCCACTATTGAAATTATCTGTAGCAGTTCATAATGTTTGTATTTTGTAATAAAAATAGTGAGTAAACGAGCACACTCAATGGTAAGTGATTACCGCCGCCCATGAACATTTGTAGCACCAGAGGAACCGCCAATTCGTTGACGGCATTTCAGGAATTTGTTGTATAAGATACAATCTACAAGTAAATCTACATACAAAGCTATGTTATTTTATTTTTCTATCAATCTCACAATAAGATTAATTTAATTAACTGGCCAGGATAGGATATGTGCTAAAGATAAAGTACCAGATATAAGCTTATAGTGCATGCATGCATCCTAAAAATATATGCTGACAATGATGTTTAGATGTTAAACAAAACCTTTCCAGTAATACATTTGTTAGATTAACAACTTTTTATAAAAGCGTTTCTTTGCTGAAGTAAAACATTGTCCGGTACGATGCCGTGTAGAAACCAAAGGGGTATGGGCTTAATAAAAACTGCCATGCCCCTTCCAGGTTAGCCCGCTATCATCTTAGACTGCATCATCACTTACCATCAGGTGAGATTGCAGTCAAGGGCTAACTTGTATCTGAGAAAAAAAAAATGGCAGTGTTCATTAAATTGATAAAATATATTGTGGCTGCTTCTGTACAGAGTAATTAGTATCTTGTATGAAAATATATCAAAAGTAACCTATTAAAATGGTTCTACTGTACTTAATTGTTTTGATGAACAACATGATTCAAAGGCACAATTATTTTAATGTGCTCAATCCATAGCAATTCTTACTGCTGTCTCTGTGGTCATGGTCATAAATCACTCGGTCCGCCGGATATGCGCGCCGTTGACCGCAATTGTCGAAATCTCGCACGTCTTGGACAAAAAGTATTGTCTGTGAACCTTTGTTTGGTAACCTTTGTCTGGCTCGACAGTCTACATGTTTTCTTTTTAGGTAATTGCTAAAAAATGGTATTAACTGACGAGCGATCTAAATATTTTACTTTGATTATAAACTAAATGATGCCCACGACTTTGCCCACGTGGATTTAGGTTTCAAAATCCTAAAGGAACTCGTCTTTTTTCTAGGATAAAAAGTAGCCTTACATCCATATACGGTGTACAAAGACAAACTATCACCACCAAAAAGATGATGCCCGCAACTTCGTACACGTGGAATTAAGTTTTTTTAAAATTCCATGATTTTCCAGAATAAAAAGTAGCCTATGTCCATCCCCGCTATGCAAGCTATCCCTGTATCTTTCGTCAATATGATTAATCGGTTATCGGTTATTGATGTACTGCGAAAGGCTAGCAGACAAACACACTTTCGCTTTTATAATATTTGTTATTGTAGAATACAGATTATGGTGCAACATCGCTTACAGGCGGTAATCCACCAGAGTCCTATAATAGGAACTCGTAGTAACAAGTGGCTGGATAACAAAAACAACCAATGTAAAAACCATAGGCTTAGAATTTTTTCGCTACGCTCATATGCTACGCTACATTCTAAGCCTATGGTAAAAACTATTAATTAATATAGTATAGAAACGAGGCAAGTAAAATTGAAGTTACTTTTTATTGATAGTAATATATAGTAAGGTGAAAAAAATACTCGTGTCTACAACCTGTGGACCAAGATGGCTGACAGGAAGTAAAGTACAGGTGCGCCGGCGCAGAGCGGCGCGTGCAACCGTGCGTGCAGATATGACTTACTAGGGTGCAATATGAGTTTTGGGGTAACATGAAACGTATATTTGTGATCATGAATAAATATAATGATGCAGTTAAGGCTACATTATATTAGCATAACCGGTATTGACCAAGATGATCTTCTGATTCTAAACTATTGACAGGTTAAAAATTATATTATTAAATGAAGCGATTGCATTCGCATTCGCAGCTGAGTTGTATATGAATGACTTGAATGACATTCATAAATGAAAAGCACATTAAATATTGATCCAAAGTTGTCGTTTATATCTCACCACTTGATCTCCTAGACGTTAAAAATAGGAAAGTGTTCCATCCCAATGAGTTCCGAGAGCGAAAGCAAAGGGCGCTACATCGAGAAAGCAAGATGATATATGATACTACTTGCTCAAGTTTGTCTTACATTTGTATGACTCGAGTTGTAGGGGATTGATTAATTGACTTATTAAATACTGATACTGATAGGATCACTTTCTGGAGTATCTTTTCCCGTGTATGTTTAATTGTTTAGTGTCTTCATATTTAACGTTGGCGAAAGTTTGTCTTTAAAGAATAGAACCTTACGTGGCCGAAAGTAATGTACATCGACATTTAGAAGGAGATAGTAGATTTGTAGAGCGTTGTTCCTGTCATTGAGTTCGACAAAACGTCATATAGGTATGAGTGACAGAGACAACGCTCTACAAAGCCGAAATTTCATTCTAAAGGCGCGTACTGTAATTGGACTTGGAAAAAATACGACTGTAGTACGCAACCCTCGGTGCGCGAGTCTACTCGCACTTGGCCGAGTTTTTTGCTTTTTAATCTTTTATCTGTTATTAGTTTTTAAATATAGGTTTACTGTATTAAATCTGTTCGACTTCGATTTTAAAGGATTATAATACTTATTAATTTCTAGGTTAATGTTACCGTTTAAATTTTATTATTTTTGGATTTTAGTTATGCTGTTTATTACGTCTGGGTCACATCTTTTAACGTATTCATTATCATTAACCTGGAAAATAAAACTGTTGCATATATACAGTATAAAGTTTATAAAAACGTTCTCTATATCGCGACGATCACTCCATACCGTTAGTCTACCTTACATGGCCTGCGGCTTGAACTCCTTATAAGGCATGTTAGCAAAATCTTTAGGTTTCTACGTATCGCAATTCGCAGCACACTTGCAGTTGCACAGTAGCGGCCGGATTCCAAGAAATAATATCACGTGTGATAATCTCAATAACGGTGTAGGTATAAGAAAGTTTTTTCCCTTTGTTTTTATATAATAACATCAATGTTTATGACAACAAATTACATTTTAATAAGGTCAATTACTTTTAACACACGGCTGAAATACATTGCAGTATTTAAGAATCATTAGCAAGCGTTTCCCTTTACCTAAATTAGTTTAACACCAATTGTGGTCGGAGGCTATTGATATATCACCAACGCTACCTCTATTAACCGCTACAGTCTATTTCGATCGGTGACAACTTCCGTAGAAATTGTCATCGGCTTCCTTTGGAACCACGTTAGACCGGTCAATGAAGATTGAATATCAAGATTTTGATCGGAACAACATTGTTAGCGTCTTGTTAATAAATACGGTGTTGATAGTTGATAGTAAACTTACGAACTTTTTAGACCGTCCAATCTTTGTATCGCATCGGTGAGAATGCTAAACTTGGCCATTCCCAGTTCAATGCATTTAAAAACAATGGTGGGCTTGTACACATGTAGGATTAAAGAAACCGTGCTAGATAGAGTATTATAGAGTAGACATTTTTTAGTTCGTTAAAATGACTTCTCACGCGCCATTTAAACTCTATATTTCAACTGTCATGTCAAAAGTACGATGGGTTCACCTTTAAAATAAGGACTAAAATCGTACTTTTGACGTGAAATTTGACACATAAAGTTCAAATGACGCGTCAGAAGTCATTTTTTACAGATTATATTTTGCTTTTACATTTATTTTACGTCAATAAAGTTCAAAGTTTTTTCTTTTTAGGTAAGTAATCAGATTCACATCAACCGTCTCGTATTTTATTTTTTATATTATCTCATACTGCCGGTGTATTCCCTCACTTTATAAGTATCTTGAAAAAAATAATTGTAACTACTTACCTGTAGTTATTTACAACCTCGATGATGAAACACCATGATGTCAATATTGTTTTCTATGACCTCATCGGCCAAAATCACCTTGTTCGTTGATGACCATGCTAACATTTAGGACTCGTTCATACATCGCACACTGACCACAACGCTACTCGTTGGATCGTGCTTCTTGATTAAAAATAGAGTCTATAATATTCATCGAAAAATCATTAAGAATTAACTGTGGATATTCAAGTAATCTGTTATTCCTATAAAGTTATAAATTGGCAATATTCCTGTAAAGTTATAAATTGCTTATTTTGTTCACGGCTTTCTCCACTTACATTTAGTTCACGAAATCCGTATAAAAGCGAATTATTAGAATCGTGGCTTCTCTCTTCTCGTGATCTGATAACAGTGTTGCCACGACCTAATGAAGCGAAGTGATCACGCCCTTTGAATAAACTCTTTAGGAGAAGTGATTTCTTGAGCTTGAAATACACAAACAACAAGTTGCTTTTCTTTTAATCTTCTTTATCTAGTTTACTTTTTACATCGCCCCGCAATTTACTTTAAAAGTAATCTTTTTAATCGAAAGTTAAGAATATTTTCATTTTTGGAAGAAATTTACTGTCTTAAATTCTGATATGTTCAAATGAACACTTTATTTTTATTGATTTGGATTCTATTCCTCGGCACAGTATCAGATATTAAAGTATTTAAACTTTCTACAAAGTACTTAGTAGGTAATGACTCTAATGAGATACCAGTCGCCAAAGTAGTCCACAAAGAAATACTCGTGCGACTGTGTCAGATATTTCAAATTCTATCCCACATACTCTAGCTACAGCTAGCAATCTGGTCTGGCGCCGTAACCTTTTACAGTAAGTCCATTCTCATAGTGACTCTGTAGCTGATCTAAGTTGATCTTTATTGTGAAAAATAGATGTCCATTTGGTCTAATGATGTGTTAAGATTATAATAGGTATGCGATTATTTCAGTAGGAATATTGGAAATTCAAAAGCGTCTAACTGACTTTAAAAGAGTTCTATCAGATTCGAAGTTGTTCGAAATTGCGAGTTATTTATTTATATATGTAAAAAAATATCTATAAAAACAGGCTGACAGGCAAATCAATTCAAGGTTCAAACTGCTGGATTTAGAAACTTGAAATTTTGTATTTTTGTACTATGCAGACTCTCATTTAGAAAGAGATTTCAAAAAGCCAATCCACCTTTAATAGTATATTGGTCTTTATATAAATCTGCACGATCGATGCTCTCTTTGTAGGAGAGTTCCTAATTTTGCTGAGCCGTAAGTATACTGAAAAGATTTAACAAAAATTAAAGCCATAAATGTTTAAAAACTCATTGGTTTGAAGAAACTAATTTAAAGTTAAATTAGAAACCGCAACGGCTCGCTGGATTATTTGGTTGATTTGAACATCGTAGTCAATTTTTAGGTCAATAATTGTAAATGAATCGAGTTGTTTACGGCGTTAACTTGTACTACAATTTCGTAAATCTGATAATTACTTTCTTATTTGTAATTCTTACAATGAACTCTTTACATACCTTCCTTATGATATAGTCTATCAGCTTAAATCTCTTTATATCTAAATCTTGTATTTTGGTACTAAAGATGTTATTCTTACAATAATTCTTAACGATCAATAACCCAATAACATCAATTTTACGTAAAACAATTATTAAAAAATAATAATGTATAAATGATGTCATGTATCACCGTTACCTTTGATTATCACATCAGTAGGAAGGAACTATCAAATTGTTTATTAATAAAAAGACATGCTGAATGCTGATAAATAATGTTTGATTCAATCTATTATATCATAATTTTTATTCCAAATTAATTCTAATTCTTATTATTTTAATCGCTTTAATATAAAATAAATGTCCGATCCATATTCCACAAGCATAAGAATTTTCAACACATTTTTTTTGGTTCTGTAACCGGAAATCTAATACTATGTTCCATTTGCAAACAGTTTAAAGGATTTTGACCTGTGTTTCTTTTAGATTTACAATCGTGGGAATGGCAACTCTTGCAGATGACTAATCTACACATTCTTATTACACACATAACAAAAAATACATTGCAAATTTTTAACAAAATTAAATTAAGTATATGTTAATACAGATAATAATATGTCTTTAGCACTTTTTAAGATGAATGCCATTGTTATACCTGCAAAACGCATTATTGTTGAGCGTTTTGCTTTTGTTTTAGTATCCCCTTTACCAACTTATCTTTTGAGTTTCTTCTGTTTTCTGATTGTAGATAATTCTGCCAACGCCTACTGTTATAACTTGGTTCACAATATCCAGCACATTTTTTACACCTAATATCCATACCGAATGTTTTTGTTTATCGTCTATGTCGGTAATAGTGAAGAGACGTATAGAGTCTGTACGTCTCTTCACTATTACCGACAGCTGAGAAGCAGAGACAATTCCAGGGCTTAGTGCTCTATATTATTAACATTCTTGATCAAAAACTATTCGATATGTCTTGCAGTTGTATACATTAACATCTTGAGTAACCGAGTCAAGTTATCGAGAGGTTGTATATTTTGAAGGAATGCAGACTAAATATTTTTTGACGCTACATAAATCTGCCAAGAACATTCAGTGGCCAAGAAGCAATAAAAATAAAACAAAATACAGCCTTCATCAAAGTTAGGACCCTGACACCAAACCGATGACATCATGGAGGTTTACTTCGGCGCTACCCGCCCACGCGAACCACTTAACATAAAAAACATATATCTTTCCTTATTGTAGATGAGGTTAGGTCTAAAATAATCCGTTTAACGGTAAATTTATGTAGGGATTATTAGATGTTTGCTAAAATACTCGTTTTGCGTGTTTACGATAAGAAGCAATCTTCATTATTGATTTAAATCGGAGACATACAAATCAACAGTGTATTTTAGCGTTTCAAAAGGACCCCGGATGGGTTCGAAACTAGTCGGGCTAACGTCGACTACACACGTGAGTAAGCCGGGACAGATAGTATGTAGACAACAGTGTATTGTTTAATGTTTCGTAAATATTTTAATATATTGCATTACTAAAAATAATTTTGTTTTTAAAGCAGAATATGTCAAAATTAATGAACTGAAAAAAATAGTTTTGCAAAAAAGTTGAAAAGAAGAATTTGTAAAACACTACCAGCAAAAATAGTAGAGCCAGTAAATAACAATAATAATAATTAATCAGTAAGTAACATTTACTTTACGACTTATGTTATAATGTTCATTAAGTTAACAAAAATCAACAACATAAATCATAATAGGCAACGAGTTCAATTATGCTAATGATAATGTCAGTGATTATAATTTCCCACAATACTGATCGTTTTGTATTGTATGTATTTAATTGAAGAAAGAACTGACACGATAATTGAATTTGATGACACAGATTACAATAACGACAAGTCTTATGATCGAAGATATATGATTAAAGCATTTATCTTGTATTATCTCGAGGCGTTAAGTAATAATTATGTAATCAAACGGAACCTGTGTTTAAATGATACACAAGTTTAAAAAATCTATTAAAATTGTGCTCCTGAAAAAAGCATATTATACAATCGAAGATTATGTAAATATAATAAAAGACCGTGAATTTGACCTGCAGCTCGCTCCAGCAATGCGCGGGACTTCAATTACTTTTATACATTGCATAATATTTCATATCAAATCTTTGAAAAGAGCAACCGCCGAGTTTCTTGATGCTCCATCTCGGTAGAAGCTGTACCTGTACCGAACCGATAGTAGATACATTTGACGATTCAAAAGTATGTACTCATAAAAGTTTAATTGAATAAAAAATATTTTGATTTTGATTTTTTATATAGGAAATAAATGAATCAATTAGATGAAATATCAATGCATGTGGAAAAAGCTTTTTGAAGTGGTCATAAAATTTACGGTAACGAATCTAGTAAATCGTCAAGATTTTCTAGAAGTTGCTTAAAGTGCGCTTCCTCATAGTTGCGTGTTATAATCGGCGTTGGATATGGGCCAAGCGCCGGTATAGACTCAGGATATGAACAGAAACTGACAACTTAGGCATCTAGGTCTACTACATCCGATGAATCATCAAATGTTAAAAGATTTAAATATTTATTGCAGGACCTGGATATCGACTAATAAATTTTGCAGTGTTTTAAATAAGGACCGATGTTTTTTTAAGGGTTTCATACCAAAATGTTTAAAAGTGACTCTGGTGCGACTTAGTCTGACCCATCTATCCTATTTGCTATCTAAATCCATACTAATATTATAAATGCGAAAGTGTGTCTGTTTATCTCTGTCTCTCTGTATGTCTGTCTGCTACCATTTCACAGCCCATCCGTTCAACCGATTTTAATGAAATTTGGTACTTTCAGGATATGAACAGAAACTGACAACTTAGGCATCTAGGTCTACTACATCCGATGAATTATCAAATGTTAAAAGATTTAAATATTTATTGCAGGACCTGGATATCGACTAATAAATTTTGCAGTGTTTTTAATAAGGACCAATGTTTTTTAAGGGTTTCATACCAAAATGTTTAAAAGTGACTCTGGTGCGACTTAGTCTGACCCATCTATCCTATTTGCTATTTGCTAAATCCATACTAATATTATTAATGCGAAAGTGTGTCTGTCTATGTCTGTCTGCTACCATTTCACGGCCCATCCGTTCAACCGATTTTAATGAAATTTGGTACTTAGATAGTTTGCATCCCGGGGAAGGACATAATACTACTTTTAATTCCGGAAAATCAAAGAGTTCTCGGATGAAGTCGCGGGCATCATCTAGTCTGAAATAATTGAGTTGATGCTTGACATAGAGGCACAACATTACAAAAAAGTAAAACATCTCTAACTAACACAGTTTTTAAGATCCGCAATGAAACTCAAGCACAAAATTACTTCTTCTGCCCTTTGCTATTAGGGTGTGCCCACTGGTGTACCCAACGTATTATCAAGTTCTAGTTTAGAACAATTTTTCATAAAAAAATATCCGGATTGGTATGTTCTGATTTTTTCGTTTATGATTGAGTCTCGAGTCCGCTATGTCACAGAATATATAATAGTATGCCGTGTGAGACTTGAAGATAGATAGAAGGCGTTTTTGTTCGCATGAATTACATATGATCTAGTCAAAATAAAGCCTTTCGTTTTCATGGTGCGATGAGTTCGAATTTCATTTTCTGTAACCACAAACATTTTGTCAGTCGACATCTTCTCTTATTCGTTTGTTTTCAGTTTGTGGTAACTTGTAGGTGCTTCAGGAAAACCTATTTTGAATTGAAATGATATTTTCTGAGGATATAGTACTTCTTGGTACCAAAAAAAACTAACAGCAACTTTAAAAATATACCTACCTACTTACGAAAAAAGTTTTGCACATACATATTTTATTAAAGGATTGTAACCTGTTAATCTCACGAAACATATTGTATGCCCATTGTAGTAATAGACAATTATTTCGTTTCCCATAAGATGGTATCTGTTTAATAGACGCGATTATGTTGTCTGTATGCAAATAACTTTCCGAAGGAGATGTTTCACAAATCACAGCGGTAGTCGGAATGGACGCTTAGTTATTATAACGTGTATCTATTGAGCAGAGAATTTCGTCATTACTTCCAACTTTATTGTTTTATTACAAGATAATTGTTTTATTTTTATATTAACGAAGAAAAATATTGAGAAAAGTATACTTAGTATTTACACATAATTTTAAATCACAAATTGAAATGTTCTACCTGTAGGCACACGAGATATCTACTCATGTGATACATCACACGTGTGTTATCAATACTTTGTTTATAACGTTAGTAATTTTAACCGACGAGCCTTAATAAGGACGAATTAGTGCATTCTAATAAAACAGAAAAAGGAAAATGGATTTCTTGTTATACCAAAGCTGCGAAGACTGCTAACTGGCGGAGCTAATCCCATATATCTACGATGGCAAACCCCATGAGTAAGGAGTTTGACTATTAGACTGGACTTGGAAGGGCACCACAATGATATAACGGACTTTGTTAGATGAACTTCTAAATCAAACGTTGTTCACTAATGATATTAATACGAAAGAACTTTCTTGTATAAGTATTCCAATGAGCTGTTGTATTACAAATGACATATTTTGTTTGCAGATCTCAGACATAGTTGTCGGCCAAGAACCGAACGTGACAGCGCGAGAGGCGCTGCTCAGCTGGGCCCGGCGGTCTACGGCGAAGTACCCGGGAGTCAGGGTGGCAGACTTCACATCTTCATGGAGGGACGGGCTCGCTTTCAATGCGCTCATACACAGGAATCGTCCTGATCTGATTGACTGGCGTAATATCAGGTGAAGACTAAAATAGGAGACTATACCTACTAGCAGTTAGTCCTTTCAGATTTGAGTTTACCAGTAAATTAAGTAATTCATTTTTATGTTTAACTAGCTTATGCTCGCGACTTCGTCCGCGTGGACTACAAAATTTCAAAACCCTATTTCACCCCCTTAGGAGTTGAATTTTCAAAAATCCTTTCTTAGCGGATGCCTACGTCATAATAGCTATCTGCATGCCAAATTTCAGCCCGATCCGTCCAGTAGTTTGAGCTGTGCGTTGATAGATCAGTCAGTCAGTCAGTCAGTCAGTCAGTCAGTCAGTCAGTCAGTCAGTCAGTCAGTCAGTCAGTCACCTTTTCCTTTTTATATATATAGATGAATGTACGCCAGCGTGGTTGACTAAGGCCTAAACCCTATTTTCTCATTCTGAGAGGAGACCAGTTCTCCGTAATTAAATATGAATTTTTTGATGCCGGCGATGAGTTGATGACAATTGATGATTTGTTTAAAACTGAGGTAGAGGCTGGGTGCCATATCCCAAAAAAACATACGTATTTTATAGACGAGATCACGAATAAGGAATACAGCCCAAATAGAGAGAAGAAAGTAACTGCCCTGATCTTGATTGGGTAATAGGCTAGGAATGTGTCTTTAACCCATAAACAAGGAATTAAATTAGAACACTATTGATCTGATTAATTAACAAAGTTCATTGATTTATTACGTGCACAAGGATAGGAAGCAGTTGTTTGTATGATAAAGATAAACTTCGAGTTATTGCGTTATGGTTCGCTTGTGTCATCGTGTTCAAAGCTTGGAACTGCGATAATTTGATAAATGATAGATGTAGATTGTAGTTAATGCTAAAGGAAACTGTTCTGTCATCTGCAGTCGTAGTTGATGAAATCATACTACTACAACTGAGATTAATGGAATTGGTACTGAGCCAGTCAAGGATATGAAAAATTGCACTAAAAGGAGTTAATTTTCAAAAAATTCCTTTGTTTCGGTGATTTGCAAGTATATCTAAATATATAAAAGTAAAACTGACTGACTGCTCTATCAACGCACAGCTCAAACTTCGAGTTGAAGTTTGGCATGCAGATATGACGTAGGCATCCGCTAAGAAAGGATTTTTGAAAATTCAACCACTAAAGGTGGTTTAAAATAGGGCTTTGAAATTTGTGCAGTCCACGCGGACGAAGTCGGTAGCAATAAGCCAGTTTCATTTCATCATACGATTCATACGTATACTGTACGCTGTATTTATAATATTCTAATGTGGATTTTTTTTCAGATCAAGACAAGTCCGTGAGCGCTTAGAAACGGCGTTCCACGTTGTAGAGAAAGAATATGGAGTCACCAGGCTTTTGGATCCCGAAGGTATTGTCCTAATATGCAGCATAATTTATATCCTTCGAAAACAATATTACTTTTTGATTTTTTTATATCTTAAGTAACTTTTAAATATACAGAATGACCGATAAACAATTGCGATCAGGTTGACGAGTTGTAGAAGAAGTCAAAATGCTAACATATATTAGGAGTTAAGATCCTATGTAGAAAAGAAAATATGCATTAGCTTTCTTATAGTAATTTTTTAAAGCAACAAATCCGCGTTTTTTTTCTGAAAATCACAAAATATTCAATAACTCAAAAAAGAACCGTTTTCGCCTGAATTGTATTAGGGTCATTTGATTTCACCTCCCTACAACACTGAACGCGATCATGATATTTTACTAGTCATCCTGCAGTTGAAGTAAACAATATTCGAAAAAACTTCGTGATCAGATTAACACGAAATTCATCAAATATTTCAGCTTGAAATTTACATTTCAAGGAAAATGTATTATTTAATTTCCTGTAATCCTTCGACCTGAGTCAGGTGGAACTATTTTATAAATTAAAGGAAGTTCGAATTACTTTGGTGCTAATTATTATATACGATAAATAGTAATAGTATGTTAAAATCGCCAGATCATATCATATTATACTTACTTGCTGAATGTTTCTGATACTTGAAATCCAATTAATCTTAAAGATGTTGCAATCATCTGAAATTTAATCATAGAGTAAGATTCCAGAACCCCCAGACCAACGTCTTTTTAGCTAAGCTGAAAATTTTAAGAATTAGTATCTACTATACAGCATCAAGATTAAGGAGTTGGATCCAAAAAAAATTAGACCATCTCGCTAACTTCCTTCTATTTATTAAAAAAAAACCGGCCAAGTGCGAGTCAGGCTCGCACAACGAGGGTTCCGTACAACAGTCGAATTTTTTCGACATTTTGCACGATAATTCAAAAACTATGATGCATAAAAATAAATAAAAATCTGTTTTAGAATGTACAAGTGAACACCTTTCATATGATACCCCACTTGATATAGTTATCTTACTTCGAAAATTGAAATACTAAACCACAATTTAATTTTTTTTGTGTAATGTAACCACAAATTCACGGTTTTTAGATTTTTCCCCTAATGCCAGCTATAAAACCTACCTACCTACCAATTTTCATGATTCTAGGTCAACGGGAAGTACCCTGTGGGTTTCTTGACAGACAGACGGACAGACAGACAGACAGACAGACAGACAGACGGACGGACGGACGGACGGACAGACAGACAGACAGACAGACAGACAGACAGACAGACAACAAAGTGATCCTATAAGGGTTCCGTTTTTCCTTTTGAGGTACGGAACCCTAAAAAATTGCAAATCGATCCAGAAACCTCGGATAAATTGGTGTACATGACATTTTTAAGGAATCTTTCAAGGTTCTGGCGAAAGTTCTAGCCCGCGGGGCAGGTCTGATAATTTCTAAATTGAAATTCTGGTCTACCTATTCTGGGGGCTCTGGGATATTGGACCATTACATAAGCAAAACGATGACTTAAAAAATGTTAAGGTTTAAGGTTTAATTTTTAATACAAACGAACACTTTCACCTTTAGAACCATATTATACCAAATATTATATGGTCTGGTAACAGATAAAAATCCCACAGAATTTCGTTTTGGATAAGGTAATAACAATTCAATGCTTTGCTTTGTTTCAACGTATCGGATACAAACTTGTTAAAATTTACTAGCCGTGACGAGTTTTTTTTTTTGGTATTTTATTACTAGAGATTTACAGGTATAAAACAAGTTGCTAATCCAATCTTGTAGACATTTTACTACGTATTTACGAGAATCTTCTGGAGCGTATGCATATTGATAGACTGATTTGTTATTGGGTTGAAGCAAATACGGATTCTCTAATTAAAAACGAAACGTTCGATGAATTATTATAGGTAATGTCTGATTTATCTTCCGGTATTCCTTGTATGCCGATATCAGCTTCAATGTAGATTTTGTTAATAGGTATTCCGATTACCCAGAAAACACCCAAAGAATAGTTTTCTATCTAAACTTAGTAAAACGCTCTCATAAATCTCCTCTTCATAAAATATATCAAGTTTGCTTTGCTTCGTACTTAATTTATAATCCATTGACTTGCTCTATAGATCCAGAACACCGATAACATGATTAATACATTCAAAACCGTTAAGGATCATTGGGCATCCAACAAATACTCACACTTGATTCAAATCAATTGTTCGACGCAGCAGACAGGTCAAAGACTGAGGTACAAATAAGTATTGCAGTGTTTTACGAGCTATTGTTCGTGCTTGTATCTGCAGAAAATAGAATTGAATATGTATATATGTGATGTCATTATAGGCCCGCAAAATACAACCTGTTGTAAATAGATCTTATAAAGACGTTAAAATAACTAGTTGCAGATTTTTTCAATTTTAACACTTTTCAATATCCAACGTTAGTATGCTAATATTTGAATAGTTTATGCTTTCTGCCCCACGATTGTGTGGAAAACGTATTCATCGTAATTATTATCGCCAGCAAATTCTGCCCCTTGATTGGTTGAATTCGCTGTTCACATTTTTTCGCAGCCAATCAACGGGCAGAATTTGCTACTACGATAAAAACGTTTTTTTAAAAGACGAATAATTTAAATCTACATTGTTTTCGGTATAAAACTCAGCGAAACAGTTAGTCATCTTACGAGTAGGATTTAAACAATGTGCTTAATATGTACCTATGCAGTTTGTTTCGAGGCTGGCGTAGATAATCGCAAAGGTACCCGATGTGTGCGATAAGCGACAACGCAATAGTATTAAAATAATCGTTGCAATTTTCATCCTTCCAGCGATTTTCATGTTGAGGTCGTGAATCAGTGAGACAATGGGCGCTAGCCTCATTCGTGCCTTTCTGATTTGTTCTTATTTAATACATCTTAGGTTGAAAACCTTGGTTAATAACTAGCATGTCCTCGCGAGTTTTATGGTGTAGGTGGTAAGCCTATTTAAAACATGCCTTCATCCATACCGTCATCGAGGAGTGGACAAACAACTCTACCTTTGAATTCAAAATGATTATGTCAAAGTTTATTATGACGTTGTAGCGCTCCATCTGGTCTAAACAGTATCCAGTTATCCATCAGCCTGTATGCGTCCACTGCTGGATAAAGGCTATTTAAAGAGCGCGCCACGAGTCGGTCCAGCAGGCTTGAAGTCGTCCCAAACTGTGCTTGCCGGTACGCGGTCTCTACTCTACGTACGAACGTATCTGCTCCAACGGCCATTCGTTCTACGACATACATGGCCTGTCCACTTTCGCTCCAGCTTGCTAAGTTTCCAGGTTATATCGGTTACTTTGGGTCTCACACGATATTTGCATTGCAGATCCTATGGATCAGAGAATAAGACTAAACAGTGAAGTCTCTAAACATGCAAAATTTATCTTTGTCAGACGTGGACACGCACGAGATCGATGAGAAGTCCCTCATCACCTACATCTCCTCCCTGTACGAGACGTTCCCGGAGCCGCCGGCGGTGCACCCGCTGTTCGACGCGGAGTCGCAGCGCCGCGCCGCCGCCTACACCGAGCAGGCGGCGCAACACCGCGCGTGGCTGCACGAGAAGTGTTCCCTCATGCAGGTATGTGTGACGCAGAGCAGGTCTGAACTGAAGTCAGAGATATAATATATCAAAGAATGAGTTGGATTCGGGGGCTAACCTCTTTCTCAAAATTGGACCTACCTAACTGAATTGTGTGTCCTAGGTATACATACTCGTATTTCGAGTGCAAAGCTCCCAACGATTACTGGGTGGGGCGGGACATAAGCATTAGACATTAAATACTATAAAATTACAAAATTATTGCTTAGAACGACCTATTTAGTGCGTTTTGTGTAAAAGTAAATAAAATAAGGATATTAAACGTCCTTTAGAGTCTTAAGGTCTTAAGAGGCTAAAAGTTCATAATTTTTTAGAACAGTTATATCTGAAACATTGATTTAGATATCGGTGCATAAAGTATTTTGCTTTTGCAGAGGATTTACAACATCATAATTTTCAGGACCGTGCTTTCCCGTCGACTTTGATTGAAATGAAAAAGTTGCTTAGCGAGAGCACGCGGTTCCGAAATGAAGAGGTGCCGCTGCGACAGCGCGAGAAGCAGAAGCTGTTCCACCAGTACCGGGAACTAGAGGTAATAATACAATGACCATTCATGGCACAGTTCACGACAGTTAGGGAACTTGTAACAAAACGTTGATGCTTCGACGTCTCTGGCAGGCGTGCTACCTACATTTGCTAGCTAGGTAGCCTATGAGTCGCCTTTGCTTCATCCATAGCCTCATATTTGACATATCGTCGATTCCGGGTCAAACTGAGAGTTCCTTCACTCTATTTCACTCTGACCATGGTAATTTACTGCCTTAACATAGTCTTATCCGATGGAATTCCAGTAGTAGCTATATATATTTTTAAAATCTACGGTCGTGTGTCCGGTAGATCCTCGGTAGCGTTTGACTCGCTAAGAACCTACAACAAGTGGAAAATTCTGGCTAAACTATTGATCGATAATACTGACCGATTCTTTTCCAACTATCATGAAATTTGGGTCCGTAAGCTTACTCCAATATTTAAGCGCACACGACTGTACAAAATCTATTAAGCTTTAATTTTGCAATACTTAATGCGATTCGAAAAAATTGTACTTACCTGTGTGGTTACACATAATGTTAGGGTTAGTTAGTTTTCTAAGGGGCTTCCACTCTATCGTATACTATTCAACTAAGACAATGTATTTGACTCCGATTTCGATTGTTCTATAGTAATAGTCGAGATTAACGGACGCCAACTTTTCCTCTAGATTTCTAAAATCTGTCACCCATCTATTTACCGATTTAGGTTAACTGCTGTAGCAAACTCCACTAAGAAAGGATTTCAAAAATTCTATGCGAGCAAACACGGTGTGCGTCAGCTAGTTTTAAACATAATGCCATATTTTGTCCAGAAATACTTCGAATCAGTTGGCGAGATCGAAGTGGAGCCGACTTTGCGACCGGAGGCGCTGGAGCAGTCGTGGGCGCGGCTGCTGATGGCCGCGCAGGAGCGGGAGAGGGACCTCTCCGACGAGATACGACGCCTGGAGCGGTTGCAGCGACTGGCGGAAAAGTTACATAGGTACGTCTCTTATTTATCATTATCTAGTACTTGTAAATATTTGTGCAGCGGTGTTTGAGAATTGGACATTTGCCAATGTTTGATTTTATTCATTAATTTATTTGCAAAGTAAGTAAACAATTAAATATCACTTACTTTAACGGTGAAGGAAAACGTCGTGAGGCAACCTGCATACCTGAGAGTTCGTAATATTGTTCTCAAAGGTATATGAAAGTCTTCCAATCTGCACTTGCCCAGCATAGTGGATATGGCCAAATTCTTCTCATTCTGAGAGGAGACTAGTGTTCAGTAGTGTACCGGGGATGGGTTGATGATGATGGTAAGTAAAAGTAAAATTAAAAAACTTATCTATGAAAACATCTTCAATTTTTATCAATCAAAAAATTGATTGATAAGTAATGAGGAAGCATGGTAGTGCTATAGGAACATCTTCCTCGCACGCCTACACGTAAATGGCTGTGCCATTATGCCTTGCTGCCCTTTTATCATTTGGTAATATACTATCATCGGTATGAGGTGGGGAGATGACCCGCACACCCGCACGTCACCTGCGCTCGCTCGCACCGGGTTCACGCAGGGGCTGTGCGTGTGTGTGGGGCGTTCCCTCCCCGAATGCCATCTCGACCTGTCGCGCACTATACCGTATTCTTCGATATGGAAATTAATAATTCTATTTCACAGGGATATAAAACAAACCGAAGCCGGACTCGATAACGTTGAACGTCATATCGAGAGCGAAATACGCCGTGTGGAACGCGGCGTTCACCCCGCCGAGGCCAAGATGGCCGCCGAGCAGATCGAGCAGGAGTTGAGGAGTATGGAGCACACCATACAGGAGATGTTCCAAGACTCGCACGCACTGAGAGAAGGACGGTACCCACAGGCCAACGACTTGCATAGGCGGTAAGTGCTTTCATACAAAATTGACAATTAATGGCAAATTGATAAAATGTATTCATCCCGCCGAGACCAAGATGGCCGCAGCGCAGATTGAGCACGTGCTTGAAGTGTGCAGAGCACACTATACAGGAGATGTTGCAAGACTCCCGCGTGCTGAGGGAACATGGCACCCACACGTCACGTTACGTTAGGTCAAAACTCTATAGTAACTCTTATAGATTAGTAGATTACTCAGAATATGCACTCACCAAATTTTCATGTACCTAATATTGGTAATATCTTATATTGTCTAATATTGTCTTTTACATGTATACTTTACTAGCTAATGTTTGATACTTCGACCGCGTGGGTCAAGTTTAAAATCCCGTGGGCACTGTTGAGTTTCCAGGATAAAAAGTAGCCTAATTATGTCTTTTCCAGGTTTTAACTATATTCATGCATAAAACCAGTAAGTAGACTATGGATCAAAGGCGTTCTGAGAGGAGACCAGTACTTAGTGAGCCGGTGATGGTTTGACCATGTTGATGTTTGTCCTCAGCGTGCAACAAGTCCAGGACAGATGGATAAATGCGCGGCAGTCCTTCACCGGGCGGCTGCTGCCGAGGCTGTCGTCGGTGCGCATGCCGGTGCAGCAGACCACCGTGCGCCGCGAGACGCGCACCGTGCTCGAGACCAGGGTGCACGACACTGACCCCAAGTTCCAACAGTTGCAAGAAGCTACCAGATGGTGTAAAGAGAGACTAGTGAGTTTCGACATTTTGGCCTTTTCTTCTTCTGCCTTTGCTTCTTTCCTTTCTGGGGCATTGAAATCTGACAGTTCGCTTTAATTTGTACAAAAATTTTGGTTGCATTAGACGCTAAATGTATTTTAACTGTTAAGTATTTAAGACTTTCTTAAACACGATTTAAAGCGATTCTATTTATAGTTTAAAATTAGTTGTCCTATACCTATTATTAGTTATTTGATTTTGTCTTTTTTCTTAGGAAATTCTTTCTTAGGAAAGGAAATTATCAGGACATTATTGAGACAAAAATATACTTGGATAAATTGCTGCTTACTAATAAATAGTACCTACCTTAAATTATTATATTTGCTTCAATTTAACTTTGGTCCAAGTCTTGATTGTACTAAATCTATTATAATTTTTGTTGCAGAAAAAACTTCATGAAGCCGACTACGGGTCAGACTTGCCTACAGTACAACACGAACTAGATAAACACCAACGAGAACACAAACAAATCGACCAGTTCCATTCTAAGGTATTTTTTTTAAGTGTTACATTAAATCCTTTTATCCACTGTCCACTTTTCCGTACACGTTTTGTATAATATTATATACAAAAAATGATTTCACTTATGTCTGATAATCTTTGAAACCTTGCAGCCGATGTTCCCCCAACCGGTTTCATTAGAAAGGCAATAATGCGAAGATGACTTTAGAGTTTTTATTTAATTGAGGTAGTAGTACACGCCGGGTATCATTACTATTTACTGTGGTTTCTAAGACTCTTCTCGTGTCTGATATGATATACATTATTTCCTTTTTTTCAGGTGGAACAATGTGTGCATAATCGATCAAACTTCACTGGCGAAGAGCTTACCCTTTACAACCAGCATTTGAGTCAGCTGCAAAAGCTTTATGCTGAACTACTATCTACTAGTACTAAAAGGTACGCTCAGACTAGCCCACTGATCGCTAACTCAGTGTCTAACACTGAATGATAGCCGTCAAGCTCATTTGACATTTATTTTTATTCCATTTTAATCCACTGAAGATTTTCCACTAAAAAATATTTTAATATCACCCAATGAAGCAGCAATGTAGAACCAACCAATGTCAAATTGACCGAACCAGTGGTAGATGCATCCGATATATATATAGAATATATCCGACTATTCGTAAGTTCTTGTAAAAGTTTATACGAATAAAAAAGATTTTTATTTTATTAACTTATTTATTTAAATGAGCTCAGTGGCTATCATTCAGTGTTAGACACCCCGCAGGCCAGGCTTGCTTGGCTATGTGACCCGAGAAATATACCTATGGTTGCGCGCGCCTTTGACGGCTCTTATCTTTTTTGATTGCGAGAGAAAGGGATAAGAGTTTACACGATAGAAAGAGAGGTGTTTATTAAATTGGTGTGCGATAAGAATACTTATCTAGTGGCATTCCGCGACAAGAATCCTATTCGATTCCCCCCTAGCTTAAAGTTGTTAAAAAATCTTTCGTGTCGTCTTCCAAAAAGTAGTTCCCACTTAAAGCGTGTGATTCAATCTTAAAATCTAAGGTTTCATTAAAATAATTTATAGCACTGCGTAACCTTAAACTACCCTTGTCTGTGACTTCACATGATTGGTCATAATTTTTACCCTAAGAAATAATTTACTAATCAAGTCACCGATATGTGGTGTTTAGGTCACATGAGCTAATATACAATAATCGTAACTTCAGTAAGTCTTGTTTTAACTCCAAATAAAGTCTGAGTCAAAGATATCTAAACCTGTCTCTTATTAAGTTATGTATCGTAATCTACTATTGTCATATCCCTACAGAATATCAGAACTGGACGCGCTTCAAGAGTTCCTCCAATCAGCGACGGCTGAGCTCAACTGGCTCAACGAGAAAGAACAAGTGGAGTTGTCCCGCGATTGGGCAGATCCCCACATAAACCTGCCCGCTGTTCAGCATTATTACGAGGTACTTAATAACTATATCAACTGTGTACATAATAAATAGTTCGGTACATCTCACTAGATCTAGAGACTAGAAAGAATGAATTAATTTTTAATTTAGTGTTAAAGAAATCTACTTTTAGACCGTCAATAAGGGCAACGTTATTCCATCGACTTTACAGAACCTTAAACTTTCATTCAACAACAGGTCGAGATGGCAATCGGGGAGGGAACGCCTCGCACACCCGCACAACCTCCGCGCTAACCCGGTGTGGGCGAGCACGGGTGACGTGTGGGGGTGCGAGGCGTCCCCTCGCCTCTTACCCCGATTGCCGTCGCGAACTATACACTTGTGGTGCAAGTATTCAAGAACCAATATAAGTTCACTACAACGCATGTGTATTTTATAATGTTTTAAGAAATTACCAACTTTATGCCAGTTGTAGATTGAGACAAATCCTGTTTAATTCAAAATGAAACAAATCAAAATTTTGCATGTCTTGGTAAAATGTATAAATCAAAGTTACTACATGTCTTAGACGAGAATGTTCAACTGTTGCTGAAATGTATGTAAATAAATAAACATAACCCCTACTTACAGACAAGTAAACCTGAAAGACTATGGCTTAAACAAAGTTTTGCATGGCAACACAAAATTGTAAAATGTTGGCGGGGGACAGGGGTGAACTGGACAGCATGTTTATTATTGGTCGGCTAAAAATCATAAGTCAAGTTCGATCAAATTAGTAATGGTAGTTGGTCAAACGAATGTGGGCGAAACGACTCTTATATGTATAGTACGCGACAGGTCGAGATGGCAATCGGGGAGGGAACGCCTCGCACACCCTCACAGCCGCCGCACTACCCCGGTGCGGGTGTGCGGGGCGTCCCCGCCTCATACTCCGATTGCTATCTCGACCTGTCACAGACTATAGGTATCTGCTCTTATGTTGTGTATAATAAGATTGGTGTTTGCGGTTGTCTGGCTAATAACTATCTTTCAGGTTTACTTATTTGTGCTCTACTCCACTTTAGTGTTAATTACATATGTAAATGTAAGATAGTGTTTTATACTCACATCATCATTCACCCTTTCATACAACACTCGCTCGATAACCTGGATATACCTGTACATTGATGTTGTTTTCCTTTAGTTACATTTTCTTTATTTTCTGTGCAAGCATTCATTTGGGGACGATAGAGAGGTTTGTTTTCACATTTCATTTAAATTTATACTATTTCATTTGCGAATTGTTTCTAGCGCTTGTTTACATTAGGATAAGTTAATTATAAGCTGCCTGATGTGTGAAATTTATTCTTCAATTTGACCTTGCAAATGAGCCTCGCACAATCGCCTCTGATTGGCCGACACTCGCACACTATTGGCTACAATGCATCATTGCAATAAGAATATCATAAATTCAGCCAATCACACCAATTGCGATTGTATTAATGATTGATGCAGGTTAGCCGGAATCGACCTGTTAGACTCAATGAGTATAATTTCTGAAACTAAAATGCTCCTTTGGATGTGACTAGAATGTGGCCCTATTTAAAACTCCAATTATTTTAGCTTTTTAGCGCTAATTTGCGCTTGCCAAATGCACTACAAGTGCTATTTAGGCCAGATGTATGCTGCCATTTGAACTTTTCCTAAATTATTTCCCTAATTTTAAGTCTACTGTATAAGACTATAAATATAAAATACATTTAACAATTTAAACCGCAAAATTAATGTCAATGGTCTGTTTTGTGTAGCAACTGATGTCGTCGCTAGAGAAGAGAGAACTTCAGTTCAGTAATGTAATCGACAGAGGAGAGGCGTTGATTGCACAACATCACCCAGCTATGAAGACCATTGAAGCACACTTACAGGTAAATAGTTAAACCTTGTGTATTTTCTTTTAAAATTATTGAGTTTTTCTTTTTACCATTTATAGGGTAGTTTTTTTTTTTTTTTTTTTTCCTTCCGCCCGAATCCGGTTCGAATGACCATAATGTTTCGGTGGATATATAGTAAGCAGAAACAATATAACGAGACTTTATATGCCTTGAGGGAACATAATATTTTGGTAGGAGAACTGGTAGAATTAATAGCATGGAATTTGGTAAAATAAAACAAGTTGATGACGTGGTCACATTCACAAGATGTGGTAACGTAACGAGATTGCTAACTAGACCACATATTGCACTATGCAAGGTTATGTTCCACTACGCCTATATTATATGGAGAAGCTTTTCACATGATGACCTCCAAACTTCATTTCGAAGAAGGCACGCCATGATGATGATGATATTTTATGGGGTACGTCAGTAGAAACATTGAGGTCAGAATGCATAGGAAGGTGAAACTGCCAGGGCCAGGGGCAGACTAAAATCAAACAGGTAAATCGACGAGAGTATGATTCTTCAGTTATAGAAGAAGAGCAATATTATAATATGATATGCTAGAAGAATCGAAGTCTAATTTGTTTATGTTCTAGGTGATGCAATCTCAATGGGCGTGGGTGCTGCAACTGACTCTGTGCTTGGAGACGCATCTGAAGCACACTACCCACTACCACAAGTTCTTCGAACAGGTCAAAGACGCCGAGAAGTGGATACAAAAGTAAGATACAGAAATAATGTACTCTAGGTGTCTAGATAGAGATAATGGTATTATCATATACAGCAGCATAGTCTGATTTGAAATGTGGGTCTATAAAGCTGCCTTTCATATTTCCGTCTTAGATTGCTAGCACTTGCAATTGACGCATTATAGTCATGGCAAGAGATATTGGTACTGATTCTGAGCACAACTTAATTTTAGAGTATTCGCATACTCTTCTTATTAATGTAATATGAAAAGGACAGACGTAGTTTGACAGTTTTAAATTTTATTTTTAGATGGTAAACCCGTGATTTTAGCGCACAGTCGCGAGCCTACTGTTAAAATTTGTAGCGTGCACTATTAAGAGTCTTTAAATGTAAAGTTCATGTTCTGTCCCTTTTTAGCTTTGTTAAATAGAAAAGGATGCAGACACTCTAAATTTAGTTTAGAGAAAGACAACGGAATCGGTGCCATTATTGACTGAATTGTTATTAGAACCGCTAAAATTATACGTCAGCCGATAGTGAGTGAGACAATCAGAAATCGCATTGGTCCTAGCACTAAGGCAAGCTCTTTCAAAGCTTTGTGCTGAGGGAGGAGGGCAGTTGCGGGATTTGACTTTGACAAATTAACGCTAACTCCAATGATTTCAAGCTATTATAGCCCGCGCAAAACAAGTAGTCCAATTTGAAGTTGTAAAATGGCAGTTCGTACAGGTTGTAGGGATTAAATACACAAGCTTGGCAGCTGTTTTCTCAGACCTGGGCGCGTTTGGAACCCTCGTAGCTTTAATTTTAAGTTTACGTAATTAATTATCACCACTACATCATCTTCAAAATCCAACAATTGATAATAAAAAGTGTACAATTAGTATCTACTTGAAAAATTCGGAGTCATACACCTCGGGTTCAGAATCATAATAGCTTTATTTCTTTCTAGACGCGAAGAAGCCTTAAATACAACATTCTCGCAATCCGAATTCACGCTCGACCAAGGCGAGCGCCTGCTCAAAGGCATGCAGGATCTGCGCGAGGAGCTGAACGAGCAGGGTGCGGCGATATCCCGCCTGGTGGAGGAGGCGCAGGAGATCAGGCCGGTCAAGCAGCGCCGCGCGCCCGTCACTAGGCCGCTCAGGGCCGAGACTGTATGCGCTTATAAGCACGCCAATGTGAGTAGATGAACACATATAAGTATAACTGATCAAGTGCGTGTCAGAATACCCATAAGGTAGGGTCCCTGTAGCCATGCTCGACCAAGGCGAGTGCCTGACAATGGGAATAGATTGAGGTACTAGAAGCCCCTAATGACATATCGTCTTTAAACTTAATTAAAAAAAATTATAAAGTTTTTTTAAAATAAATAACTGCTTGACACTAACCGGTGCCATTTATCCAGTCCAGCCAATTCTGGTTATATCGCCGTTTATCGGTCGCCAGATCACCTCAGGCAGGTGAGGTTGAACTTTTAATTTATTTCGCACAAGGATATGTACATATAATATTGTTTTCTCTATATAGGTGGCCATAGAGAAGGGGTCAGCGGTGACCGTAGTGGACAACTCGGGGCGAAGTCGCTGGCGAGTGCGTTTGGGCGGCGCGGGCACCGAAGTGCAACTGCCGGGCGCCGTGCTGGCCTTACCGCCTCCTTGCCAGGAAGCCCTCGACGCGGCCGGCGCGCTACGCAATGCTTATGATAGAGTAAGTGATTTCATGCTAATGCCTATTGCTGGCCACTTGCGCTCTACACGAGAAAAGATTATACAAGCACGGAATGTTTCTCTAGAAAAATGTAATTTCTGTAAAATTTCATATTGGGAAACGAAGCTTGTGGAGGTTTATGATAAATCGCGAAAAAAATGTTAAATGCCAAAACAGCCCCTCTGTGTCTATTGTTATTGTAAGTCTACTGTTCTGTCTATCTGTAATCTGCTGATATATTACTAGCAACCTCTAGCAACGCTATTATATTCTGTCAAAAATTAATGAACTTTATGACAAATACCAACGTCTCTAGGTAACATATCGATGCTTTTTAAAGTAAAATCTTTGTTACTCTTTCGCTACGTGCCTAATTGAAAACCTCCGGTTGATATTTCTTTAACGTGGTTACAGTATGGCAAATTATTAAAACAAAGTAAATCGCACATACTTACAGTTACTATAATATGTATATTTTTAACCTTTACGACTACCGACGTAAGACAAACTATGTAATCGATATATTTAAAGACAATCTCAATATTATTATTTAATGAGTTGAGATAAAATTGTTTATATTGCAAACAGTCTCTGTCAGTCATGTATCCATTATGTACATGTAGGGAGATACATCTTGCGTTTGTGCTTATTGTGTACTTTCTCGCTAAGGTCATTCAACTATGGCAGAGGAAGCAACTCCGGATGCGACAGAATATGATCTTCGCTACCATCAAGGTGGTGAAAGGATGGGACTTCCCACAAGTGAGTCTTGACTCTTTTGAACTTACTTTACAAATAGTTGAAGATTAATATCTAAGTGTATTCTCAAATAAATTAAGATAAAACCCACGTGAGTTGGTCTATTTTTGCAGTTACGAGTTGCAGTTAAGACTATCACTCAGGATCATTCAAATTAGAACGAAAAAGAATTATTTAAAATTAATTTAATTTAAACAGGTGTTATAATTTGAAAAATATTTAAAAACATGAATCGTTGACAATTTCAGAGCCTCATTTAGAGGCTTTGTTTCTAACATCAAAATCACGTAACTTAAATACTGTCTAGACTTTAATTATATCGACGAATCATAAGTGCGTTAAAAAATTAGAATAAAATAAACTTTTTTCACGAAATCGTAGTTATGTGAAAACCAGTTCATCCAGTGTTGCATCAGTATTATATTAGTGTAAGCTTAAAATATACTACTAATAAAGTTGTATTTTGTGCAGTTCGTGGCAATGGGCGCGGAGCAACGTCAAGCCATCCGACGCGCTCTCAACGAAGACGCAGAAAAACTCCTCGCGGAAGGAGACCCTGCGGACCCTCAGCTGCGGCGCCTGAGGCGGGAGATCGATGACGTCAACCGACTCTTCGATGAGTTCGAGCGACGCGCGAGAGCTGAAGGTGAGGCGGTGAGCTCATACAAGTACGCTGGACGACTTGTGCAATACAAAATGTTAGTTTTTTTTAAAATTCGAAGTGGTACCCCACCGAGCGTACCAGGAATCAAAATTCACACTTTATGTCTCATCAGCATCACTGACATTCAGGACACTCACTTGACGCTCACTGTTGCTATCAGCGTCGAAATGGCGAAAATCAAGTTGCTTCAAAAACAGGTCGGCAATTACAGGTGCAGCGTATATTAATAGGGATCAGTGTTAGGATCCGTTAGTTTGCGGGTGACAGTCGGTTAGCTGACTAAGCTTGTAAGCCATTATGTACCTAAATAGACTACTATTTTATAGTGCGTTTCGCTTGCCAACTGAACGAGACGCCAAGCGAAACGCCGCAATCAGCGTACAATACGCGCTATATGAACGCTCCGTTTAAAATATTATATTTATAATTATTATATAATTTGGGAAGCAAACACTCAGCAGCAAAATATTTGCCTAAATGGATCCGAAGTGATCGACGCAACGCGCGGCATTTTTTTTGATAAACACTCAAACTAACTTTTATTTACTTTGGGTATAGCAGCGTTCACCAACTTTAACGGCATTTCAAAGAACATAAAGCTGAATTTAAGTAGCCATCAAAAAGACTCAAGTCTACACCGCTGCATTTGTTTGCGCTGGCCTTTTCTGTCTGTTTTTTCCCCAGCATATTTCAGCAAAAATTATCCAGAGTTTTTTGAAAATATCCCATAATCATTGTTTTATGGGTCAATAATGAGTGAAACTGATTTTGAATAAACAAATTCTGGGAACTGGATTTTTGTCTATATTGGTTTGCAAAGATCTGTATCTGCAAATAAATCAAATGGCTAAACTTATGTTATTTGTGAATTCGTATGCAATAAAAAATAAGTCTAACATTCAAAAACGTCTACGACCCAGAAGTTATTATTGCTTAGACCCATTAGCTCACGATTAGTCATTCCATTTTCGACAAAGCTATCTCATGACCTCACTAAACTGTGTTAATGCTCTTGAAAAGCTGTTTGGAAGCAATTATTTTAATGAATTGTTGCAACCTGGACAGAAGAAATTTTTTGATAAATTATTTAATAATCCGAATGTGTTATTACTTGCCATTCGAACAAAATCTACTAAAAATGGATTAATTATATATATTTACGAAACATCGTCTTATGTTCAATTGATCGTCAATTGGATAATTGAATGTGGGTTTTGTGTCTCATATTATGGTCTCACTGTTAACTACTTATTCTATTTTATTACGTTTGACCTTTATCCAAGTTCTAGCGGACCTTTATCCGATTTAGATAAAAATCTTTAGATAGCTACAGAAATGAAGGACCCTTACTAGAGAACATTGAAAATTATTTGCGTTATAAATAAATAACCCACATCCATCGGATGATCGGATATGCAGTATGTTGTGTTGATATAGTCATAATGTCGGTTCCCCTTAGCTTCACTGAGATATACTGATTTGGGTCGAAATATCGATAATTCAAAATTATCAAATTATTTGTAGTGCATACATTTACAATAAAATGTGTCGAGCGAGTTGTGATAATTTTATTGCATTGTAAAGTAGACATGTAATGAAATATCTTGAAAATGGCCCCCATGGCCCTGACGATAGACCATTGCGCTTTTCATGAAATTTTCGATGACTTTTTCACAAAGATGTGGCTGTATCTCACCGATGACGCGTTGGATCTTGGCCTTGAGCTCAGGAATTGTTTTTGGTTTATTCGCATAACCCTGTGATTTAACAAAACCCCAAAGAAAAAAAATGCGAGGCGTTAAATCGCATGATCTTGGTAGCCAGTTGACATGAGAATTTCGTGAGATGATTTGATCTGGAAATCGTTGCTACAATAATTCGATTGTTTCATGCGTGGTGTAGGAAACCACGTGTCATCCAGATCTGTACCGTTCAGTTGAGGCCATAAGAACTCCGTTATCATGTTTCTGTAACGAATGCCGTTCACAGACACTGCAATTCCGATCTCTAGTTTACAGCACCAATGTTTTCAAGAGACCTATCGATATGTCGACGCAAAGGAGACTTAATGTCCATAAACGACTCACTCTTTGAATTATTGACACATTCGGTACATTTTCGCGACCGAAAAGTTTGCGAGCAGTATCAGCGTAACTTTCAACTTTCCAATTTTCTAATATAATTCCGTAAAATCACGTCAAAACGTAATGAATTCGAGTTGTACGTGATTGTTTTCAGTAGGTACCTTATTTATCTACGCAATGGGCATGTTAATTAAAAGGGTCGTTAACTCAAAGTGAAATATGGTTAGTTATCTTAAATGTGCAATAAGGCAGAACTTTGTTTACTCACTACGTGCATCATTAAGAAACGATGTACATTCAGTAACGTTAAGGCGAGTCACCGAGGCTAAGCGGCAAAAACTGGTTTGCTAGATCAAATGTTTTAGATATTTACTATTAAATAATGGCCTTGCTAAAAATATACAATATACCTAAAGACATTGTCTAAAGAATGTGCTACTTTGATACACAATAGGAAGTACTTCACTCGATCAAATAAAATCTTGAAATCAGCCGAAATAAAAGTCTAAAACGAATTATTTAATACTAAAATTTCTGATATTAATTGGCAAATAATTTTTATATGGGTCTTTAACTACAGAGAACCTGCTAAATTTTGGTTTTCAACAGGACTTCTATAATTTATTAAATTCAAATTTAACGTTTGAAACACAGAATTTGAGCATTGCCAAGCGGTTTACTTCAAAGCCGCGCTGCCCTCCTCGGTGACTCGCCTTAGTAGCAGATTTTGTTAGAATATGGAATATTTATCTCCTCTAGTTACTCGTAATTCAAAAATTGCAAAATAGTATCATCATCCTTCATCATTTCTATTTTATCATGCTTGTCCTGTAAAAATGTTCTTAAATCATTTTTAACTATTCTTTACTTAGCTACGTTTTTTCTATTAAACGATACTTTCCAAAAAAAGTTTTGAAATATCAAAGGTGCTGACTGTTAAATACGATGACAAAGGATTTACGCTCTCGTCCTACGGGATCTGTCAGTCACAATTACTATGCCGTACTATACACTATCGTCATTAGCGATAGCAATTTTCTTGTCTTAAATTGTGCTCTCTTTAATAGAGACGTGTTGTGAGTCCGTGTACAGTGTTTTCTTTTTTTTGAACCTTAATTAGTTTTTTTTTAAATTATGAGTCTTCTTGTGTCCGAAGTTTGACGAAGTTTTAAGTGAAACCTTTTGTTTACTGCAATATTTTCCGTTTCCAATAGTTTCCATGTGACCCTACACTTTGATTATTTAAAAATATCAGATCTTTATTTATTTTTCTATATTCCTAATTATTAATTACTGCATATTGCTTCTTAGTTTTGGCAATAGGTCATAAAGCAATAAAAATTCTAGACGCTTATTTTTAGTTCAAACGATCCATTAGATTTCTCATTGCTTATTCGCAGATGCGAAATTGTCTGAAGTGAGAATATAAATATTGTGAGCAAACAAAGCTAACTTTTATTGAATGAATCTGAGCTTTTAACTATTTTCTTGTATAAAGTTTTCGACGCACAGCAAGGATGAAGAGAATAAAACGAATGTTCTCTTTTGGAAAAGGCGGTGAGTCATTTTGTATTCGATCATAACACATTAATTGTTATAAGTGTTATTTACATGACTAAGGTGCAATACACAAAGCAATTATTACATAAAACTTTAAGTGTAAAAGTAGGGGTCGAACTTCTGATAAATAGTTTTCAGATTACGGCTATAATGTGACTTATTATGATTATTTTATTATTAACCGACTTCAAAAAAAGGAGGAGGTTCTCAATTTGTCGGAATCTTTTTTTTTTTACAATTGTGGTTTAACTTGATATGAAATGCTTCTGTTTGTGTGCGGCTTACATACCAAAAGCTTAATTAGGGCTTGTTACACTCATTAAGTCATTACTATCAGTTATCACGCGACACGCAATATCGCGATCCTGTATCGAAGAAATATTGATGGTATTGACAGAATCCCAATGTATTTGGAATTCGGATGTTCTTTGAAATCGTGCTATACCAGAATCGCGATACTGTATTTTGATATTATATTAGTGTAACGCGTGGGGTGTTCCGTTTTACCTTATTAAATAAGTATATCAATGCTTATTGCTAACTAGCTTATGCTCGCGACTTCGTCCTTGTGGACTACACAAATTTCAAACTCCCATTTTACCCCCTTAGGAATAGCATTTTCAAAAACCCTTTCTTAGCGGGTGCTTACGTCATAATAGATAACTGTATGCCAAATTTCAGCCCGATCCGTCCAGTGGTTTGAGCTGTGCGTTGATAGATTAGTCAGTCAGTCAGCTTTTCTTCTTATATATACAGATGACTTAGCTACCGTGGCTACTGGCTTCCGACGTCGTTATTTCATTACGAGCTTCATATTTAGTCTTCAGATGTTCCGAAGATTGGTCCTTACAAACGGACATATAGACTAAATTAAAACATGTGTTTGGGTTTTGTTTATAGGCAAATAACTTTATAAGCTTAATAAAAGGCAGTTGTTTCGAAATCATAAAGAGACCTTTTACTTTTCATAGGTTTAAAATCCCCATGTTAAAAATTCTTAAATTCAGTACTTTCAATATTCTACGTCTTGTTTTCATTTGTTACTGCAATTCAACTTAAACTACACTACATCAATTATCATTTTATTCTGGGAGAGTTCTATCTTGACTCAGGTCAATATCTAGTCTAAACCCGACCTTGCACTTAGTAATGGCTCGATGACATCAGCGAGTATATTTATGTAGATACATTATGAATGTCCATCTTCAGTAGGTACTTCTGATAGCCATCTATCTGAATCAAGCAAATGACCACTGTATGTCTATTTACTCTTATCGTACTATTTTAAATTACATCCATTACACAGGAAAATTGCGCAGTTCAAGGACTACTACCTACTCTACAGGTACCTATCACCATTCACCATGGAAGGATGAGCGGTTCATTAATCGGTTTCTATAAATACATATAAATTTATGTATGTATGCAATGAAAACTTATATATTATGATTCCAAATTGAATGGATTTATCATACTTTTTTCTTGATCTTCTTTAGGTCATATTGGCCATATTGGATTTGTCATGCTCATGAGTCATGACGTTTTATGGACTACTACGGCACGCCAAAACAAAGCTCATTCATTAGATTTTGATAAACGACATCTCATGTATCAAAATTCAAATCTAATGATTAATGCCCATTGTGAGGAAACCGATGAACTGTCTCATAAATCTATGGTGTCCTTATATAAGAATCAGCACGTGAATTTGTGGTAAGGAATTAAAATATACACGAGCTTTGGTCTCAGAACGTTCTATTAAATCTTTCGGGGGTCGCGTTATCGAAGAAGTCTTTGAAGTAGTAATGAGTTGAATTGAACCAAACTTCAATGGCACAGCGCAACAAATTTGTAGTTCTCTAAGCGGAGAAAACACAAACGCACTAATGCGCACTAGTTTTAATTATATTAGTAACTAATTATTTCACCATCTCTACCTCTAGAATAAATATTTGTGTTATACTTATATTGTTCTTCAAATAAACATTTACACATGCTTTTGAATCGTCAAAAGAATTAACTACTGTTTCGGAATGCCATTCCTAACGAGAAGAACCAGCAAGAAACTCTGTGATTGCTCTTTTCAAATGTTCAATTATCATTAACGTATAACGTCCTATCATGTGAAGAACATAATTTTGCTCCTAAATTTAATGAAGTAAGTTATCATAGCCTACGGATCTCCCAAGGTGTTCCTTTGATTGAATTAATGACTATTTGGGCGTCTAAAGTGATTGGTCTGAAGTGATTTGATCATTGGAGTTTTTGGTACCACAAGTCAATTTTATTGGCCTTGACTTGGTGTCTGAGATTATTTGAGTTATAGCTGCAATTTTCAATGACCACCGAAGTGTAGGTGTTATGTTACAGTGTAGTGTAGAGTTAATACAGGAATCGTAATAATCAGGCCTGTATTGTTATATTGTTTATGAGAAAACATTATGCCATATTATACCAGAATAAAAATTATAAGAAAGTCAAAGATATACTTAGTCAGAAACTATATTATATTTTATGGCTTATTCCGTTTATCCACTCTAAAACAAGCACCCTTGGGCGTATACTCAAAGATGTTTGTCTTTCTATCCATCCCGCTTTAAAAATGATATACAAATTAGATACATGGGCACACGTTTCCGAGTATACACCCTAGGGTTACAGTATACCTAGTATAATAGAGTATATACGCATATACATTTTAGGGTAGGTGGATAAACGAAATAAACCGTAAATGATTTATCAATTAACTTATTTTCGACGTAAAAGAGATTACAAATGGTTAAAAATGTAATTAAAAAGAATAGTTCGTTTATGATTAAACCATTACGTACGCTGAATAAACTATGACTTCAATACGATATTTCCAAAGCTTTTAATGCATAAATTTAATGACTATTATAGGATACATTTTCTTTACGGCCATTTCATTAAAATTAATTGCCATCGCTATGAAAAGCTGTTTCCGTATTATTTATTTCTCGTTTTAGTATTTTTGTCTACGTTCTTAGAGAAAATAATACCTTTGTTAAACTTAGATCTGTTTCACGATTGTTTCGCGGAATATTAGTCAAGCTGCCGGTTTTACTCTGTGGCAATAACATCTAGACTTCCACTTTTCAGTTTCTCTATCTGATCCGACACGTTCTGTACTCCAATTCAAAGTTTGTCATTTAAGGCCATTGCATTCGCTAATGACAGTTGCCGTTTCACCTTGAAACTAGCAATTTTTGTTTTGGCGTTTGGTTTTGGCGCAATTTATTGACATTTGATCAGCTGATACTAATTACTAACACGCACTTTTAGTACTTTAACGTACTAGGGTAAAGGACTCCAGTAAATGAACGAATACGAAACCTCGAAAAAATCGGTGTACATACATTTAAAAAAACGGGCCGAATTGAGAACCATCTCCTTTTTGGAAGTTGGTTACTAAATGCGAAAGTGTATCTGTCTGTCTGCTAAGGCTAATTTTTAACCCGTAAAATTAGAGAGTTCCCACGGGATTTTCAAAAAGCCTAAATCCACGCCCACGAAATCGCGGGCATCATTTAGTATTTTTTATTATTTTGTGTATCTATATTATAGTCATAAATTATTTAATAATCAAAAAGAGCAAAAATAATGCGCGGTATTAATTATTGTTATACTTATATTTTTTTATTTAACAGGAAAACTTACAGCTAATTGGAAAAGTAAATTGATAAGAACAGAAGAAAATTGAAGCTGATGACAAGTTTCAGAAATAGAATTTATATAAGACTAGCTTATGCTCGCGACTACGTCCGCGTAGACTACATAAATTTCAAACACCTATTTCACCCCCTTAGGAGTTGAATTTTCAAAAAATCCTTTCTTAGCGGATGCCTACGTCGTAGATAGATAGAAATACTTTATTGCACATAAAAAATATTACATAACATGACAAAGAAACTAAAACGAAAAAAAGATTGTATGCAAAGGCGGCCTTATTGCTCACAGCAATCTACCAGGCAACCTTTGGTGAAAGGAGAAACTAGGTGTGTTGGATAGTACTTACACGCAATACAGAAAAATGAAGTAGTATAAAACAACAACAACAATATAATATAATTAATTAATAAGTACCTAACTATTTCAGTAATACATACATAACTATCATACATATACATATCTATTATAAATATCAATATATATACAATCCATAATAGTAATATATATATATATATATTACTCGACTACGACGACGATAGGTATATACCTATCGTCGTCATAGTCGTAATAGCTATCAGCATGCCAAATTTCAGCCCAATCCGTCCATTAGTTTGAGCTGTGCATTGATAGATCAGTCAGTCAGTCAGTCAGTCAGTCACGTTTTCCTTCTATATTAAAGATCAAAAAAACAAAAAAAAACTCGACTGAGGGAGAGAGAGAATAGAGGCAAAAGTAGTAAATGTTTGTCGTATACCGTCAATTGTAACACCTACAGTTGACGATTGATTTTTAAAAAACCTAATTCTACGCGGACGAAGTCGCAGGCATCACCTAGTAGTTTATAAGTCACTTAGGACCTTTGTAAACAGCGTCATACTTACTCATAGGCGAGCAAAATCCGACACGATTTTATTCCGAACGTAGAGGGCTGGCAAAACACCCGACATTTCTTGTCGGCGCCAACACAAAATCGGTTTTAGTCAAGCGTGCATCATATAAAATGTTCTGCCACTGGAACATCCGATTAAAATCCGGGCCCGACAACCGACAAGTGGGAACCGACTCTTACGGAAATAATCGACTGTGATAGACAAACAGACGGAAGGACGGAGCAAATCGAACCATAAGGGTTCCATTTTTAGGGTTCCGTAGCCAAATGGCAAAAAACGGAACCCTTATAGATTCGTCACGTCTGTCTGTCTATCCGTCCGTATGTCACAGCCACTTTTTTATGAAACTATAGGAGCTATACTGTTGAAACTTGGTAAGTAGACGTATGCTGTGAACCGCACTAAGATTTTCACACAAAAATAGAAAAAAACAGTAAATTTTGGGGGTTCCCCATGCTTAGAACTGAAACTGAATAATTTTTTTTCATCAAACCCATACGTGTGGGTTATCTATGGATAGGTCTTTAAAAATGAAATTGAAGTTTCTAATATAATTTTTTTCCAAACTGAATAGTTTGCGTGACACTTCCAAAGTGGTAAAATGTGTGTGTGTGTGTGTGTGTCCCCCTGTTACTTCTAAAATACTAGAATGATGAAACAAAAAAAAAATATGATGATATTACCATGAAAGTTTGCTTTCACCGAAAATTGGTTTGAACGAGATCTAGTAAGTAGTTTTTGATTTATCGTGCAAAATGTCGATAAAATACGATTGAAGTACGGAACCCTTAGTGCGCGAGTCTGATTCGCACTTGGCTGGTTTTTTACGATTATGGTACGGAAACCCTTAAAAACTCTTATTCATAAAAATTTGTATCAGCTGGTTTAATTCCTGGTAGTTTTTATTTATGGTAAAAACCTGTGATTTGTTCATTCACTTGAGTCTTTTACCCTAGAACCTGATTAAACCGACCGCCCCATATCGAAACCCAGTAAATGACATTTTTTGAAAAATCGTTATCTTATGTCATAATTTTTACTTCAATAGTATCTCCCATTATTGTAAGGAAAACAGCATTAAAATCTATACTTCCACATCCATATCTATACTCCATACCTACTTAATATTATAAATGCGAAAGTGTGTCTGTCTGTCCGTCCGTCGGTCTGTCTGTCTGTCCGTCCGTCGGTCTGTCTGTCTGTCTGCTAGCCTTTCAAGGCCCATCCGTTCAACCAATTTTGACGAAATTTGGTACAGAGATAGCTTGCATCCCGGGGAAGGACATAGGCTACTTTTTATTTCGGAAAATCAAAGAGTTCCCACAGGATTTTAAAAACCTAAATCCACGCAGACGAAGTCGCGGGCATCCTCTGGTTTTCCATATAACAGAAATTTTGATACCTCTAAAGTCTAAACCTACAGTACGCGACAGGTTGAAAAAATGGTAATCGGGGAGGGAACGCCTCGTATACCCGCACAGCTCCTGCGCTAACCCGGTGCAGTCGTGCGCCTTATGACGTGCGGGTGTACGGCGCGTCCCCTTGCCATATCCCGATTACCCTCTCAACCTGTCGCAGGCTATATATAGTAAGTGCACCTTATACAATGAGAAAACCAATTCAAAGCCTAGTAAGTCGCTGTGACCATTTTAAAAACATAACCCATGATCTAAAATCCAAATCAAAACAGTAAAGACGTTTAATAATGCATTAAAAGTAAGAATAGGAAAGGCAATAAGCTCTATAGTATGGAAATCGGGGTATAAGGCCCGCACACCCGCACAGCCCCCACGCTAACCCGGTGCGTGATAGCGCGGGTGACGTCCCCACCCCGATTGCCATCTCGACCTGTCACGTACTATAGGTACATGTTAAATGTTTGCAAGGAAAATACTTTGCATACAATAATGTTTTTTCTGCATTATTTAACAAAGTCTAACTACTAGAAAATCTACTGAAAATACTTAGTCTTAAAATAAAATAAATTAAATTATCTCCCTGCGATCTCGTCTGATGTCGTTTACAGGGTTTGGATTTTAGGCAGCCGAAATGTCACTGTTGACGCTATCAGAAGACCTAAAGCTTACGCTAGAACACAGAACTGTCATAATTCGTGTTCACTTAACCTAACGTCTCTCAGAGGGCTGAGAGGCAATAAATATTTTTCTTATAATCCATACTAATAGTATAAATGCGAAAGTGTGTCTGTCTGTCTGTCTGCTAGCTTTTCACGGCCCAACAGTTTTACCGATTTTGATGAAATTTAGTACAGAGTCAGCTTATATCCCAGAGAAGGCTACTTAGGCTACTTTTTATCTCGCAAGAGTTCCCAGGGGATTTTAAAAAACCCAAATCCACGCGGACGAAGTCGCGGGCATCATCTAGTTTTAAATATCAATTTAATTTGAAATAGCCTTAATAATTATTATTAAGGCTTCAAGTTAACAGGTTATGCCAGATGCTTTCAAATTTTTTTTTTTCAAAATTGAAGAAGAAGAAGAAAGGCATAATCATCATCATCATCATCATCATCAACCGACAGACGTCCACTGTTGGACATAGGTCTCTAATAAGGTCTTCCTCATGGCACAGTCTTTCACCGCCTGAATCGAGCGGCTCCCTGTGACTCGTTTGATTCGTCTGTCCACCTAGAGGGGGTCTTCTAACGCTGCGCTTTCAGGTGCGAGGTCGCCATTCCAGTACCTTGGGAATTGGGATCGTATTTTGTAAATATATATTGGCTTTTCGAATTACGAGCGCTCATTGCCACTTGAAATGAAATGAAATTAAATGAAATGAAATTCAAATATGGATCTGACACATAGGTATAATACTTACTTAGAAAATATTACTGTCTGTCAACATAATCTATGACAACCTCACAACTAGTACGTAATACTACGATAATTTTAAAATAAATTTGAGTAGTGAGCAGGCTTCATTTTGAGATAAATAAATCCCTATTTTATTATTCAACCATTACCAGTACATATAAACACAACTTTCATTCAAAAATAATAAGTTTATAGCGTAATTTTACGAAGAAATGGATGCGCGCAGCTCCGCCCGCCATGACAGCCAAAAGGCTACTGACAGGATTTAGCGCCTGCAAGAAAATGAATAATTTCCGTTCGTTTTAGATTATTTAAGAAATGAAATACATTTAGTTTAAAACCAATAATTTAAAATGATAAGATAACCTAAACATATTGTTTTGTGATGGTTTGAATTTAACACGTTTAGCCGTTAAAGAAAAAAACAACAAAACAAGTAGATCATAGCAATGTTTTCAACATCAATTCTTCAAAAAACGGGATAATTTGAACAAATGTGATATAGGTCATTATGATCTTCACAAATTGAAGTTTTTTATTACATGTATTTAATAGCTATTAATGCTTTAGGAAAGAAAATCTTTTTCTTCAAATTTACAGCATTTTCGCGATTTGACACTTCCTTTCCCCTTAAACTGGGTTTAGATGTTACGTAACACAATTCTCGTTTACTCAGAGCATTCAGTGGAAAGAACTTGGTGCGACTATAAGCTGTCAGGTGTATTTTTTTTGTGTCTAGCTTGAATTGGCGGTCATTGTCGTCCGTTTTGTTTGATTTGTTTTGATGCAAATATTGAGTCGGGAAATAGCGGTATTAATGCGGTATTACAGTGAGCGGAGTAATGGTGAAAACAATTTCTTAGTAAAATCATGTCTTGTGCTCAAATTGATTATATTTGTCCACTTAAATTTTTTTCAGTTATATAAAATTTAAGAACAATTTTTGTGTTTCAAATTACCTATCAAATCTGATTGTTTGATTAAGACAAACTATCTAATTTGGAATGGATTTCACCTTAAAAAATAGCGTTGGTATTTCTAAAAAAAATATCATCGTTTTGTGTCGAACTAAAATAAACTCTGGTACTAGAGGTATCAAAATAAAATTAACCTATGATAACTTTGATTGATCTAGAATTTATTGTACCTATATCACAAAATGTTTCCAATCACTAACGGTAACTTTTATTTGCAGAGGATTCAAAGAATGCAGCGCGTATTTTCACCGAACAATCTTCGAACCTGCTGGAAAGGCTGGAAGTCTTCGAAAGGCAGCTGCATGAGCGTATCGCGAGCCACATTCCAAGAGATTTGGACTCTTTGGAACACCTAGTCTTACAGCATAAGGATTGGGAAAGCAGCCTTCTTACGTTATCATCTGATGTAGAAGAAGTGCAGACTACATTCAGAGGTATTTAAACTCTTAATTTATTTAAAGACTACGTAAATATATGGATGGTTAAACTTTTTCCAGGATTCCATAAAAATAAATCTAGGTTCTATCTTTAGGCGGCCCAAACTTTAGCTGTGTTTGTAAGAGGTTTGAATACTCACACACTAAGATAAAGCTTTAAAAAATCTGCATTTAAATATTATCACTGTTGTGTGGAAAACAGCTACACACACAGTATTTAGCAAGATTAGCGGTCTTTAAAATTAGTTGTTTGTTTTATATTAAGGCCTAGGAACTAAATATAGTCCTACCAATGTGATTTGCTGATATTATGTTTCTCTAAGGAAATATAAAATCTCAGGATCTGAAGTCATATCCGTATGACACATGGTTCTCAGTATTGATTGGAGTACAACAGTTGTGTCACTGACCTATATGTTGTTGGCAGGCATCGCGCTCAAGACACCCGCAATGAAGAAGAATCTTGACAAGGTCATGGGCAAATGGAATGACCTGCAATCCAAGAGTCAGCTATTCGTTGAAAGGTAAACAAGACTTATATATCTTTATGATTTTTCAGAAAATACAAAAACGTACAATGGTACTGATTCTGAGCACAACTAAATTTTATAGTATCTGTATCTCTTCTTACTAATCTACACTAATATTATAAAGAGGAAAACTTTGTTTGTTTGTTTGTTTGTTTGTTTGTTTGTTTGTTTGTTTGTTTGTTTGTTTGTTTGTACTGAATAGGCTCAAAAACTACTGGACCGATTTTAAAAATTCTTTCACCATTCGAAAGCTACATTATCCACGAGTAACATAGGCTATATTTTATTTTGGAAAAAAATAGGGTTCCGTAAGATATTTGGGTTTTTCGGACACAAGGTGTAAAAAATCAACCAGAAAAGTTACTTATTTTGCGTACGCTGCCTAAACTATAAAAGATAGAACCATAAAATGTTCTAATTAATTGTAGATCTTATAAATATCTACAAAAAAGTCCGCGACACACTATACCCATCTATGTCGAGTGAGGCACAGCAACCATTTTTTTATTTAAAAATCTTGAATTTTTTTTGGACTACATTTAAACGCGTTTATTTTACTCATGCTATTAATCCTTATCAAAATAAATGATTTCATCACTAAGAACAGTTTATGGAGATAATATTTGGTCTTTGAATGATTAAAATTGGACGTTTGGTTTTGAAGTTATGGCGAAATTAAAATATTACGATTTCTGCTGCACGGCCCGTTGTCTACACTAATATTATAAAGAGGAAAACTTTGTTTGTTTGTTTGTTTGTTTGTTTGTTTGTTTGTTTGTTTGTTTGTACTGAATAGGCTCAAAAACTACTGGACCGATTTTAAAAATTCTTTCACCATTCGAAAGCTACATTATCCACGAGTAACATAGGCTATATTTTATTTTGGAAAAAAAATAGGGTTCCGTAAGATATTTGGGTTTTTCGGACACAAGGTGTAAAAAATCAACCAGAAAAGTTACTTATTTTGCGTACGCTGCCTAAACTATAAAAGATAGAACCATAAAATGTTCTAATTAATTGTAGATCTTATAAATATCTACAAAAAAGTCCGCGACACACTATACCCATCTATGTCGAGTGAGGCACAGCAACCATTTTTTTATTTAAAAATCTTGAATTTTATTTGGACTACATTTAAACGCGTTTATTTTACTCATGCTATTAATCCTTATCAAAATAAATGATTTCATCACTAAGAACAGTTTATGGAGATAATATTTGGTCTTTGAATGATTAAAATTGGACGTTTGGTTTTGAAGTTATGGCGAAATTAAAATATTACGATTTCTGCTGCACGGCCCGTTGTATTATATAAAGAGGTAATGTCGTTAAGTTTGTTTGTAGGGGGTAATCTTTAGAACTACTGTATACCGATTTTAAAAATTCTTTCACCAGTAGAAAGCTACATTATTCCTGAGTGACATAGGCTATACGGGATCTTTAAAAACCTAAATCTACGCGGGCGAAGCCGCGGGGATCAGCTAGTATTATATAAAGAGGTAATGTCGTTAAGTTTGTTTGTAGGGGGTAATCTTTAGAACTACTGAACCAATTTTAAAAATTCTTTCACCAGTAGAAAGCTACATTATTCCTGAGTGACATAGGCTATACGGGATCTTTAAAAACCTAAATCTACGCGGGCGAAGCCGCGGGGATCAGCTAGTGTAAGATAAAAAGGACAGACACAGTTTGACAGTTTTAAATTTAATTTAATTCTGTCAAACCTCATGAATTTAGCTGCCAGTCGCGAGCCTATTGTTTGAGTCTGTAAATGTAAAATTCATGTGCTATCATATTTTAGCAATATTAAAAAGAAAAGACGCAGATACTCCAAATTTTGTTCAGAGAGACAACAGAATCGACGCCAGCATTTATAAAATACAAAAAAGTTGAGTCGTAATTCACTGACTGACGCCCAGTCAGTCAACGCCCAGCCCAAACCTTGGACGTTGAAAGCTGAAATTTTACATAGGATCCACTTTATAATGTAGATAAGCACGCGGTCGGATATTTCTAAATCCCCTCGGGTTAAGAAATAAAGAGGGCTTATTTTTCGACGAGTAAAGCCGCGGACGGACGCTAGTAATCTACTAATAATACTTTCGTTTTTAACCTGTTATACTTTTGTTACAGATTAAAGTTCGTCGAAATAGTTGTAAACAGTATAGAAGAAAACAACCAGACAATTTCCGAGTTTGAGATCAAACTCGCGCAGTTCAGCGATTTGCCTGACGATGTCGAACTGCTGAAAGACGTAAGCAGCCATTTTGTATTTTCTAGTAACTATTGGAAATACCTCTCATAAAAGAGCTACTTTTAATTTGTGATCGAAGCCTCCAGTCAGTCAGTATCCACGATTGCCTTAAGGTACGCATACAAAGGCAATTGAAATTCCTCAATTCCGTGCAATTATGACGTCACGACCACATGGAGCAATTTACTGTAATACCCCGCAATACCTAAAAATTTCAGCAATGTTATGCGAAATAATTGCTCTAGATTGATCCATACGCATTGCCAAACAAAATTGCTTAGAAAATTGCCCATGGAAGCGCACCATTAGATATTTGCTTATTTTCCCTACTTTAGATTCACGAAGACTTACTCCGAATGCAAGTTGCAGTCAGCAAGCAACAAATTCAAGTTGACCAAATGAACGATGACGCGGAAAACTGCCGCCGTCTTGTGGAAAGCTCGAGGGCAGCCCTCCCTCATACCTCGTTGCCGCGATCCGGCAAGCACATAGACCTTGAACGCCTCGACAAAGAGGTGACGCAGCTGAACCACAGGTGGAACAATGTGTGCGGACAGCTGGCTGAAAGGTAAGGTTTCCTTTAGGCTGAAATTACACCCGTAAGTTTTACTCACGTAAGTAGCTTACATGATTAACTTGTGACAAATTTACTAATGTAAACACTCTTATAAGTGTCATTTATCAATTAATTACGTAAGCTACTTACGTGAGTGAAACTCACAGGTGTAATCGCGGCTTTAGATTAATTACAATTTTTCCCTTGACAGCAACTTACCTGGTAAGTAACAATGCAATCTAAGATAGTAACGCGTTAGTCAAGGAGTTTGGGTTCTATTGTAGAAATGTTCGTAGAGCAACTCACTATTTTTCTCGTTACTAACAGACTACGAAGTTGCGAAGCGGCGTATCAACTGCTACGCAACTACAACGCCGGGCTAGAGAAAGAGGCCGAATGGATCGACGACGCTTACAGCAAGTTGCAGTCGCAACCGCCGATCGAAATCAGGCCCAAAGAACAGTTGGAGCCTACCAGGGTATGACGACTTTCTTAAATAATATTTATTCACAATAATTTAAAGACTGAAAGTAAAATAAAAGAGTTCAAAATTAAGTAAAGACCAAAAGCGGCCTTATCGCTTAGTAGTGATCTCTGAAGGATATTCTTAGAGTTATGAAATCCGACTGTGGAAACTAATTAATAAATATAATTAGTAAAACAACATCTAAAAAAATACTATTTAAGTATTAACGAAATGAAAATAATTAATTAATTTTGAGTAGGCTTACTTTATAAGCGCTCATAACAGGTCAAGACTTGCACTGGTTCGAAAAGAAGATTCTATTGAGAAAAGTTAGGTTGGCAAGGAAATCAGCGGTTACCCTTTCTTTTCTAATTAAAATAACTATATCAATTTTAATTCGCAATTATTCATTATTCTGTCTTGTGGGCAGCTAATAATAATTAAACTTTATATAATCATGAAAAAATTACAGGCCCTACTGACGAGTGCCGTAGAAAGAACACCAAAGATTGAAAAAGTGAATGTAGATGGCGGAAGATTTATTCGAGAAGCAAAGGTAAGATTGTCTGAACCGAACATCACTTAAGATCCTTTCTCTTTGGCAGTCTGTGATACTTCTGTAATGTAAAGACACCATGAACCATTGTGGCTTAATTCTGTTGTACGCAATCTGTAAACTAAACTAAACAGACAGGCCTAAATCTATTGCCATCCTTTTCGGCAGGGAGTATTATGAACGTTATCCTACGAGTACATAGCAATATATTTTAGACCTGTCATTTTAGTTTAGAGATTGTATACAAAATAATTAGCCACAATGTCCTTTAAACATAGACTAGATTTGAATTTGTATTCAAAATAAGTTACATTGGCTAAGATGACCTTAACAAGTATGTTGTAATGAACTTCCAAGTGTAGACTAAACTATTACGCATTTTAATTCAAATGACGGTCAAGTTAAAACTTAATTGACGTGTGAAGAACATATATATCAGAGATTGCACATGGGATTTTCCAAATCATATTCGTTTTCAGTCGTTATGTATCGGCAGATAACTCGCCGATAGAATATTCTAAGTACTATTTTCTTAAGTTAGCTGCCTATACTGGTTCATTTTTGAGAGATTGTGAAAGGTTTTTGTATAAATTGAGAGAAAAATCTGTCCAGCGTCTTTCCTTCTTTTTCCTCGTCTTGTTGTTGCCTCTGGGTTTTTTGGTCCTTTTGTACGTTTTCGTTTCGTGTTCTTGACAATTCTGTCTTTTCACTGCAACTGCATGCCGCTTTGGCACGCCGTCAATTAATGCTTTTGAGTTTAAAAACTGCTTTATTAATAAAACTTTCTATAATAAACCTCTTTGCAAAAAACGGGCGGTTTTGATTTATTGTTTAAATTGGTAATAATTTATTTTTACTACTACATTATCAATAAATAGTTACTCTTCAGGATCTGGGAGAGAAAGACCTCAAAAAACTTAGAAGTAGTTGGTCTATAGATGGTGAGGAGGAGGCTTCTAGCAGTTGTAACTGCCGGGATAAGTTACCTTAGTAACTAAGTTGCCTTAAGTTACTCCGCTCCGTGAGTACCAGATTGTCCATTTGAGATTTGCAAGAAATGTTGCATTCTGGAAACAAACTGGAATAGCGTACATATTTGAATGTAGATAACGGGTGCATACCACGATTCATTTGATGGTTTTATTTGTCGATATTTCGGCCCAATTGCATGGGTCGCAACTCGCATGGGTCATCTGATGAAGCTTGATTTCACTATATGGCGAGGACTGACGCCGGCGGGTGTTACGACTTACGAAGACCAAGAGAAGACTATGCAATTACTGCTGTGTTCTAAAACACTTATAGTAGGGCCTCGTACAGTTTGTTTGTATAGATGCCCATTTTTTGCAAAGGAGTGTGTTTGGAATGCTACAATGCTTCAAATTAAATTTTACTAACAACTTCTTTGAATGCGGGATGTTTGTGAGATCGAATACATACATGTTCATACAAACGGCAATATATGACTGCCACTTGCATTACGCAATGTTAATGTTACTAAAGCAAAAAAAATATTGTTATTGGAAATGCCGATAAGGCACATTCGTTACAAATTTGAAATTCAAATGAATTTCTTGATATAACGCAGCGCAATAAAATAAAGGCGGCGCTGATTTTTTTCTAAGGAGTATTAAGGTCAATGTTCTTTTGCTTTGCATGTCTTGTCTGACAGTGTTGTCTACGTACAATTACTGAATAATAAGCAGTAAAAAAGTAAAAAAAAAGTTTAGCTACACAATCGTTTTACAGTTAAATCTACACTACTTTTTATATGCACTAGTACAATTGACAAATTCATAATCTACCTTTAAATAAATGGGACGCTAGTAATTACAAAATCATATAAAAAATATGTAAATTAGTCTCAACTATGCTTTGGGATTCCTAAAGATGCACGATGGGTGTTTTAAAGTGTACGCACGCTGGGTGATGCACGCTTAGAAAACCTGAAAACAAACCTGTAGAATTATTCCAGCATGACGTAATCCTACAACACCTAGCTGGACTCTTAATAAATGAAAATCAATTGGCTATTGTTTTCCAAGATGAGTATGAATGTGCTCAGAATGTGTACTGAGTAAATGTTGGCGTCTGGATGTGTTTATATTTGGAAGTGTCGCCTATTTCGTATGTAAAAGTCAATAGTCCAAAATGAGTACTCTATACTTACCGGCGCAAGAAAGGATGTATGCGAGGCTATTTTAAAATTAAGTTTAATTTAAACGCTTTATTTTAACCGATAGCGATTTGTCCTTAAAATTGCACCAAAAATGGATTTAATCTTGTTCTGATAACTTTGAAAATTAAAAACATTGCACGAACGTTTAGATTTAGCGCAAGGAGATTCTAAGGGCAGGTCGTAAACTAACCTATATAACTTAACACGCTTCCCCCCTAACTCGAACTAGATCCACTCGTCGAGATGCCAGCGATACGTCGAATGGCTATGCGAGGAAATACACCCATCCCTGGACACAAGGCAACTAAAACGACAGGCGGATATGGAACTCGCAGAGCGTCTAAGAAACCGAGGCTGCATGGATGTCATACCTGGAGAGCAAATTCCTTCTGGTGCGGAAGCAGTGGCGAAGGAACTTGACGAGTTGAACGCTAAACACCAAAGACTCCTAGACATGTTGTATGAAAGATTAAGAAGGATAGCGGCCGCCAATCCAGGAGATATTGTTACATTGGTGAGTCTTTAAAATATGTTTTCCTTTTTGTATCATTGACAGTTTGTTGTAAAACATAAATATATTTTGACCTTCAAGAAGCTGCCATTGATTTTGAAAAATTATGATTATATTTTGTTTAAAAACTGTGTCGTTTACAGGTAGTGCTGGTTAGTATCTAAATAGTTGGTATATCAATCAAGACGTCGAAGTTGACGTCTTTTTAAGTACCTACATATTTACATGACTGCACCTGCCAAGAATTTTTATAACAAAAGTAATCCTTACCATCAATATTATTTTATGTAGGTACATGTCCTCGACGGACCGTGTCGTTTCACTTAATTCACAGCAAATGATGTCACGATTATGTCATTTTATCAACTTGGACCTCGAAGAAGGTCGTTTACTATTTTACTCGAACGTGGTTTTGAATAACAAATTAGATAAGGGTTTATATATCTGATGTTAGTATATAAAACGTGTTTACAAAAGATTTTAGCATGATTCAATACGTAAAATAGGAACGTAAATATTTTTTCGTCGTAAAATGCCACACATGTGTAGAATATCACTTAAGTAAGTAATGGTGCTAATTCTAAACGCAAGTAAAATTAAGAGTATTCGCATCTTTTTCTTACCAATGTAATAAGAACAGGACAGACAAAACGAATGTATTTAAGAACTATCAAACCTCGTGATTTTAGCTGCCGATCGCGTGCCTATTGTTTTGTAGCGTGCACTAAAATCTTCCGTCTTTGTTTAGCCATATTAAAAAGAAAAAGATGCAGAAGCTCTAAATTTAGTTCAGAGAAAAACATGAGAATCGATGCCAATGTAAATTTATTTTTTATAGATTTTTTATCGGTCCGGCAAATATTCTCGTGGCGCTTAAATTGTACTCGTATCTTAATCAAACATGTGGGCTACAAAGAAGTATTTCCAAATAGAATCCGCAATTTAGATTCCTGATAGATTTTCTTAACAAGAATCAGCTTAAGGTATACCGAAAACGGCATAAACAATTTAGGTGACTCTTTAAACGTATATGCTATGATGGCTATGATCCAATCCTATTCCCGTATAAGGTAGAACGACACCCACTCCCTGCTCCGTACAGACGACGTGGGCCGATAATAAATGTTTTATTGCAGATCGTGTAATTGACTTTACGATTTCAAAGGTTAGCTTGGGTGCTCTATGCTTTCTAAATATGGTTTTGTTATTATTTATTTTAAAAATACTTCTTAACCTACTTTTTAAATGTTATACCTTTAATAGTATACGATGTTATTGAATTAAGAATTCACAGAGTTCCCTATTTTCAATTATACCAAGTAATTCATATCATTCATTGCAAATGAGAAAGTGTGTCTGTCTGCTAGATTTTCACGACCCATCCATTTAACCGATTTTTATGGGTATATACAGATATACGAGTAGCTAGCATCCAGAGGAAGGACATTTGGTCCCGAAAATTATAGGGTTCCCACGGGATTTTAAAAGCACCTAAACCCATGTGGATGAAGTTGCAGGCATCATCTACTTACACGGTTAGATTGTATCCAGACGGACACAGACTACTTTTTATACCGAAAAATCAAAAAGTTGCCAAAGGGATATTTAAAAACCTAAATCCACGCGGACACGCGGTCTATATAGTTGATTATATTGATTTGTTCTTGTTTATATCTAAAACTACTTATTTTTTGACCTTGCTCATTTTATATTGTATCCAGATTTCGTTTAAATGTTCAATTCAAACAATAATGTCTATTTATAACTCTACAACACAAGGTAAGGTTGTACAGGTAATTATTCAGTCAGAATAAAGGATTTTTATATCAAATACTCATTATATTGATGTTTTTAATTAATAAAGGAATACTTATAGGTTGCCCTATGTAACAAACTTATCTAATCACGAAATGCATAATATTATCATGTTTAATCAATTTCACATTTAAAGTATTTCTCTTTGCAAAGTTTATTTCACCCATAACGATTAGCTGTATCGTAATTGAATCGGTAAATTGATTCGGAAGGAGCTATAAGTGCATCCAATTCGATACCAGATGCTTCTGTTAGTTGTCTGTGGAACTCTTCAAGGGATCAATTACAGTAATAACTGCGATATGATCAGTCATAATATTTTGTTTGGTAGTATCGTGATTGAAACCAATACATCGTACTGCTGACGAGTGTTATTAATTTTTTACTCGACCGCGGATGAGTTTCGGGTTTAGTTTAGTTTAAGCTGCTGTGTTTGTTTTGAGTTTTGTTTATTTTTTAAAAACAAAAATAGCTAGCAAACGAGCAGGCAGGTCACCTGATGTTAAGTGATTACCGCTGCCCATGAACATTTGCAGCACCAGAGAACCGCCAATGCTGTGCGCCAATGCGTTGCCGGCCTTTCAAGAATTTGTTGGTCCGCTCCTTGAATAAACCCAGGGTTTAATCTAGTGGGAACATCGCCCGGTGAGAGTTGGTTCCATAGTTATGTGCGTGGAAAAAAGGACTTGGCACAACAGGCGGTCGTAGTACACCAGGCACCCCACTACCCTAGCTAGTGAGGGTGTAAAAAAGGAGGGTGGAATGAGGTCAAACACCTATTCAGAGCAATCCTCATAATTTATGTCATAAATCTTGATGGTACTGTCAGAAACCTTAACGTGAGTGGCCAACAACAACCGTGCTCAGTCGGATAAACGATGTCATTAAAATAGGTAACGAATAAACAGACAAACATTAACTTTTATATATCAGATACATATACAAAAGATTTAATATTTGGTCTAGCTTATTAGGTAATATAGTCAATCAGTGCTTAATAAGTTTAACTAAATGTTAATTTTAATACCTATCGTTAGAATATAAAGTGGGAATATTTTAAGCAAATCGCGATGATATCATAGCGTCCGTTAAAATCCGTTATTTTGCACAATATATTAAGTATAATATTATGTAGTATACTTCTAATGACGTAACGAAAGAAAAAACTGTTTTCGTTTAAAAAAATAACTTTATATGAACAGAATACTTTCAAAGGTTTGCAGTAAGTCGTCGTTAACTACGTTTATGAGGAAATTAAAATGTTATTGCCATATTTTATATCGGTGCATGATGTACATACACTACAATATACATAAAGTAATTACTGTACCTACTGGCATGTTTCATATTCAATGGCTTAGAAGTGCGCATTGTAATAATTGGTGCTAATCATTATTATTATAGTTTCAATCATTATAAGTGGTCGAGTCTTTAATCGTTGCAGCTGAGGGGATTTACGATTTAATTGATAGAGCAAAATATGAATATGGAAAAATGTCATACTAATGTGAGAAAACGCTCACTCATGCCTATGAAAGTATTTCTTTTTTGTGTTTGCTGTCCTAGTGAAATATTTATACCATAACACTGATATAATATATCGGATACATAATAAAGATAACGATATTAAGAGTAGGTTTGTTAACTTTCTTTTCCTGAGTGTTATTTATCGGCTTACAGATTACAGACCATAGTAAAATAATATTAGCGATAAGATACGTCACATATAATAATAATTGTTGCAGTCAATTTATCAATGATAGCTATAGAGTACACACGATTTTGATAGAGTATGAAGATTTGCGAATTTGTGCTCGCTTTTTCAGTATCGCGCGAACGACAACAGCCGCTTGACGCATTCCGTGCCAAACTGCGTGACGCGCTCAAGCTATCGGCTTTCGAATTTCGAACGACGAAAAACTTGTAGTGCAAATCAATGTTGAGTGCCTGTGTTGTGCAGTATTAACATTATCTAAGGTCTCGGCCTGTGGGACAAAAGAAATTTGTTTATTCATTTAAAATGCGTTTCTGTTTTCCATGATTTATCGAACAGCATACTTTTACTTTGTTGCGTTTTAATAAGATTCCGATTGCATGATAAAAATATATAAATTAATATTTTATTATAATTTAAAAAATTACGATTATAACAAACGCAATCAATACTTTGATTTCAAGTAGATTTTAATTCATTTTTAATCACATGAGAAATGAAAACAAGAAATGTTTATCGGTCAGCTGTAACCAGTTTTAATAGCAGTTTTTTTTAATATTTTCTCTTTGACGGTAACATCTAGGTTAGGTTTCTTGTGAAACTGTATATTTTATTGTGCTTTATTCACGACAAAGGCTGAGCAGTTACGGCAGATATAACTTACAGGATCACATTTCAAGTTATTCAAATATTATTTTCAACGAAACTTGTGTTGTTGACATTCTGTTAGGTAGGTACTTAGATTAATATTTCGTTGTTAACGTTTTAAAACCAAATTACTTTTAGGCTTTTCATTGGCGGTTATAAAATATTATATTATAGGAAAGCATTATTAAAGCCCATGAGAATGATATGGGTGTGCGGCTTGTTTATTTTCCTCAATAAATCAAAAGCACATTAAAACTTGGATGTCCTTCTGAATAACTTCGATCGTTTTGAACACAAAAAACTTCACGACGTAATTTGAAACATCTTTATAACAGTGAAGTGGATGAATATATTTTGAAGAACAAAACATCAATCTATGTATATCTCAGTCTATATTTGTTATTATGTAGGTACAAAAGCAAACGTCGGTGATTTAAATGGAAAGTTTAATAAACATCTAGGCCCTTGAAAGAAAAATTTATCTGTCGACAAATTAAATAAGATGAGATAAGATGTCATAAAATAGTAAAAATTTTTTGGGATATTACCTAATAAAGATTTAGATATAAGTTGAAAAATTCAAATCAGTTAATAATAAATTCCAAGGACTTGTTTATTAAGGCCGTGGGTAATTCACTGAAAGTCCTAACGAGTGATCAGATAATATAAGTAGAGACTATAGAGCTTCCATTGTCGCTTATATTCATTACTTACCTACTGTTTTTCTTATCGAAACTTCAAATAGGTAGGTACAAAAAATCATTCAGGGATGTTCCCAGTTATCCTGCATTGCGGACACATGTACCAACCTGTCAGAGTCACCTTGGTTAAATCAACGACCTAATATTAAAATCGAGCGTCGCGTCGTCGCGTCGTTTCGTATGTGCTATATTTTAGTAGCGAGTACCTGCATATGCATAAATACCTACTCTACGTAAACCCTAGAATTTCCTTTTGGGATTAACCCTATAACATTTTAAATTCTTATATAATTATCGGCTTTAGCATAACGGCTTTTACTTTTAGTATGAGGCGGGGAGACGCCCCGTACACCCGCATGTCACCCGCGCATCGGGCTAGCACGGGGATTGTGCGGATGTGCGGGGCATCCCCACCCCGATTGCTATGTCGACCTGTCGCGAACTATACTTTATTTATTATTTGTGATTTTATGGGTAGTGTATGCATACATAATAATGTCTTTCGATCTGTGCTCTTAAAATAAATAATTTATTAATTGTCGTTGTACAAATAAGTAAACAATCATCGATCATCATATTATTATTTTAACTACTGCTTGTTGTTATTAAAGTATTTACTGCAAATTAATCATAAATAAGTAATTCGTCTACTAGGTAGGTAATGCGCCAGTGGTTTAAGCGGTACTTCCTCAACGTGTCATACTAGGTCATTTCAATAATTTAATGTAAAACTGGTAGCATATTAGCCTAGATCAGAATTAACGCCGCCAAGTCAACTAGGACGAAAATCGTTGAGTAGGTACCCATAATTCCATACTTGCCTAATTAAATGCATTTTGTGTTGTATACATATTTAAATGTTACATTAATTACAATAGGGCTACGTACGACACAATATACCTCACCGGTGTTGAAATCAATTACATGTGACATTTGGCAAGGTAATCTCTACAGAATGAACCCGACCGATTGCCAGATCGCCTATTTTTACTATCACGTGACATTTGCTGCTGAGAACCGATAAAGTTCTTTGATTTCGTATCATATCGCCCAAGAAATAGGGATTCTCAATTTTTGCTGTAGTAAACTGTGAAAGGAGGGCGCGTTTTATTTTATTTATTTTAATGCGTATTTATGAAACTAATTTTTTCTGAACTTTTGATCGTACTTCATAAGTTACCCATGTAACTTCTCTTTCTTTCTCTTTGCATCGTATCCTTATCGCTGAAGGTCGTATTTCCTTCCCATTACCAAAATATTGGTGGGGGTTTTCAATTATTTTGTTTTACCAACACTCAGAACCAACTGAAGAACTCGGTTGAGAAAAACTCAACCGAGTTACGTTATGTTTACACCATAATCGTTATAAACCTTGTAAATATTCTTTGTAAAGAAATAAATAAATAATAATAATAAAAACGAATTATTATCTAGGTATGTCATTAACACTGCGAAAGGGATCGTTCAAAATCAAGGTCATAAAATTTTCAGTTGCGACTACATGCGGGCTCATTATTTCCGTCGAGTCACGGTTTTCAAGGGGACTAAAATAGAATATTGATCGGGAGCCGTAAGTATTATAGAATCAAACGTTGAATAAAATAATTCCTTGATTTTCACCAATAGGCTACTTGACACTTTTTTAAAGTTGGTCTTAAATGGTTAATATTTGTGCTATTATATCAAAAAAATTAACACTATATTTTTTTGCGCCCTAAAAACCGTAAAACTTTAATTTAAAAATATATTTTTCTTAGACAGGTGAAAACACTGTCGGCCATGTTTGGCCGATAGATTATCTGTGCTCTGACGTCATGCATTCGTAAACAACAGCATAACCTCCCAAAGTTTAATAAACATGACTTCTATACTAGTGTACATGAAAAATATAGTAATTTTCGTTATTGTATCATCCGAGAATGTAAAAAACGCATCGATAAAGACCACAGGAAAGTTGTGGATTAGAGTGCCCAGTGAAATAAATATACGTAACACGCGAAGACTTGCTTAAAGGGATCCTATATTATGACTAACGACTTCAACCCAAATTTATTTTTGCAAAGATCACTTTGTTGTAAGTCTTACTTAATAACTTATTCAATTTATGAAGAGAAAACGATATTTTTTTACGTTTACTATGAGTTTTTAGAAATATATAAAAACTAGCTTATGCTCGTGACTTCGCCCGCGTGGACTTCATAAATTTCAAACCTCCATTTAACCCACTCAGGGGTGGAATTTCAAAAAATCCTTTCCTAGTGGATACCTTCTCTTTACCTACAAAGAACACACCCACCAAATTTCATGTATCTAGGACCAGCTGTTTAGATGTTTAGGCTGTGCGTTGATATATAAGTTAGTCAGGACTCTAAATTTTATATATATGGATACTACGTTAGTCCCCGCGTGACATAGGGATGACATTTCTTTGTTTACATATTTAATGACTTCACATCATGGCTGACAGCGTTTTCTGCGTTTCAAATAAAAATAAAAACTGTATTTTTTAAAATTGGATTTATATATCCATCCTGCGTTTTTAATAATTGTTATTGATATATTTCGTTGTCTTAAGCAAAATACTATAATAAATAATGATTTATTGGACGAAATTAGATTTGAGTCAAGTAGCCCATTCGCTTTTATTCGCAGTGAAAACGGCATAACTAAGTACATAATCAAAGTATCAATGGGTCTTTAAAATAAAATATTAAATGTCTGTTAAGCTTGCGACTGTAGTTTTTGTAAATCCGCTTAAAACTTGATGAAAATCGCACCATTTGCACTGCTTTTCTAAATAAACAGACCGTTACCTTACAAAAAGTCTTGGTATTTTGCAATGATGCATTGAACTGATCTAAAACTAAATAGTTTTACGCATCATAACTTCCAGAAAGATTTTTACATAAATTAAAGAAAAGTAGTACAGTACGCGGCAGAAAGTAATGTACATCGGCCTTTAGAATGACATTTCGGCTTTGTAGTGCGTTGTCTCTGTCACTCATACCTATGTGACGTTTTGTCGGTCTCAACGATAGAGACAATGCTCTACAAATATGTTATTTCTTTCTACATGTAACGACGATGTACATTACTTTCTGCCGCGTGCTGTACCTAGTTCCTTTTGCTAAATTGGAGCTACTGGCCTGCAAACTCAATTTTCGTTCCTTTTTATACTTTCAGTGCTGTCTATTAGCTCTATTATTGGAGTAAAACACCCATTTTCTCTTTTGTTTCCGATGTTCAATTTTTCATTATTTGGTATTCAATTGATCCAATTTGATTTGATACACAAAGTTTGCAACGCGTTACTAAAATAATAAATTTCAGTTTTGCCGTAAAGATCGTTGCACGTTTTAATTCGGTCGTTGACCTCTTTGGCTATAGCTCGATGTTTTTGCTAAGATTTCTCACTCAAAATATACTGTTGTGTTGATGCAAGCGAAGATTTTCACAAGTTTTTATTAGGTTGGCTAGTTCGTATGCCATTCCGTTGAAATTGGTAACTGATTTTTCGGCTTCTTTCTGCCAACTGTCCATTGATTTAAAATTTTAGAAACACGTGCGCTTTTGATAACATATTAATAGATGATTATAGTAACTATTGAGCGTCTCTGACGGTGGAGGTGTGAGATGGACATTGAAATTCTTTTAATATCGTATTTGTTCAATAAAAAGCATTGACAGATCTAAAATAAAAAGTTTTAGAAATTTGGTACGGTTTGGTAAGTAGACTATTTTTATCCCGGAAAATGAGAGTTCCCACGAGATTTTAAAAAAACCTAAATCAACACCGATGAAGCCGTATCATTTTGTAAAACTAAAAGTATCAATACCTACGCTTTCTTTAAAAAAAAACAAACCCTTTCTTTGTCGTGACCTGAACTGGTTCAAAAATGTTTCCCCGTAACATTCTGTTAGTAAAGTTTTGATACAAACCAAAACTAATTCATCATCATCATTTCAAAACATTCATACATATCAATTTTTCTTTTGAGTTTAATCTAGTGTTTTGCTAACTAATGTACATTCTGAGTCATCGGTTTTATATTTAGCTATTACGCTTTAGTGGATTACAGTGTTAACATCTTTGTGGTACTTCATGTAGTTTTATTTGTATTTCAAAGAGGAATTTCAAATATCAAAGTTAGTTTTTAGATTTCGTTTACAAATAGGTACTTACTTATGCCTTTTATCTATGGCTGTTTGCCCCGGCTTGTTTCGTTAGGTTATATTATTACGTAGAGAAAATCGACATGCAAAATTTCGACACGGCGATTTTAGCTGCACATTTGTAATGTCAGTCAATCATTTTTATTCAGTTACAGATTGAATTTTATGGAATATACTTACTAGCAGTTATGTCTTTCCTTAACTGAGGTACATGTTGAGTGTTGTGTCCCATTTAGCTAATTGAAGAAACCTGTTATAAAAAACGAAACTGAAATCATGTATTTGCAGGATAATAGGATTGCGTTTTAACATTACTTACTTAACAGTAACTTCCTTAACTGAGTCATTATACCTACCACGTTCAGAATTAAGCATATTATAGTGTTAGAAAGAATATCGTCATCGATAGGAATCGTCATCACTTACTTACGGTTGCGATTAAAATATAAATATAATAGTTCGGAGTGCTAAGATCGCGAATAGGAATTGGTTCCTATTCAGGAATTAAGATACTGGTTTTTCATTTTACTACAGCATACTACGGCTTATTTTAGTTTGTCCTATTTGGTATTACACTTTACCCGTAGCCCATTTTGGAGCACCGCACAGCGCATCGGGATGCGCGCGCACCCTCGAATATCGAGCCCGTTCTTTTCTAACCTCAACAAAAATACCCTTAAACAGCTGTTGGCTGATTTCGCTAAATCACGTAACGCCAATGAAATAATCATCACAAGTACTCGCTACGACTAGACGCGTCGGAAACCATTACGAAATGATTTAAAATTAGAATCCGCGTTATTATTTTTCGGTTTACGGTTTTCATTCAGTTTCCAACTGGCACGTTGCGCGTTTACTCGCTCTGTCCCGGTGTTTTTAAATTCTTTACTCTAATCGCACTATTCCAGCGTTTAATCTGTTTTTATATATTTATTATCGCATATTTTATTTTAATGTTTTTTAAGTACCTGCAAACAATGATCTTTGTTGTTTCTTTAATTATAAATTAAGTTTAATTACCGTGTGAATCATGAAACTTTTGTATGATCAGTTTAAATGATATTGTGTTGTGAACTTTTGGTATAATATTATGGAGGATTACGAGTATGACTTCGCGTACGAGTGTCGGGTTGGTATTTTGTGAATTTTTTTCTGAGGCCCTAACACTAACTTTTCAAAGTATGTACTTATAATGTGAGTTTAGCTGACTCGCCATGGTAACTAGTTGTGGGTTGTGGCTGATTTTGGTTCCTGCTTAGGTTATCTTTTTATACAGATATCTTTGGCTTAAATTTCATCAATGTAAATCAATTAGTCTCCGGTTCTATAGGTACCTGGATTTTTATTCCTGTTATAGTTATTTCGATTTAAACACAAGTTCAAACTTATCTGTATTTCTACAGATAAGTTTGAACTTGTGAAAGCGAGTATAAAAACGAGATTTTGAATTTAAACATCGTACATTAGAAGAACAAAGTCATATTTTTGTATTTATTTAAACTGTTTTAGTTAGCTTTACTGATTGATACGACTGATTTTTAATTACTTCTGCTGAACTGATTCTTACGACTTCTCTTGATAAAACAACATTACAATTTAAGAGTACTCTGGGTAACAAATTACAATTGTAACTCTGCAGGGGATAATATCTGCCTATAAACTGTAAGAACTGAAGATCAGCCAATTTCGGTTTGATATTTTACGTATCAAAACATAATATATGTATTTGTATAGATATAATTAAACTGTGAGTTCCAACCTGATAGTACATGGATAACTAGTGATGACCACACTACATAAACCCAGACGAAGTATCCGTCGAAATGATATTGTGGCTAATTCCGTTGTACACAATCTCTAAACTAAACTAAAATGGCACGTCTAAATCTATTGCTATCCCTTTCATAATGTTGCTTGCGGAAAGGATAGCACTAGATTTAGACATATTAATTTAGTTTAATTTAGAGATTGTATACAAGAGAATCGTCCCCAATGTGGGTTAAATAAAGAAATTTAACCTAAAATCGTTTAAATTAAGCCCACCTAATTTTTTTTACCTATAAGTTTTCTTAAGAATGCGGTTTCCATCTTTTCAGCGCCTCGTGGAGGCGATGGCGCCGCGCTCAGCGCGTTCCTTCCGTCAGGAATTCAACATGCAGGATCTTGCAACCACTGAACACACCTACACTACGCATTACACCACTGAGAAGTGAGTATTGTATTTTAATCGGAGGTTTTAGTTTTTATGATGTTAAAATAATTAAGACACTAAGATTCTTAAGTGTATGATTGATATCATAAATTAAAATTTTATTTTATTTGATAAATTAATACAGATACGTCAGGACGTCACACTCAACAGAGCTTGATGGCCATGCACCTATCAAATCAATGACTAACGGCAAATTGAACTCTCCTAACTACACAACAAAAACAATTATCGGCGACGACGACAGACCAGACATAAGAAATCTCAAACGTGTTCATAAAATGTACGAAGGTCCAAATATTATAGAGTCCAGAGGTATTATTCATCCCGAAACGAGGGAAATATTGACTGTCGGCCAAGCAATCAGCATGAGAATATTGGACGTACGAACGGGAAGATTATTGTCCTCTCCTACTACACGACAAACTATGACGATAGAACAAGCGGCCAAAGAAGGTTTAATAGACCCCAAGCTAGCTGCCAGACTGACTGGACCATGCGGAATGACGGAAGATGGAAATGAAGTAACTTTACTGGAAGCAATTCAAAGAGAACTCTACGACGCAGAACAAGGATTGATTGACCCAGCGGAAAAGAGAATCAAGGTGACTGATGAGGGTGAAAGGCCCGGCCAAGGAATGAGTATATCGGACGCGTTAAATCGTGGTCAGGTCGATTTACAAAAAGGTCTCTACAGGCTCTCTAACGGAAGCTACATAACTATTGCGGAAGCCTACCAACGGGGATATCTTATTTACAATGAAATTATCAAAATAAAATCAAGCGCTTTGTCTTTATCTGATGCAATTACTCAAGATCTAGTAGATAATAATGGTTGGATCCTGGACAGAAACTCTGGGGATAGGTTCCAATTAGAAGTTGGGATAAAAAACGAATTAATAAATCCAAATATACGAGAGATAGTAGATCCTAAAAATGATACTAAAATAACAATCGCTGATGCCATAGAAAAGAACATAATTAATACTAAACATTCAAAATATGTTCACAATATAACTAAGGAAAAAATGTCTTTCAAGGAAGCTGCCAGTAAACATTTTATTTGTAAACCAATGACCCTTAAAGATGTTTGTGATAATAATTTAATGACGAATGATGGTAAAATTTTGTCACCAACAAATAGGACACCTTTGAATATTTTAGAAGCAATATCGATTGGCGTGCTTGATAGTGATAATATAAAATGCGTTACCGATACAACCACCGGACAGTTGCTCACATTATCTGAAGCTTTAGGCTCTAGAATAATTCTTCCTGATAATAAGTTCCGTGATAATTTAACTGGAGAAATTTGCACTATACCTGAAGCAGTAGATCGAGGTCTCATAACGTCTGTGTCTCAAAGATCAATTTTTGATATTGATGGTTTTAGAGATCCAAAAACCGGTGAATTCGTTTCCTTCAACACATCGTTAAATAAAGGTAATTTAAAATACGTGAACGGTGAAACTTTCTTAAAATCTGAAAGCGGTGACTTTGTATTTTTAGAAGATTGTCCTAAAGTGTCAATTGTTCGTCCTGAAGTTTTAGAAATGTTTAATCGCAAAATAGGTGTTTTTGAGAATGATAAAGAGTTGACTGTTTTAGACGCAGTGTTCAAAAATATTCTTGATTCTAAAACAGGCTATCTCCTTGATTCTGCGACTAAAAAACCAGTACCATTTAATAAAGCTGTCGAAATGAACATTATTACTCCCGAAGGTGCTGCATTATTAAATTCGTTATTAAATATTACTCTCACTCTCCAAACTGTAACCAAAACTGTTAAAAGGTACGTAACTGTGACAAATACAAATACTTCCCGGAAGTCTGAAACTATAGTTACATTTGCTGAAGCTATACGACGTGGTTTAATAGATGAGACGACACAAACTTTTACAGATCCAACAACGGGTATCGTGTTCTCCATTCAACAAGCGTTAGACGAAGGATTGCTAGGTGTTGACCAAAATGAACCACGAATCGTGCGGCTTTCAGATCGTGTTTCAAAAAAAGATTTGGTCCCCGGTCAAGTAGTAGAATTAAAGATAACGAAGAAATCTTTTATTAAAGATATGCCTTCTAGTCCTGAAAGCAAACTACAACATGATAACAGACCTGAGACTGATAAAAGTCCTGACTATTCAATTAGGGAATCAGTTCAACCGCGAGAAGAAGTAACTCGAGAGATTAGAACTGTAACATTAACATCAGTCACTTCAGATCCATCTGTAACGTCCCATACCATAAAGAAAAACACTATAGAACTACCACGGGGAGGATGGACTTTGAAAGAGTCTATACAACAAAATCTGTTTGATCCAGAAACCGGCATGTTTATTATTCCAGGTACTGATAGGGTTCTTGATCTTCAAGAAGCCGTTAAGCTTAATATTATAAATTCTGAATCAGCTTTAGTTCTTGATACAAAATCTAAAAAACAATTGCCTTTACGGAAAGCTTTAGATGTACATCTCATAGATAGTACAGGTCATTATAAACATGTAACTGGTATATTAACAATGAAAGAAGCTATTGAACGGAAATTTGTTACCTTTGTTATACTTTCGACAAGTATATCTAGCCAAAAAGTGATTACCATCACGTCAGTAGAAGGGATGCCCGATCAAATGGAAATTTCAGAAGTACAACATCCGCCAACGTTTGTTGAAGAGCCCGAGGAACAATCTTTATTAGAACCTGTCCAAGTAGCTCCCGGTGTTATTTACGATCCAGCTACAGCATTAGTTATATCCACTACATCTGGCATTTCTGAGAATATTATTGAAGCTGTAAATCGAGGTGTAGTTCCAAATAATACTGTTCACGTAATTGAACCTACCACTGGAAAACCAATTTCGTACAAACATGCATTACAAAAGGGTATTGTAGATAAAAAGACAGGTGAATATAAAGATCAATCTGGAAAAAGAATTAGCCTTGCAGATGCTGCCAAGGTAGGTCTCATAGCAGTAATCGGAGCACCTTTAGTAGCAGCTTCTAAAGTTATTCAGGTGGTAAGAAATACAATGGTTGTTGATCCAAACACGGGTGAAGAGCTACCTATGGAAGTGGCATATGAACGGGGCCTTGTTGATCCAGTAACGTTTAAAAATTATGAAGATAGTATTACAGAAAATACAGCAGAAATAGAAACAAATGCATTGCAGGCACCACAAACAACGTCTGATATAAGAGCTTTGAACGTTTTAGATCCGGGGAAAAAATTGACAATAGATGAAGCAAACAAGAAGGGCCTTAATGACTACATTTCTTACAAAAAATACAAAGAACCTGTTGAAAACGCAACGGAATCTGATATTATTCAACAAGAAATTGTATCAGATAAATTGATTAAACCTGGTTCTAGTAAAGTGTCGATTTTACAAGCTTTTACTAAACCCATATCAGTTGGTGCAGCAGTCTCTGAAGGTTTTATAACTGTTGAATCTATACAAAACAGTATTTTGGCTGACAACAGAAAAATGACAAACAACAGTACTCTCTTGGGTAAAAAAGAGTCTTCTTCAGATGTTGTTCAACTTCCTAAAAGTCAAATTCTTGAAAAATCTAAATATATTAAACGTGTAACAGATCGTAAAACAGACTCTTCTTTAAGTGACACTAAACCTATAGTCTTGCAAAAGCTTCGGAAACGTGTAGTTATGTCCAGAGAGGCTTTAGAAATGGGTTTAATTGACATGGATACAGCTAATATTTTGGAAGCCATTAAATCTTATAAAGATGAAAAAGGATTACCTATAAATTTGGAAAAAGCTATGGAGTTAGGTTTTGTCGATGAAAATAAGGGTGAAATCATAGATCCAGTACATGGAGATGTTATTTCTATTAAAGAAGCTCTCAAACGGGGCATATTAGATGGTGATGGCCAGAACGAAGTATTAATACCGGTTGCTAGAAGTCTAACTATTTCTGAAGTCTTAGATCAAGGTTTGTTACATCCAACCACTGGAAAAATAATCCATCCAGAAACGGGAAGTCATTTATCTCTAAGAGAAGCTATCATCTGTGACATTGTTGATCCCTTATCAACCATTGCTGTGGAACCTGGACAAAACATAACCCTTTCCGATGCTATTGCAAGAAACATCATAGATAGTGAGAAAAACATCGTTAAAACAAGTAATGGTACACTTGATTTGATTTCCGCTGCAAACGCACAGATATTTCAAGATAAAAAATCTCCTACTTTTATTGAGAATATACCCCCGGCTGGCATAACATTAGCGGTGGCTGTAAAACAAAACATTATTGATCCAATAACAGGTAACATAACGCATCCTCTTACAGGAGAAGTTATTCCTTTAGGTGAAGCTATAGATAGAGGTGTGATAATGAACATACCTTTTCCCCAATCTTCTTCCACTACACCAATAGAGAAAGCAGTAACAGATGGCATAGTTGATCTCCGAGAAGGCACATTTACTGACCCGAAAACGCAGGAAACAATGCCTATTGAAAAAGCTATAGAACAAGGTTTACTTGCAATAAAACCCAACGAGATATCTGAAATAGAGGGAATGGTTACTACTATCACAGAAACTTTCACATCACAACACACCATTACCACTAAAATGGTAGAACTCTTAGCAGATTATGTCTTGGTAAATGCAAACGAATTACAAAATACAAAAACTGGTGAAATAATTCCCATTGATGAAGCAAGACAAAAAGGTATTATTCGAGATGAACATACTAGAAAAGAGCAATTCATAACAAATGATACAAATATCAGTTTTGAAGATGCATTAAATTTAGGTTATATTGATATCGAGCGAGGTACCTTCACTCATCCTAGCACAGGAGAAATGTTAACAATTTCTGAAGCCGTTAACAGTGGTCTTATAAACACCGAAGTTTCTACTGGTAAAACCAAAACTCCTCGAGATAAAGTTAAAGATATAGAAATGCTTGATCTGAATGAAGCGTTTGAATTACTTTTTGATGAAAAGACTCAGAAATTTAGAGATCCAAAATCACCCAATAAAGTAATGACATTTAAAGAGGCGCTCGAAAGAAATGTGATTGATTCCAATTCAGTCATTTATAATTTACAAACTGGCAAACCAGTCTCATTAAAAGAAGCTTTGAATGATGGATTTATTGACAGTAAATCTGGTAAAATCAAAGAAGCCAGTACAGGAAAGGCATTTGATATTAAAAAGGCGGCTAAAATTGGTTTAGTAGCAGTTGTTGCAGCACCAGTTTTAGCAGGCATGGCAATAGTGGAAGGAGCTAAAAATGTAACAAATAAAATGATGATATCTAAGCAAACTGAAGTAGCATCTCAATCACATGGAAAACCTCAAAATAGTGATAGTTTTTGTAAGAAAATTGAAGATATAAAACTGGTAAAAGATGCATCTATTTTAGATCATAAACCGAAATATGAAGAAATTATGAAGTCAAAAATTACCAACACTGATTCTGTCAAAATTTCACCAAGTGATTGTAACGTCAAACCTGTACTATTCCCTTCAGAAACTGTTCAATCTCATACAAGTGAATCGACAAATGTCAACAAAGCTACCGTGAATCCTTTATCAAACATCACAGATAAAAAGAAAGTTGACTTTGTAAATAAAATATCTAAGACATCGGAAGATATTCGAATAAAAAATAAAGAAGTTAATTTGGTTAAACCTACCACAAAATCTGAAATATCTTCATCCATGCCTTTACAAGTAAAACGTGATAGTGAAAACCAAAACAAACCTATAAATACATGCCAAAAAGGTGAAACGACGGTTCCTAAAGATTCATTCACCGTCGATAATTTAACAGAAACCTTTGATATAGCATCAATTCCATTAAAAACTAATAATAAGAAAAATGATGAAAAACCAGAAACTACAATAAAAGAGAAAGAGCCAATCCAAGTTAATTCGAATCAATTAAAGATCCATGAGACATCACCAGATATCAAAGAATTCCACCAAATTACCCCAGATGGAAAAGAAATCACAACAATTGTAAAAACTACAGTTTCTAAAACAGAACCTACTGAATATATTACGGAACATACAAGCACAATTGTTTCAACTAAGGCCTCTAAAGTAACAACAATTGAAGTCACGCAAAACACTTCCACAAGTTATAACGTTGCGGAAGTTTCCGAAACTCACGAACAAAGCGAATATCCTTATACAGTACAATATCCAGATCAAATAGACAAAGCTAATACAAAAATACAAGATTGTATAGATTTATCTGCAGAAAACATAACTAAAAAATCGGAAGAACCGAACAAATTTCCAAAAAGTAATAAAACTGAAAATATTGACGTTACAAGTGATAGGAAAGTACTAAAGACTGACGAAGAAAATCTACAGGTAACAAAACATATTGAATGCCATAAATCGGAAGATCCAGAAAGTGTAATAGAAATAATTAATGAAGGTGATGATATTATAAGAGATTTTAACAAAGAGGCAATTACGCCTGAATCAATAACTATTAAAGATCTCAAATCAGGAAAACAATTTACATTAGAAGAGGCTATAAATGAAGGAATTGTTAACAAAAATACTTTAGAAATTGAAGATAATACTGGTAATAAAATTAGTTTAGCTGATGCTGCTAAATTAGGCTTAGTCGCAATTGTAGGTGCTCCAATTTTTGCGGCGTCAAAATTAGTTGACTTAGTAAAAAAATCTGTGTCATCCGAACCTGATATTGATACTAAGTTTGAAACGCGAACACTTCGAACAAAAGAAATAACGCCAAAAATAATCAGAGGAGATGGAAAAATTACACAACCTCAAGAAATATCGCAAGGAGCAAAGTATCCAAAAAATATTTCACATCCAGAAGTTGTTGAAGTCATTGTAGCTCAAAAGCCTATCGAACATACGGTGTTTGACACAAGTAACATACAAACAATAGCAAATGATGGGAAAACTATGTCAGCATTGTTAATCGATGCTGAAAAGCAACCATTGCGAGTAATTGATGAAATTACCGAACAAAATGTTACTAAAGTTAAATCAGAACCTCTTAAAGTTATTTATGAAAATGTGCCTTTGATTGACGCTATAGCACAAGGCATCATTGAGCCAAAAATTTGTCGAATTGTAATTAATGGTGTAGAGTCTCCACTAACAGTTCAAGATTCTTTAGAACAAGAACAAATCAGTAGATTTGCCACTGTTGATGTAGTATCCAAGAACTGTGTAATTGTAAAAGAAAGTAAACCTAGATATAGTTTGTCTATTTCTCAAAAACTTACTCCAGAAGAACTGTCTGAAATGGGAGTGTATGATATTGAAAAACAGATATTTATCAATCCTAAAACTGGTGTAAAAATTTCTTTCGAAGAACTGGTGTATGGACTCAAAGTTTTTGAGCCATCCTCTATTCTTGTAAAAGATCTAAGTTGCAAATCTGATAAGTATATACCCTTCGATGAAGCCATATCGCGTCCTATTATTGATAAAGCTACTGGTCACATGGTTAATCCTAAAACAGGTAAACGTGTATCATTTTTGGAATGTGTTCAAATCGGGTGGATAGTAGAAACGCCCGAGGACACTTTTATTCCGGAACAGATATCGGTTGAAGCTGCGTTTGAAAAAGGCTTATATAATCCAAAAACTGGTGAAGTTAAAGATGAAAATACAGGTGAGCTAGTCCCTATAGGCGAAGCAGTTCAGAAAGGTCTCATTGATCAAGAATCATTACTTATAAAAATTCCTCGCTCTAGCGAAGTAGTCACCTTAACTGATGCTGTCGAACGTGGGATCATAGAAATACGGGAGGGATTAATTGTCATACTTGAAACTCAGGAAGTTATTGAAATTACGGTGGCTATCAAACGAGGTTTCATAACTATTGCGCGTAGACCGATATCTATAGAAGCCATTATTACTCAAGATATGTACGAACCAATATCTGGCAAAATAAAAGATAGTGTTACTGAACAATTATTAGCTATTAATGATGCTGTAGAAAGAAATATTGTACATCCAACCATATCTGAAATAAAAGACACGGCATTAGAAAAATTCGTAACTTTACACGAAGCTCTCAATACAAAACTAATTAACCCTAATACGGGTAAGTTGAAAGACAAGAAGACTGGTAAAGACATTCCATTAGATGATGCATTAAAGAAAGGTCTTATCGCTACTAAAACAGTTTCATTCTCATTGGGTGACATTATTGAGCTTGGTTACTATTCACCAGATTCATGTCAAATTTTAAATCCCAGAACTGGTGAAACTATTCCCTTACGTAAAGCTATTGAAGATAAGTTGATTGATCCAACAGATATTAAAATAAAAGATGATAAGTCTGAGACGGTTATTTCCTTTGAGCAGGCAGTTAAGTCTGGATTAATAGATTTAGATCGCGGTATAATTACATCACCCTCAGTTAACCTCAAAGATGCGTGTGAAAAGGGATATTTGCTTAGTGATATAAAGCCTTGGTCATTACAAGAAGGTTTAGTTCAAGGATTTTATGATCCTGATACTGGCTTATTAACAATAAACAATTCTACTATGACATTAGACGATGCCATTAAGGTTGGAAATATCAATCAGGAAGTTTTGACAGTTAGGAATTCCGACTCTGGTGAAATGATTTCTCTCGCTGACGCAATTCAAGCAGGTATTATAGATTCGAAAGAAGGAAAAATAAAAGATCCTATTCAAGGTGACAAAATTTCACTTACAGATGCTTCAGAGCGTGGCCTTATACTACCAGCTAAACGGAAACTTAGTTTACCAGAAGCTGTTTTTAAAGGATTCTATGATCCAAAAACAGGCAAGTTCTCAAATCCTCAAAATAAAGATAAAATGCCCACTGATAGAGCCATCAGAAAACGTTTACTAGATCCGCAATCTACGTTAGTACATATTGGAGGTAAAGTTATTCCATTTGAATTTGCGGTTGACAAGGGTATTGTCAATGGTAGAACCGGTACTATTTTATTAGGAGACGAACGGATAGATTTTCGGGAAGCGTTTGAGCGGGGCATATTAGTAGAAGTCCGTAAACCTCTATCACTTATGGAAGCAATTGAAAAAGGAGTGTATAATGAAATTACTGGACTATTCATGGACCCGCAAAGTGGTAAAAAATATACTCTCGCTGATGCTATCAAAAAGAATTTAATCGATCCTCATTCTGTACATATTCGAGATAATAGGTTAGGCAAATGGGATAATATTACTCTATCAGAATCTATAGAAACTGGTGTCATTGATGATAAATCCGGAAAAATAAAAAATATAAACAGTGATAATGAAGAAATAAACCTAGCTAAGGCTTTTGAAATAGGTTTGCTCGTAGATAGTAACGCGCCTATTAGTTTACAAAGGGCGCTTCACCAAGGCCTCTATGACGATGTCACTGGTAAATTTATTGATCCGGTAACTACACGTAAAATCACTTTACACGAAGCTATTAGGCGGTCTATTATAAGTCCAAAATACCTTTGTTATTTTGATAAAAAATCGGAAAAACCATTAACGTTGACAGAATGCTGTCGAAGTGAAATTATTGATAAAAGAAATGGCAAATTTAGTGAACCCGGGTCGGATATTAAAGTGTCTCTGTCTGAGGCTATGAGTTTAGGTCTTATTGTAGACATCGAAAGTGCTGGCTTCTCTCTTTATGAGACTTTGTCTATGAACATGTATGATATTACTGAACTTTTGTTCATACATCCAGTCTCAGAAAGGAGAATTTCACTCAAGACTTCTATTGCTGAAGACTTTGTTAATCCAGAGACATCAATTGTGAAAAACATTCCATCTAGTAAATATATTAAATTAAAGGAAGCTATAGAAACAGGCATTATTGATGAGAATGAAAGTGTGTACGTGTTACCTAACGGAAATCAAATTAATTTATTTGATGCAAAGAACCGCGGTTTGATAGTAACTTCGAAGAGAAATCTTAGTGTAGAAGAAATAATAAGGAACGGTCTTTTCAGAGCTGATAATGGCAAAATAGTAGATCCTAGCACTAACGAATTTGTAGATATAAAAAAAGCGATTGAATCTAATCTTATTAATCCAGAGCTTACGATTGTCAAAGATAATTCCACCGGTAAATTTAAACCACTGCTAAATGCAATACAAGAAGGTGATGTTGATGTTGCTAAAGGTAGGGTATTAGATACTAAAGCAAAGAAAACATATAGTTTGGATATCGCATTTGACAAAGGTTTGCTAGTAACAGTCGTACAACCTCTTACATTACAAAAGATCACTAGACGATATGTTTCAGATACATCCACAGCTAGAGAATCAGTGTTACGAGAGTTTACTTTAGATGAAGCGATAAAATATGAATTTATTAATCCAGATACTGCTCTAATTAAAGATCCCCATAAAAATAAGTATGTGGCATTAAAATTAGCTCTAACTGAAGGTATTATTGACAATAACGCTAAGGGATTATTTGACACTCAAAGCGGTAATTCACGGATGCTCTGTTTCAACTTCGAAAATGGTCTAATCGTTTATATTCGGGAACCCTTAACTTTTGAGCAAGCTATTGAAAACGGTCATCTTAATATAAGTACTGCTCGATTTACTGATCCAGAATCCAACGAAGTACTAACTATTAAAGATGCAGCTTCTTTAGGCTATATAGACCCAGACACAGCGCTTATTAAAGATAATCTTAAAAAGAAGCTAGTAAAGCTTCCTGAGGCTTTCCGCAAAGGCTTGATGGACGCTGAAAAGGGTAACATTCTAGACACGGATACCTCCAAGCTAAATACACTTAGCGCGGCATTAGAGAGTGGATTGCTTACAACACCAAAGAAAAGTTTTACACTCATTGAAACTTTGAACTTCGGAATTTATAACCCAACTACAGGTGCATTAAACGACCCTTTCATAACCACAAGCGTCATCGATCGGAAAAGATTAACTTTAGGTGCAGCGATCCAACAGGGTATAGTTGATCCATCTAGTACTGTAGTAAAGGAACCAGAAACTGGCAAGATATGGTCATTGGTACAAGCAATAGAACAACAGCTCGTGAACCCCGCTGAAGGGAGACTCGTTATTGATCCGCAGAAAGGAATCAGTCTTGATTTAGTCAAAGCTCTTAAAAAGGGATATTTGCTGCCAGCAGAAACGAGGGTGAGTTACACTTATTTTATATATTTTTTTGCTTCGATCAAGCAAAGGTATTGCTTTACAACTTTCTATTATACTATTTCCACTCTTTAGACGGTGATCTATTTTACTTAAGTGTTTGGCTTAAACATTGGCATGGCACTACAACACCCCCATGACTTAGTCAATAACTGGGTTATAGGCTAAAGTTAATTTCAAATATATTTTTTAAATATTGAAACTTAATTACCTATAGCTTAGTCAACAATTCATTTGATCAATATGTTTTGCCATCAATTTCAAAGTAGTTCAGCACAAAAACTATCATAAGGGTCGAAATTACATTAAGAAGCAAACTTGTAGGAATAATAATATTATTTATCGCAACTCTTTTTAGTCGTTACATTCTAATTTTGCAGTAAATGTAGGAACAAAACAAATACGCAATAGTTCTATGACAATGCAGTAGTCATTTTTTTCGATTTGTCTTGTGTTGTTTATAGATGCTTAACTTTAGATTTTCTTTTGCTCGATAATTGACAGTTTTCCAACTTTTCGTTTCATTATTATTATAAATTATTGTTAAGTTTGTTGTAAAAGATAAATCTTGTTTTTAATATTATCCATTAAAAAAATTCAAAATGTTAATTTAACATTATAATGAAAGCTGTCAAGATCAGTGAAACAAATGATGATGTGCTTATCCACTTTGTAATAAGGCTCGATGTATGTTGTTTTTTATTTCCAGCCGTTGCCTGCGATGCTAAAGAGCCCTTTTGAGCTAAATCGTGAATGCTTGCCTTTGAGGGATCATATTAACGACGATTTTAAGAACCATCACCGTATCGCCAATTACCTAACCCCCATATTCACTTTGTGCTAAGAGTTATATCAGGGAGATCGAAATGGACATTACTTTTGTCTCGACCTGTATTTCATCGAACTCCCGCTTTCCTATTTTTGCTTCCTCATAATATGGAAACCAGCTAATTATGACTGCTGGTTTTATAATGTTTTTGAAATTCGATTTACTTGCCATTACCTCTTTTACCTTGTGTTCCGATATACTCATTCCATGTGAACGTGCTCAAAATTTTTCGGAATGCATGAATTATATATTTAAACTATTACAATTCCGATAATAAGGCGGTACTCGCGATGCAAACATTCACAATATCAAATGGTAAAACATTTTCTACAAACACAAACACCAAAGGTAGTATTCAAATTCATTATAGTCTTAATTATAGGCGCTCTATTTGTGTGAGAACTTATTTCATTTGATAGATTTTTTACATTTTTATAATCTTAAAGGGGGTTGTATGAATGAAATAGGATCTCATAGTTAATGTAATAAATATAAATTCGTCCGAATCAAACTATTTCCGCCTTTTCGTGTACATTTTCTATGACTCTGTACTATAATCTCGTTTACGTCACAAAAATCTTTTATTTTAAAGTTTCAGATTTCCCCGTAAGGTATAATTATGTATTTTACTTTTTAACAATTAACTTATGAATTAAAAATTAATAATAACATATTCTGAAAATGTTGATACCATTTCTCAGTTTTGTAATATTCATCTAGCAAATGTCAAAAACATATTGTACATTCAGTTTTGACATTTGTGAATGTTTCACTGCTTGCATGCAATGCTTTTTGCACCTAGTTCTGTGTTTCACGCAACAATTGGACTGGTTGTGTCTTGTCATTTTCACGCTCTTGTAAATTGGCCTCTTTCGTCTTATCAGTGTCTTTTGCATTTCTAGGGAAATTGTTGGCTTCAATGCATAGTCGTTTGCTGGTAGATTAAGCTTACATTTCAGATATCTTGTGAATGACTTAGCAACTTAGCTGAGTCGTTTACTCTTTCGTTTGTTCCTGTCAATAGATAAAAAAATTTATTCAGAACGTGTGGTGTTGCCTGATATTACTTCATTGTAAATAAATAGCACTGTAAATTCACATCAGTAGTTATAGTCACAGTAACTGATTGCACTTCAATTTAGATGTATGTAAAAACATTTCAACGTAGTTTAGAAACAAAGCACCTGTGCTGCTCTTAAAAGAGCTTGTATATTTTGAATATCGCTCTAAACGGAAAGATCATAAATTGACCTATTTATTTTGATGTATAGCAAGCAGTTGAAGAGAAATACAGGCTTTGCGATGAGACTCTTTCGAAATTATTGGAATGGATCGCTGTTGTCGAAGAACGATTGGCCAATCAGGAAGGGGTGAAAGAGGACATGGATGAACTCCGCAATCAGATCAACATACTCAAGGTATGTAATCGTTCTCAGGAATTAATCAAAATTTGTCACCCACACATTTGTCTACACATTCAAATTAATGTTGCAGCTCATCAAGGACGATCTTGAAAGTCACCAACGCCAAGTGTCCGCGTGCGCGGATCAAGCCAAACAGCTTCTTGTTTCCGGCGGCGATGTCCTGGCGCCACATGAGGTTTGTCGGATACTTTTGTTATAAAATAATTATAATATTATGCAAGATATATAATATGTAATAATATTATGCATAAAATTGAATTAGTTAATAAGTTAGATAACAAATATTATAATTAGGTATAGATATAGTTAAGTATTATTATAGTAAAATTTAAAATTGAATTTGTAATGCATGCGTCTGTGTTAGTAGTTACTAAAATGTATATATAATTAATCTTAATGTAAGTGAACAGTATGTTCTTTTTGAGAATAAATTCTTTAAACCGATGTGTGGAATTCATCACATCTTTCCCTGAGTTTCACCACTCCACAGAATAGATAACAGTACCACACCAAGTTCTCAGCCTTCCTCATCTAGTCACTTCTCTTTCACAACTAGGACCTCTGATAATAATTATTTTGTTAATTTAACGTAGGTTGCGGCTCTAGAACGTGGAGTGAGACAGCTTAAACAACGCTGTGACAAATGTTCCGATAAATGTGATAGGATGCTCCGGCGTCTTATCGCAGCAAGAGACGAACTCGCCAAATTTACGTAAGTGTCATTACTAATGTTCAATAATTTATTATTGTCTTAACATGGGATACATTCTGTTATTGTATTTTGATTTTTTAATAGGAATGAACTAAATACGTTCAACTCTTGGATGGAAAGCGCGTACCGCACGCTCGAAGACAAGGAAGTGGCTTTGTCCAAATTAGACAATTTGAGCGGCCAAAGTGAAGACGTACGTGAATTTGTGTCAGATGTGATTGCGCACCAAGCCGACCTTAGATTCATCACTATGTCCGCTCAGAAGTTCGTCGATGAGAGCAAGGTAAGAATTGAAATTTTTAAAACAGACAAGGAGATTTTTTAATGTTTGATAATTTAGTATTCTTAGTCATCGCCTTAAGAAATCATAAATTTACAAATTGACCCAGTTTGTAATCGAGGCTTGGCACCACCTAGTTACATAGAAAACGGCGAATACGGCCAGAGAGGCTCGCAAAAATCATCAATGAGATTTAAAGTCACTAAATTGCTTTTAGTTTTAGTTTATGGTTTCCGTTGCTAACATTCTTACGATTTTTCAGGAATTCCTAGCACTCCTCAACGACTACCGTACTACGTTACCTGCGCGACTATCACACGTGCCTGTCCCAGTGGACAGCGTCGTGAGAGAGCACGCGGCGCTGGCCAGGAGGAGACACTCGGACTTGGCCAACAGAGCGCAGCGACTGCTGGACAGACTCAGGACGGCGACTGATGGCTCCGCGAGATACAGGGACGCGATACAACGGGCTCAGAGGTGGATGCAGACAGTGAGTTGATTGTTATCAATCTATTCACAACCTAATCTAGTATCTTGGGGATATATTGTAACGATTGTATTAAGTAAATTTTTGTGATATATTAGCTGATCCGCCCGGTTTCGCTACAGATGGAATTTGATATATGTACTTACATATAAAACACATAATGTATAACCTATATAAGGGAGCCGCTGGATTCAGGCGGCGCAAGACCGAGGCGTGTGGAAGTCCCACAAGAGACCTATGTCCAGCAGTGGACGTCTATCGGTTGAAGATGATATAAACTATGTTACTTCTGGATAAAGTCGCTTTCTAATGGTGAAAGAAATATTAAAATCGGTTCAGGAGTTTATTGATTACAAGCAAACAAATATTTTATTTTTATAATATTAAATATTAATTTTTTAAATAACTAGAGTAAGTCATATACGCTGAATCGTTTTTTTTGCAAATTCCCAAAATTCTGCATTTTTGAGTTAAATTAGTACGTTGTTAAGCGTGCGCTATGTGTTGATTAGGTGGAGCCTCAAGTACGCGCGGTGCTGACGGAGGCGGTGGGCGGCGAGCCGCGCGCGGTGGACACGCAGCTGTCGCGGGCCAAGGCGCTGCACACTGAGATCCTCTCGCAGGGGCGACTCATTGACAACGCTAAGGACGTAAGTTTTATTTCAATGATTGAATGTATGCTGTGAGTAAATCGTCTCAAAGTATACTTGAATATATATATATATGAAATGAACAGATTGCACCCCAGAACACTACACTACGCGTCAGAAAATATTGTATATCGACCTTTAGAAAGATATAGCGGTTTCGTAGAGCGTTGTCTCTGTCGCTGAGACCAACAAAACGTCACATAGGTATGAGTGACAGAGACAACGCTCTACTAAGCCGAAATCTCATTCTAAAGGTCTCTAAAGGTACAATATTTATTGCCGGCTACTGTACGTTGTTGTTGCTGCTTACGTATAGTGTTGTCCTTGTCGCGCTTACTCGGCCCTAGCTTTTGGACTCTAGAACAAACCCAGACACAATTTGTGTGTGTTCGGACAGGCTGGTGCTCCAGTAGTAGTACCTAATACAGTAAATAAATTAGGGGGGGGGGGGGGGCTTGGCCAAAACCTACACTGATTCGAACTTTGAAGGACGCGATTGCGTAACAGGAAGCTAACATAACAGCGTTGTTCAAAGAACTGAAAATAATACTCAAATCATCTTGTCTAGGCATGCGACCAACTCGTGAAATCTCTAGAAAGCAACCTCACACCTTCCGAAATTAGACAACTGGAAGTACCTGTGATAGAAATAACGGGGAGGTACAACGAACTGAGCGACGCAGTGGGCTCGCGGTGCTCCGAGCTCGAGGCCGCGCTGCTGCAGTGCCAGGGGCTGCAAGACGCCGCCGAGACGCAGGCGCAGTGGCTGACTGGCGTGGAGAGTAACTTCAAGTAAGTGATAAAAAAAATACCCGGCTGAGTTTGTTGTGGGTTTGTTTGGAATCCTCGTAGCTTTAGTTTTAAGTTAACGTCATTAATTATCACCACTACATCACTGTATTGCAAATTCAACAAGTGACTATCAGAAAGTGTGTACAATAATACCCAATCTGAATAAACGATTTGAGTTAGAAGATAAAACGTTTATGTCTAAACCAGCTGGCCCACCCTAACTTTGATTGAAATTTAAACTAGTGCTTTTTCGCACGGAGCATTATAAGGGATAACAATACATTTAGAACTACGTCATTTTTAGTTCAAAGATTGTGTACAGCAAAATTAGCCACAACGTGTCTATTTCTGTTGAGCACAATGTATAAACGGTTTTCAAAGTCTTGTGCTATCCTTTTCCACAGGGAGCATTATGAAAGGGATAGCACTAGTTTTATTGTTCAGCAGAATTAGCGACTAGCGGAATAGGCTAAAATTCACAGTTGCAGCAAGCAATTTTACAGAAACTTTTATTTGCTAATGCCAAGTAGAATGGAAAACCAAGAGTCTTACTTTGTGTCCAATTTTTACTCGATGTTATTATTATACGTTCAAATTATCTTTCAGGGGTCAAGTGAAACCCGTTTCTCTTATCCGAGAGAGGCTCGACGAGCAAGTTCGCGAGCAAAGGCTCGGTCACTCCGAGATTGAAGCCCGCAGACCGACACTAAACAAGCTATTGTCTTCTGCAAGGGATGCGGCTTTAACGCCTTCTAACGCCAGAATTGCTAAGAAGCTTGAGCAAAGAGCTGAAGATATTTATGCTAGGTAAGCCAGTGGTATACAATATACAAATAAATTTAGCATTAAATAAGATGTTAGAACAACTCATTCCCAAGCTTTTTTAGATATCTCCTATAATGTCTTCTAGGAACTTATTATAAAACGTACACACTTATCAATAAATGAATTGCTAAGTTTACATAGCATTTTTGTTTCTAGTAATTAGATAGTCATATTCACATAACAAACCATCCCCTGTTTGTTGTCATAGGTACGAAAAGCTACTAGAGCGTTCATTCAAACGCGGACAATTCCTGGAAGAGGTATCAGTGGAACTAATGCAGTTCACCCAACAAGCGACGACGTTGGAGTCGGCGCACTCCCAACTCGCAGAGCTAGCCGACTCGCGCGACGACCGGCACAGGTTGGCCGATCTAGCGAGTGCTCGAGACAAGCAAATGCCGCTGCTGGAAGAGTGCTTGCGGAACGGCAAACAACTCATCTCCAAGAAGGATGTCACTGATACTCACGTCGTACGCGACAGGATGAAGGTGCGTAAAGTCTGTCATGTCATACGACGCTGAAAGTGTCGATGTCGCCGAATGTAGTTACATAATATCTTTGTATTCTTGAACCCGTCTTTCCCTATCTTGTGGGTAGTCGTCTTGAAAAGGCATTGAAGGCCTGAATGGCTTTCCTGCGAGCGTTGCAGCACCGATCTGCACTGCAATGGCTAACAGACCACAATAGACGTACACGACTGACATCAACGTCGTACGAATTCAGACCTAAATGAAGCGTGTTGGACGCTTGATCCACGACAGACGAAGCAAAATATCTTACTGTCGCCTACCAAACATCCATCGTTGCTGTTTTTGATCTGAAATCAAATAATATTCCATTAAAGATGTATCTTTTTTGTTGCTCAATGATTTCATAATACTTTTAGGCCTTGGAGAACCAATGGCGTGACTTCAACGTCTCGTTAGAAGAGAAGCAAAAACTATCTCAGCAAAGAGCCAACCAGCTCAGCCAATACGAATCATTGAGGATACAGGTATGAAATCCATTGCTTTTCAAAGTAGTTTTCTTATATTTATATCCCTCTATCATTTTGATCAACGTATCCAAACTCTCAAGAGGATTTTAATTTTTGAAGTAAGACTTCTTTAGACGCGACTTGAGAGATTGTTTGAGAGTAACTCAGATCTATTTCGGGCCGCCAAATATTATCATTTAAGCTCTTATGAGACCGCCATCTTTTGTTGACGTGGTACCAAGTGACATAGACTAAATGCGCTATTTTTTACTGACTAGGTACATGATTTGAAAAAAACTTGCCAACTTATTTTCAAAAAATGTGATCCGCGCTACTTTTTTTTAGTTCAACCGCGAGTGAACATTAAACGTATTATTTATTTTTCTTGTATTCATCCAGGTTTTGGAATGGCTCCAAACAATGGAAAACCGAGTTGGACATCTACGTCCAGTTGCCGTCGACTTAGATATCATCAAACACCAGCAAGATGAACTGAGACCGCTCACAAAGGACTACAGGGACTTCTCCGTCAATATTGACAAGGTTTGTTGACCAAATATAAGGTCTTTATGGCTTATTAAGTACAAACAAATACTATGAATTAATTTCGCAATCAGCCCGTCCTTTGACGCATAGGCCTCCTGAAAGTGTTTAATACCTAATTATTTTTCTTCTACTACTATTTGTTTCTAATCGTTCGTACAAATATTTACAGCACTGCAATGCCCTGTTTTGTTTGTTGTTTATTGTGCTTTGTTTGCCCTTTTGTCTCCATACATTTCATAGGGTATTTATTATCTTATTACATTATTTAGTGCATAAAAAGTAGCGAAGTTTTCATTTATCAGCTATATTTGAACTTTGAACAAATCCAAGTATTATATTTAAATCACGTTTAAACTATTTAAAATTTACGTTGACTAATTTGACAGGTGGACAGCAGATTATTTTTTATCGTTTAGTTGCAGTATGCACATCTCTTCTCCGCTTCGCTTCAGTCGATAGGCACCTAAATATGCTGTCTCTTTCATACTGTAGGAGAAAGAAAGAAATGCGTTCAACATAGTTTAATTTGTTCAGGTGAACGAAGCCGGCGCGGCGTACGAGGCGTTGACGCGCGGCGAGCGCGCGGACAGTCCGCACCGGAAGAGGCAACTCTACAGCCCCACCAAGCGACAGACGCCCAGTGAGTGTGCAGCTTTATTTATATGTATATCTAGTTTATCTTTTCTCTTTGTAAATAATAATATTATCTTGCTGTAATTACCATAATACTCAGCCATTGAATTTGAATTCTTTGCCTTTATGTTGTCAACTATCAATTGGACGGAAAATCTACAATATGTAGCAAAATATTGCTACTTAATAAGTACCGAATCTATAAAACTAAGAGTCCTTTAGAAAGTGATTCAGAATTTTGATCATTTTGAAAAAGCAACTAGGCAAACTTCAGCTTTAAACTTTCAAATATAATAACGTGACTTATTCTGTTTTACATAATTTATTTCATAATTTTAACTGAACTGACAGGTATTAAACTAGTGTTATCCTTTTCCGCAGAGAGTATTGTGGAAGAAGTAGCAATACATTTTGATCTGTCATTTTAGTTTAGAGATTGTGTACAACAGAATTAGCTACAATTAAACAGAACATTGACAACAAAAATGACAGTCTAGGTTGTAATACCGTTTTCACAATTTTCCCTGTGGCAAATTATAGGAGGTAGTATTTAAGAGGTTAGTGTTGAATACCGTTTTGTAACACAGGCCGCGTGGAAGGCCGCTCGCCCTCGCCCGGTAAGGCACGCGGGCTGGTGAGCCCCGCCTCCGCACACTCGGCGTCGTCAGGGTTCTCCTCGCGCCGTTCCAGCCAGGACGGCTTCCATCTTGAAGGTACGTTATAGTAAAATCTACAGTGTTTGTACAAATAAACCACTATCCAAGGAATTTGACCTAATAATGTGGCTAATGCTGTGGTACACAATCTCTTAACTAAATCAACAGGTCCTTTTTCAAGAAAAGGATAGCACTAGCTTTAGACTCGTTATACTTTAGTTTACTTTAAAGTTTGTTTTAAACAGAATTTTAAAGTAATAAAAACAGTACCCAGTCCCTGGCAGAAAATATTGTACGTCGACCTTTAGATAGGGATAGCGGCTTACAGAGCGTTGTCTCTGTCGTTGAGACCGACAAAACGTCACATAGGTATGAGCGGCGGAGACAAAGCTCTACAAAGCCGAAATCTCATTCTAAAGGTTGATGTACAATATTTCTTGTCGGCTGCTGTATGTAAATCTCGGTTCAAAGATAACTTTCAATGTTTTTATCATTTCGTGAAAATAAGACATAAGTGTGACAATAGTTGCAAATCACAATGCAATATAAGATCAGAGCATTGAAATAACTGTCTCGTGTATTTAATGAATGAATGTTATGCATGTCAATATTTTTTCTCAGAATTATCACCAGTGCAACAACAGATATCTGAAATCAACAACAGATACGAACTATTGGGAACCAAACTAGCGGACAGGCAGTCAGAATTGGACTCTGTTAGGGAAGAAGTCAGGAAGCATCTCGATAGCCTCCGAGCCCTTAACACTTTCCTAGACAAGGTCAGTATATACAAGAAAAATGTATCCGTCGTAATCGCAATCGTTAGCAAATTTACCGTATCTTAAATGATGTTTTCTTCTATATTTATATTTAAAATTGTTCTCATGTAAGTAAACTTTTGTTCTTTTTTGAGAAAATAAAGTCTTTAAACCTAATTGATTGGCTGAGAAAAATGTGAATTGTGAACAACCAATCAAGGGGTATTTGTTGTCGATTGCGATTACGATGAATACGTCTTTCTTTCACAATCGGGGGGCTGCTGTCATTTAAACTCCAATTAATTTAAATGAAAGCAGCCCAGGGAGCGACACTCTCTTTTTAATTTAGTATTCAGGGATAAGGTATAACAAAGTACTTGTTTATTTAATACTAAAAATATGTGCAGGTCCAAAGGCAACTTCCCAAGGAGTCAGTTCCAAATAATAAAGAAGAAGCTGACAAAACTATCAAGCAAGCGCGTGCAGTGCTTGAGGAGATGTATGAAAAGCAAAGCATTCTGGACTCAACTAAAACTCAGGTAAATAGATTGAAAAAACTAATTGTACGACAAAAGACTAAATATTCTGCTATTTTAGTACGTATGACACCGTATGCTTCTCTCATAGAACGGTCGGAGTTTCATAATGAATTCGCGTTTATTCATCGATATTCCGGATGACATATTTTCGTACATGTAACAGTACATTATACTTTTGATAATCTGTACTTTTATAAAACTAGATGATGCCCGCGACTTTATCCGCGTGGATTTAGGTTTTTTTTAAATCCCGCGGGAACTCTTCGATTTTCCGTGATAAAAAGTAGTCTATGTCCATCCCCAGGATGTAAGCTAACTCTGTACCAAAATTCATCAAAATCGGTTAAACGGTTGGGCCGTGAAAAGCTAGCAGACAGACAGGCATACTTTCGCATTTATAATATTAGTATGGATTATTAAAGATTCGTGGTATGGATGTCTATAAAAACTTAGATGTATTTGTGATCAGGTCCGAGAACTGTTACGTCGTAAACAAACCGTTGAAGGTGCAGATCGGTTACACGACGAGTGTGAAGAAGTGGCTTCGAGGTGGAAAGCTCTACATGAAGCATTCAAAGACAAGTAAGTTATTGTGGCCATAGTATGTAGTGACTTTCATTGCATTGATTACTATAACATTTTAGCAAAAACTTCTCTATGTAGTGACTCTTTAATTTTACGTTGAATATTTAATTTCTTAAACCGATAACTAATGTTAGTCAACTTGAATTTATCATACAGGTAGATATTTACTGCATATACAATCATTAAATTAAATGGGAGCATATGAGTTGATGTTTAAAGCTTCTGATTGTTCCATGAAGCACAATTCTCAGTGAATTAAAATCCCTTTTGAACATTATTTTATCTTCTTATTATTGAATGTACTTAAATTTCTACTATCTTATCATGTGAAATCACCTGGAATAATTGTTTGCTAAATTACTGAAATAATGCCCGATTGGGCAAAACAACTGATATTCGTTTTCCCCCAGGATCCGCGTGATGGAGGAAATGAAAGACTTCCACGACACACACGCGTCCCTCTCGCAGTGGCTCGGCTCCAAGGAGCGCATGATGGCGGCGCTTGGACCCATCTCGTCCGACTCGCGGGTGGTGCAGACTCAAGTGCAACAGGTTAGTTTGGGATGACAGAAGAAAGTAGATCTCCGCTTCTGTGGTCTAAGGAAGATAGTTTAAAGCCAAAGGAAAACTTTGTGAGACTTTTAGGATGAGATCTATAGAGCGCACTCTGACTTAGCTTAGACTTAAGACAGAGTTAAAACAGGACAGAGCTATATCCCTCACATAAATCTATCTCGTTTTAACTCAATCTTAAGTCTGAGTAGAGATAGATCTTAGCCTTAGTTCACCGTAAAATTGGTCTTGAACAAAAAATGAGACGATCCAATTTACGGGCACGCCAAATATGCAGGATTGAGAAAAAACTGTTGAAAAAACGGTAAAAAAACATCCCTACCAGCCTTGCCAGTATGTGATTAGACCAAATTTTGGGTTGAATGTTACTTGCATGACTACAATACTTAATAACCTGAAGTCACTTTGTTTGTTGTGAAGGATGTAGTCTAGGTGGAACTAGCCTGGGAGAGGTATGGCAGTTCTTTATTAAACCTACCACCTAGACTACATCCTTATTCATTACTTACCACCATGTGATATCGCAGTCAACGTCTTACTTGTTGTGATTAAAAGATGTTTGTTTCTAAACTAGGTGCAAGTCCTGCGGGAAGAGTTCCGCAGTCAACAACCTCAATTGGTACATCTGGAAGAAGTGGCTCACACTGTCCTGCAGAGGTTGCCCGATAACGATCCCGAAGCGAACAAGTTGCGACAGAAACTGAAACTGTTGCAAGACCGCTGGAACGATCTCCTCAACAAGTAAGTTATTTGATGACTCCAGTACACAATGACCTAATGCATTCGACAACAGTGCTTTGAGTTTGGTATTCGGCAAACTTCTAGGTGCCCTTCTGTTCTCCCCTTAACCATTCTGTTTGCCCTCAGATTGGAACAACGCGCAGAAAGCTTGGGCGCGGCTGCGGACACGTCCAGGGAACTTGACGCCGGCCTCACTCGACTCAGGAACGCGTTGCATGCGATATCTGACAAGTTGGACGACGTGTCGGCACAACGCGAACCCGCCGATCAACTGCGGGAGGTTGAGGTAGATTGGATGACTCGTTTAGATATCGAAGTATATTATTATGTCAGATGCTCCCGAATCTAATTTTCGTCAACGTTTTCCGCAAAAATATTAACCGTTGAGGCTTAGTTATGGGCCCCATTGGCAGTGCTTTGGCTAAGGAATCCAAAAATGGCGTATTTTGATTATGCAGTTAGTACTCAAAACAACATCATAAGTACAAACTATAACTTGCATTTGACTGCAATCACAAACATATACTGTTTTTAAAGTTATTTTGTGTTATATTACACACCAAACACTAGATGATGCAGCCTAATGTGTAGCGCGCGCTAGAAGGTGCCTAAAATTCCTGCTAGACTGCGTACGATACGATATGCATGTTAAATTCTTTTATTGTTCATAACAGAACCTAGAAAGGCAACTGGAAGGCCAACGTCCATTGCTCGCGGATTTGGAGGCCGCGGGCGCGGCCCTGGCTGATGTGCTGGCGGACGCGGGCGCGCGCCAGGACATCCAGGGCAAGCTGGCCGCTGCGGCGCGCCAATACGACGCACTCCAGCGGAAACTGGACCACAAGAAGGCGGAGATCGAAGCTGCGCTCAAGTAAGTAATAATTAGTGGCAAAAGGCGTAGGAAATGGATATTATATCCTAAATAAATCCTAGACTAGTTAGGAATCATACGCAAATGGCCAAATTACTTTCTGGTGTAGCATAAATACACCACAAATTTGTAACTATCATAAAAAATTAGCGATGTTTAACACGTTTATGCAGTTTAAAACATTCAAATCAATTTTCCTAAAATATCCATTAAAATAGCAATGCATGACAACTTTTTGAAACACAAAGTTCCCATGTTTGAATTCAATAAAATGCGGGATAGGTCTTTTATTATGCGTGTAAGTAAAACTAATATATCGAAATTCCAACATCTCGTTACAATCTCTCATATCAGATAAGAGTGAAATTATCGTAGCTCTGTAGTCGATGATGAAATATCTAAAAAAACAGTTTTATCGCAAGTTCGGGTAGAAGCCATTAGTGTTATCTGTATAGAACTTAGCCATGTGCAGTTGTGTACGAGTATACGGTCGTCTTATCAATTGTATCTTTCATAGGGATGGCCGTAACCTCGAAGAGAGCGTATCTCGTACTCTCGGCTGGCTGCAGTCGGAACTGACAGCGTTGCCGGGAAGACTGCAGGTGTCCGCCGATAAGAACAAACTTCAGCAACAGGTGGCCAAACACGAGCCGCTGTACCGAGACCTCACGCAGCGGGAACACGAGATCATCATGCTGCTAGACAAAGGTGTGTATAGTTATCAGCAAATATTTTAAGTAGGCCTGCTTAACCTGCTTCTTTGAGACGAAATGATGAAACATGCACCGGTTCGCGAAGCAAATTTTACTGCGAAGAAGCTGGCGTGAAATGCAGTCATCCCTATTTTTAAGAAACTCATACTTTCAATATTGCTAATGGAAGATTTTTCATGTGTCTTTGTCATTAATAACTTTTATTATTTCGTAAAATATCTTCAAAACACTCAATTGAAAATAATGCTTTATTGCGGATGAACCTATTCTTAGCACATTTGTACCATACATACATTTATATGCTCGTAAACACGCTGCATACAATTGATGATTAGAATTCTTAGATTATCGCCACTATTGTTGAACAACCTACTCGAAATATTAAATTTTCCGCATTTTATCCAGGTCGTGAGATGGAAAAGAAGCCAGCGTACAGTGGACTACGTAAGGACCTAGACAGGATTCAGACACAGTGGGACAAACTCAAGAGAGAGACAGTCGATAGGCAGACAAGACTACAGACTGCTATGGTAAGGATTTTTCTTTAAATAAATTGAAGTAAAAAAAATCATATCTAGTTAAGTAGCGGGCAAGAAATATTGTACCTCGACCTTTATAATGAAATTTCGGCGTTGTAGAGCGTTGTCTCTGACACTCATACCTATGTGATGTTTTGTCGGTCTCAACGACAGAGATAACGCTCTGCGAAACCGCTATCTCTTTCTAAAGGTCGATGTACAATATTTCCGTTTTGGTAATGTACTTCTGGAAGATATTATGTATAAAAGGGATTATAAAATAATGTTCTCATTACTTATTTAGGAACACTGTCGCAAATACAACAAAGCGCAAGAGTCCTTCCTCCCATGGTTGTCCGATGCTGAAGACAGGTTGACCAAACTTCCACCAGTTGCTTTCACTAAGAAAGACGTGGAGAAACAACTTCGAGAGTTGCAGCAGATTAGAAACGATGTTTGGAAGAGGTAAGCCTTTGATTTCTGTTGTTTTGGTAAAGTTTATATTTTGACTATAATGTAATATGATCTTCATTAAAGCTCTTGGTCAAGCAAACTTCTCCATCGGAGGCGATCAAATATAGGTTCTTTCCAGTTCCAAACTCCCAAAACCCTCATGTCCTTCTCCACTCTGTCAATCCATTGACTAGCCCGCCGCCGCAGCGAGCCGAGGTCGGTCGACAGGTTTAGACAACACTCCGTACTTCAAAAAGTTCATCTTTGTTACGAATGCACCAAAAATAATAGGCTACTTGACAATTTTTTTAAGTTGGTCTTAAATGGTTAATATTTGTCCTATTATATCAAAAAAATTAACACTATATTTTTTTGCGCCCTAAAAACCGTAAAACTTTAATTTAAAAAAATATTTTTCTTAGACAGGTGAAAACACTGTCGGCCATGTTTGGCCGATAGATTATCTGTGCTCTGACGTCATGCATTTGTAAACAACAGTATAACCACGGTTATACTGTTGTCTCTGTGCTCTGACGTCATGCATTTGTAAACAACAGTATAACCACGGTTATACTGTTGTTTACAAATGCATGACGTCAGAGCACAGATAATCTATCGGCCAAACATGGCCGACAGTGTTTTCACCTGTCTAAGAAAAATATTTTTTTAAATTAAAGTTTTACGGTTTTTAGGGCGCAAAAAAATATAGTGTTAATTTTTTTGATATAATAGGACAAATATTAACCATTTAAGACCAACTTAAAAAAATTGTCAAGTAGCCTATTATTCTGAATATCGCCAAATATCCTTAACTTAGCTTTCGTTCAAAAATTAGGAGGCTGTTTTGGTCCTTCTCAGTTAGGAGTCTTAGGGCCCAACATTCAGAAACGCACGTTTAAAATATTTAAATTGGTATTCTGTTTATTTGTTTATGTATACATCAAGCTAAAATCAGTTGACGAGCTGAGATTTTAGAATGTAGCCACACTTAAATACTGCTCTAACTTTGGTATATTAGAACCCCAGATAAAACGTACCCGTCTTATTTAGGACAAAGCTGATGGATAAAGCGAGGGAAAAATTTAAAAAATGATCAATGTATGACAATGTAACCCACATTTTCATAAGAAGTTTTATAATATTTGTACAGATCTGGAGAGTACGAGAACAACAGGACGCTTGGTGAAACTTTCATCTCCGCCTGCGATGTCGATCAAGAGATCGTCAGAAAACAACTGGATGTCATGAAAGAGAGATGGGACAGGATCAACAACGGTTCGTTCTTTTATCTCATAAGAAATCTAATTTTACTTCTTTTAGACATAAATTGCTATAATATGCTATAGCCTAGTGCTTTTCCATTATAGTTTAGTCGTCATCTTGCTTTAAAATCCTCTATTTAACCCTGCTTTTGAATCCTATTATTTAGCTCTGTAAGTGTCCGATTAAGTTAAAAATTTCAAATTTTAAATTTTCAACAAACCATTATTATTTTGGTGCAGAAGTACTCCAGCAAGTGGAATACCTCGAGTCCACGGCGCGAAAACTCGGTGAATTCCTCGAAAAGGTCCGCGCTGTAGAAGCTCCTTTGGCAAGATGTGAAGAGAAATTGGAAGCCGCACTGATCGCGCCGCCAGCGGCAGCCAGAGAGGCGGTCGCCCGATTGGTAGACCACGTGCATGCTTTGAGAGCACCTCTGCAGGTTAGTAGCAAAAATTTTTTCGGTAGCATTTGGCTGAACTATGTTAGTATTGTCTATACACAGTTTCAATTTTTGCATTGGTCATTGTTCCCATCTACATTCCGGGACTGGTTGAATTGGCGATCGGGGTATGAGGCGGGGGATGCCCGGCACACCCGCGCTCGTCCGCATCAGGTTATCACGGGGGCTGTGCGGGTCTGCGGGGGCTGTGTGGGGTGTTCCCTCCCCAATTGCCATTTAAACCTGTCGCGTACTACTTTTTCGTTATAATTTTGGTTCCACTGAAACTCTTTCTAGCAAAAATTCAATTATTTGCTGAACTGTTTCCAAAAAACAAATTGTAATTTTTAAAATCCTAAACAATTTTATGTTAATTTCGAAATATTACGAACCGCCAATGAGTGAAACGTCATTCCAGCGTCTCTGTTTCCTTTCATAGATAACTTGAGTATCATCTACGAAAGAGAAAAAATGTTATTCAAGCGCGTTCTAATCTAAAACATTGCTTTGTATCAGACAAGACTGTCGGCAAACGCAAAACTATATAACGTAAATAACTAATGTAATAAAGTAACTGATCCAATTAAATATTTCTTTCTTTAGAGCGTCAATATGGCAGCCGATGATATCGTGGCTCTCGCGGTCGAGTACGGTGGACCTGAAGCGGGCAATCGTGCTAGACCAGTACTAGAAGAGACAGCCAAAGCGCTGGCCGAGCGTCTGCAAGACTTGGAGGCCAAGACCGAAGACGCCAGGGAAAGATTAGCTGGAGCAGCCGCTGCTTTCTCACAATTTCAGGTGAGATTAATTATTTATCTACTCAATGTTTGGTGGTTTATGTGTTTTGCGAACATCACCCAAAAGCCATTAATCCGATGTAGATGGATCCGCAGTTTAAACGTTTACATTTAGACTTATGATGATCTTTGTTCAAAAGAGCCTAATATACAATATGATAATTTTACGTAGATAAAACCGCGAACAAAAGTGGTATAAACAAAACTGTGCTCATTTCAATGGGTCAAGGTTGGTGTTGTTGCCTACTGACAGTGACAATGTGTGGAAGTTTTGAGGATCGGTTTCTGTTAATTAGTTAATCTATATCTATAATCTTGTTATTGATTTATGGTAGGGTAATAAAGTTTTTTGCCTGTCTATCCAATGTTACATTAATATAAGATAAAGATAGCAAGTGACTGAAAACTTAAATAGGTATCTTATTTGTGGAAATTTCAAAAATTAGGTGAACAACATATTACTATACACAAGGTTCTCTTCTTTTTACCGTTATTATGGAAAAAGTGTGTCAAAAACACGTTAATGAATATTTTTCGGCTTAAATTTTAGGATGAGTTTCACTATTAAATATTCATTCACACATTTACTTGTTATACAGGAAAAAGTGAAAGGCGTATCCCACGATCTTACCGACTTAGAAAAAGAGCTAGAAACTATGAAGGCGCCTGGACGCGAGATAAAGACGGTGAAGGCGCAGTTGGACGACTTGGGACGTTTCTATAAGAGATTGGAGCAAGCTGACGATCTGGTGGCGGACTCGGAGAGAGCTGCCGAAAACTTGGTCGATAGTGGTTTCGCTGAGTCTTCAAAGGCCAGAGATCAGGTTAGCAGTTTTACCAGACTAAAAAGTTTAACAATGTTTTCGTTTGTATGAACGTTAAGTGTAGGATGACCTCCAGCCCCTTGGACCAACGACCTGAAGAAGCTGGCAGGAAATGAGTGGATGAGGAAAGACCGTGTGTAATGGCGGGCTCTTGAAAAGGACTATGTCTAGCAGTGGACGCATGCGAGCTGATGGGTTGGATTGGAATGTTAATTGTTTCTCCTTACTTACCAGATTTTTTACATCAGTCATCTTTTATACATGATGAAATTTCGTATATGTTTATAAACATTTTTTCTACAGGTGGAAGGCATCCGCAAACAATTGGCCAAACTGGATGAAAGGGCGCGATCAAAAGAACAAGACCTGGACGATACGCTTAGCAAACTGGAAGCCTTCTATAAGGCATACGACTCTGTTATGGACGATGTGGATGAGGTAACCCAATTGACATTTATGTATTCCACCCGCACATTGCGTACAAGTCATCATTGCCGATGATCCTGACCACTTCCATTTAACTCATGTCAGAGGTTTTCTTTGGTTCCTTACGCTCTTTAAGATCCAACTCCGCATCCAACTCTGTTTACTTAGTTTCGAGGTCCTCATTTCATAATCTGAAATTGAACCAATTTATGCCAAAATGTACCTACCATGTACCATCCCATAAGTTGACAAAAGATGAATTAATGAATTCTCAACTAATAGAAAATCTTAAATTAATACGTAAGCAACTGAGGATTTTGATGTGACAAAGCTCTGAAGCTAACAAACTAGCATTTACAACACTTATACTTAGAACCATGTACAATAACAAGACAAGTTTCAAATGTAAAGTTCGCATATCAATGCAATGTAGCTTGGTATATTTTCATATTGCCAATAAGCATTAATATATTTTCTTTTTCTCAACTCAGGCTGCAGAACAAGTAAGAGGCTTGAAGCCGGTATCTTCCGAGGTGGACCAAATTCGCGTCCAACAGAAGGACTTCGCGGACCTTAAACAAAGGACACTTGAACCTTTGGGTGTGAACGTGTCCCACTGCAACAAGATCGGCCAGGGCCTTGTACGCTCTGCGCTTCAAGGGGTCTCCACTCAACAGCTGGAAAAGGATCTGGAAAAGATGAACGACCGGTGGAATGCTCTTAAGGAAAAGGTAAGTTTTTCCATACCCAGGAAAATAACGTTTGTCATTAGATGGTCAAACACGCTTTTTCTTGAAACTGAATGTGTTAAAATAATGCTAAGTACGTTTTAATAAGTCCTATATTGTGTGGATTTATCAGTCGTGAATTACGCAACTCATATTTTGAAGACAAAAAAACTAGTAGGCTTTATTAAACCTTTATGACAATTATAATGTAACACGCTTTTTTACAGATGAATGAACGTGAACGTCGTCTAGATGTGGGATTGCTCCAATCGGGCAAATTCGCTGAAGCATTGGCGGGACTCGAGAAATGGTTGGCGGATACGGAAGACATGGTTAACAACCAGAAACCACCATCCGCCGATTATAAGGTGGTCAAGGCGCAACTACAGGAGCAAAAGGTACGTTTCTCCCTACTCAAGATTTATTGACAACTTGCTGATGCCCGAGACTTAGTCCGCGTTTTAATTATAAATTAATGTTTTTAAACTCCATGGGAACTCTTTTATTTTCTGGGCTAGAAAGTAGCCTATGCCACTCTAGAGGTATTTAACTATATCCATGCAGGAACATTGAAGGACAAACCATTTAACCTACTAACAAACACATTTTCGCATTAATAATATGGGTAAAATGGGTGAGCTAGTGATATAGGTAATTATAGAGTTTAAATAACGATATTCATTTTCACGTTTTGTTTCATAGTTCCTCAAGAAGATGTTAATGGACCGCCAAAACTCTATGTCGTCTCTATTCGCGATGGGCAACGAAGTGGCCGCCGGTTGCGACAGCGCCGAAAGAAAAGTTATAGAAAAACAACTAAAGGGCCTGATGCAGAGATTCGATGGGTTGACGCAAGGAGCGCAACAGAGGATGCTTGATTTGGAACAGGCCATGAAGGTGGCTAAACTGTTCCAAGAACAATTGCAACCGCTCGTGGAATGGTTAGGAGTGACGGAACGCAAGTTGAAAACTCTGGAGCTGGTGCCGACTGATGAGGAAAAGATCCAGCAGAAGATCCGAGAGCACAAGGTAATTTATCGCTGATTGTAAAACTTTCTTCACATATTGTGTACACTAACGCAAGAGATACGTTTTGACAACCTCATACAAAACTGTCAGATGCTATATTCACAGTATGACAGTTTTGAGTTAACAGCTCACGACCGAATATAAACTCTGCCCCTTAGCACAAAGTCAATGTTATTTTTGCTGCAGCTATACATTTTAGTCAAAAGTCCGAGAATGTCAGCCAATCAAAGATGATTTTGATCGTCACATTGATACCATCGAATTTTCAATTGACTGAGTTTATGGTATTTTTGCTGCAACTGTGCGTTTTAGCTATCTAATAGCTATCACATTACTGTGCTAAAGGAGCTCGAGTCGCTTATTTCAAATACGTACCTTTCATTCAATTATGGCCATGTTCATTTCTTCCGTCCCGAATCTACATTTCTTGAACATGGTACACATATTTCAATAATGTATTTTTTTTATTTTAGCTGGTACATGATGACATACTAACGAAGCAACCTCCATTCAAACAACTGACGGAAACCGCGTCGCAACTCATGAGCCTCGTGGGAGACGACGAGGCTACCACTCTTGCTGACCGTCTCCAAGCCGCTACTGACAGGTAAACTAAAACCTGAAATAGTAAAACCATGAATAAATTAATACTTTTAGTCTTGGAAGCCAATTTTCTTAAACATGTCTCATTTAATAAAACTCAAAAGTAAAAAAGTCACATAATAAATTGTAAGTAATCCCTAACAAATAGCCAATAGATACCCACATAATGCTACGCAAAGCGACTTATATAGTCGCTGGATGATTTTTGTGGGAAACCACACCATTAAGATCATTATGGAGAACTCTCAGGCAGGCAGAGACATGATGACGTTTTCCTTCACCGTTAAAGCAAGTGGTATTTAATTGCTTAAAACACATGTTATGTGGTGATCACATACAATCTCTAGCCTTATTAGTTGAAGTGTTTCATGTTTAGATTTCTTAAACATCGGAATCACTTGGAATTTTTCTCTAGATACCAAGCACTGGTAGACCACAGTCTCAACATTGGCGAGCTTCTTGACAACTCTCGCAAGGGTCTGCGTCACTTGGTGCTGACGTACCAGGACCTGTCCGCCTGGATGGACGGCATGGAACAATACCTGGCCAAGAGGAAGATCCTACCCGTACATATGGAGAAGTTGCTAAGACAAATGGATGAATTGGCTGTAAGTATCTCTAGGGTTAGATGACTATAAAACCATTTAGCATATCGTAGGAGTATTTGGCCAATTAACGAGTTCTGATTGTTATATTTTATAGTCTTATTAAAATACATATTTGTCTGTTCTAGATGATAGGGTGAGCTAAATACAGAAATGAAAAAATTAAAGTTAATCTTGCGACTGAATTTTGTCGACTGGTCTGATCAGAATCCGACAAAATAATATGACCTGAAATGGTCATAACATTTAATGGGATTCAATTTACTTGACATCGAGTCTTAATTATGCTTATAGGTTAAAATATGTATTTAGGATGACAAAATTTACACTATCGATTTCCCTACAGGAAAAAACCGAAGAGATCGCCTCCAAACAAGAAGCGGTAGACAGCACAGTGGAGTCTGGCCTAGAACTAATGAAACACATCTCGGGAGACGAGGCGTTGCAACTAAAAGACAAACTAGACGCGTTGCAAAGGAGATTCAACGAGCTCACGTCCAGAGGTGCAGACTTGCTGAGGATTGCCTCTGAGACTCTGCCTTTAGTGCAGCAGCTATACAATAGTCATTCAAAGTGAGTATACTTTTGAAATTAATCCACATTACTCATTAGAAACTGATACCCCGTATAGGTTTAAATGAATGCCCCTTTCATCTTAGACTGAATCGGTTACTTACCGCATTTGCTGTCGCAGGTTCTATCAAACCGATTTTAATAAACCTTAGCGTAGGGTTTAAGTAATGCATATCTGTTTGCATATGATAAAAAAATCCGTCCATTCTCAATTCCTCCGTTTAGTAAGTCGGCTAGCAATAACATATAACGATTTTCAACAGAAAGAAATGTTTCACTCCGCATTGCCGTATTCTAGCCTAAAATGTTATTATTATAGGTTAACAGAATGGATGGCGAGCGCCGAAACGTGTCTACAATCTGTGGATCCGCGCGAGGAGGACATCTTGAGGCTAGAGGCAGAGTTGCAGGAGTTCAGGCCTCTGCTGGATAACATCAACCAAGTGGGCCCACAGCTGTGCCAGGTTAGATTTTATCTGCCACTTTCTCCTACGCCTTAGCTTTTTGCCTGAACTAACTAGTTTACTTATTATCTTGAATCGATTTGAAAAGCTGCAAGCTTTTACAACAAGAATGGAAGACTGGTACTCTGATTTTCGCAACAGGGTTTGTTTAACGAGTAATTCAGGACCAAAAGAACATTTTCTTGGATAACGATATTTATCAGGCGTTATAATATTATCCGGGATGAATCGCTTAACATATGTACATTCTGAAGCATGGACGAATCTTAAGTCGGTCACCCATTCAGTCACAGACTTGGATCGTCATTGTTTTATGACAGCAATCGACTGATATATTGTGCGATTACAACAGCTAGACTAGAGCTTTCATTTCTTTTACTCTATTGTAACTAAATTATTAGATCATAGATTCCCCTGGATCAACATTGCTTAATCAGACCTATCGACTGATATATTGTGTGAGCATAACAGCTAGACATCACTACCTTCATTATTGTTCTTTTACTCTGTACTAACTAAAGTATCAGATCGTAGGGTCTTAATATACTGATCGTGAAAATGGTGTAAGAATTTTTTTGTGTCCACCAGATATCTCCGGGAGAGGGCGCGACGCACGTGGAAGGAATAATAACGCGCGACAACCGCCGCTTCGACACCATCGCCGAACAAGTACAACGCAAGGCTGAACGATTGCTGCTAAGCAAGAAGGTAAACTAATAGGTATAGGTGGAAGCAAGTTTCAGTACCCAAGACCTGATGACATGAAACTGATCAATCTTCTCACTATAATAAATCTAGATGTTGCAGTCACCCTCTTAAACACATTAATTTCCATCCTACAAACAAAACCAATAACTCCATGTTTATAAAACGAAGATGAAAGTGGTGTGATGAAGGTATTCTTGGTAACTATGTCTCTCTCTCTTTCTGCGTGGTATTCTTCATTGCTGAGGATCGTAACCCCTCACCATTATTCTAATAAAGATAGAAATTTTCTTGGTATAATAACGCGATGGATTCCCAGATCCTCCCGCATGCAACAAACTAAGAGAAGAAGATTTCGGCTCTTATATTTTTACAGGTATTATCAGATAATAGTGACAATAACCGGGACTGACGTAACGTGATCTCCGAAGCACGGACGAAACAAAAAGACCAAATTAGGACCTCCAAAGTCGGTCATCCATCCAGTTACCGACTTAACTTTGCTTAAGAATCGCAACCGATTAATATGCATTATTACAACTAGGCGCCACAATCTTTAATGTAACAATGTCATTAACCAACAATTTGTCCACAGCGATCGCTGGAAGTAGTCGGTGATATGGAAGAACTAGTGGAATGGCTCAGGGCGGCGGATGCTCAGCTCCGTGCAGCCGAGCCGCCCGCGTGCGAAGCTTCCGTCCTCCGTGCTCAGCTCGCTCAGCAACGGCCGCTCAGTGATGATGTTGGTGCTCAGCGAGTGCGCGCAAGAGATTTGCTCAGCCAAGCCAAGAAGGTATAACTACATTTGTTTGTTGAATTAATTAAATTTCATGTTTCAGTTTTGATTATTACTTTTGTTTTGATTTCTCTAGTAAACAACTAAGCCAACAAGCTTTATTTACTTTGCCTTAAAAGCGGTAGTGCGCGTCCCACTGAAATGCACCGCGTGTTGTCCCTCTTTTATACCAATTTCAGTCATATGCTAAAGTACATGAAATTGCTATCCAAAAGACTCACTTGACTCCACTTCTTTTGTATGCGTTGGCCCTAAGTTTGAAATCAATCCGTATTTTTATAATTTCAGTTTTTTTTTCCTCATCTATCATATCATAGATCTCAATCTAGCATACAAAGTTTTTCAGATTTAAACCATGTACACGTTTCTAGGTCCTCCGTGAATGCCAATCTTCCGATGAGGTGGCAGTGATTCGCGAGAGAAGCGAGGAGTTGAAAGAGATGATGGAAGAGGTGGGACAACTCAGTGCTGCGCGGCTAGCGGCCTTAGAACAAGCTCTGCCATTGGCGGAGCACTTTGCCGACACGCACAATGGGTAAGTAACACAGTAATATTTTTACCGTGTAAGATATTAATTAATATACAGTAAAATATGTTGTATAAACTATAGAACTTAGCCGTCTTATTATTGGAAAACAACGCCTTTGTACATTATCAATATTATATTCGCGGGCTTCTTTACCCCAAAAGATAGGTCACATATTTTAAAAACTGTTTTCAGAAAGCACAACATCAATATTTGTGGGCATCCGATATAATGATATTTGTCCACTCTTCAGACTATCCAGGACAGATATTATATCAAATCTTTTCACAAGTGTAACATAATGATAATTTTTCCTTGTCATACAGACTGTCTGCATGGCTGGACGAGATGGAGAAGGCGGTAAGCGCCTTGGCGTTACCGGCTCTGCGACCCGACCATATCGCACAGCAGCAAGATAAGAACGAGGTAATTTTATTGTACTTTTGTCCCACTGCTGACCAAAGACTTCCTCTTAGAAAAGGAGCTTACCTTCGAATACAGAAAATCATCTTTAGAAAGTTAACTTACGTTATATGTGATGTTTTTTTGCCAGTTTGACCATATGTATTGCAAATATCAAAAACAGTTAATTCATAAGAAGTTATTAAGCATTGAGAGCCGTTTCGCCATCGTTGTATCGTGGGTGTTGGCTGACCAAGACCTTCGCTACTGCTCCAGTAGGATAGGTTTCAGCAGAAACAAAAGATACATTTTTCTGGTCCAAAAGGCTCGTACAAATATCACAAAGTATTCTTTTGCATAATACTTGTGTTCCTCCAGTACAAAAGGAAACATTTCAAATTGTCACTTTTTAGGAGAGGCAAAAAAAACTCTTAAGATCCTATAAAGCATTATGAGTTGTATTATTTGCCTCTCCTGAAAAGTGTCGAATTTGAGTTTTCCCCGATTTCACTGAAGGCACACATACTATACATTCAAATGTTTTCCCTATAGATGCTGCAACAATCTATCGCCGGTCACAAGCCGCTCGTAGACAAGCTTATAAAGACCGGAGAAGCACTTTCCAAACTGTGCGGTGAAGACGATGCCGCCAAAGTGCAGGACATCGTGGAAAACGACTGCGACAGATACAACGCTCTCCGAGCCGAGCTTAGGCAGAGACAGCAAGAGCTCGAACAGGTAATGGACATTGATTTCTTTTTTGTTGTTTGTATTCAAAAGTTTGCCCACATAAAATCTGGCCCAAAATGTATATCAGGTTATATTATGTAAGTTATGTAACTAGTATTTGTCAAACTTGTTACAGTATCACTATGTTTTACTTGTATCTAATCTAACTGCGAAAGTCCCACCTTAATTGAATCAATATACTTGTGTGGTGCGCGTTTATTTTATAAAGTCTAACATAACATACGTCCGTCGTCGTTCCGGGAAAGCTGCATCCACACAACAATTGGGATTGTCCCAGTTGTCATTGGCTGAATTGGCTCAATTGGTGTCCTTGTAACCATTGTAGCTTATAGTGAGCGAGTTTCGACCAATCAGAGGCGATTACAACATCACACTGTAGCTGTCAAGCTACAGCGTCTTAGGAAATTCTACAATTTTATTTTGTTAAGTATCAGAATATTGGTTCGCGTGCTATAACTTTATTAGTATGTTTGCGCTCCAATTCATGTTTTAATTGTACACAGGCTCTACAAGAGTCGTCCGTATTTGCGGAGAGGTTAGAAGGCATGGTGCGTGCGCTCTCCGGAGCCGCGGATCAGTTACAACGCGCCGAACCTGTCTCCGCGCATCCACATAAGATAGAGTGAGTACAAGTTCTAAATACTAAGGTTCTAATTCGGCTAAACTGAAACTCTAAGCTAATTGTCAACTCTTAAGTATCTACCATTTCTGTTTTCATTATATTCTTTGCGGATTAGGATGGCATTAAATTGACTCTAGTGATTACATACTACATATTATTCGAAATTCTACGGACTCTTACAAAGCAATTTGCTTCTTCATTTCTAATACGTACTGCTACAATATGGAATGCCCTTCTGGCTTCCGTTTTCCCCGTCAGTTACAATATACAGCCTTCAAAAGAAGAATGAATAGACATCTTTTATGTAGGCAAGATCCACCTTAGACTGCATCATTTGGTATGTTTCCAGTCTAGCGCATGCCCATATAGTTAAAATAAACAAATATCCCCTTTATTCGAGATTGAAATTCTTTGGGATTAACAAAACTTAAACGATCTTGTCAACAGAGACCAAATTGAAGAAAACAACGCTCTAATCGAAGACTTAGACAAGAGACAGGAAGCGTATCGTGCGGTCCAACGGGCTGCCAGCGATGTTATGGCGAAGGCCAACAAGAGCGACCCGGCTGTAAGGGACATTCGCAACAAACTGGACAAGCTTAACAAGTAAATTAATTCATTAATCATTAGAATACTGTGTTTTCAACATCTGTAAATGTAAAGTATCGACTATAATGTTAGAATAATCAAAGAACTACGTAGCAGGTATCTGAAATAAAAATTTAACAAAAGCCTTTGATTCTGTCGCTCATGAAGTTTAAGATAAGTTCGAACTTGGGAATGTGAAAAAGACAAAATTTCATGAAACTTATTTTCTTTAATAAAATAGGGGTCCTGTGGGTTAATTATCAGAATCATGTCGTACGACTATTATGTTCATTGCTCATTGGTATTGACCAAGGTTCAATTGTAGTTCCTATTTTGTATCTTATTTACAGTTTCAGTACATATTTATCGTGGTGTTTTTATGTAATTAACTTTTGATTGCGCCTTTGTTCGCATAGATAAAAGTTTTTTTAAATTCTGTGAAATTTAGCAACTTTAGCTTTAACTTTAGAAAAGTAACATCCATATTTTTTCAGACTATGGGCCGAAGTGCAAAAGGCGTCCAGCGAACGCGGGCAATCGCTCGACAGCGCGTTGGAAGTGGCGCGGAAGTTCTGGCAGCAGCTGGAGACAGTGATGGCCGCGCTGAGCGAGCTGGCCGACGCGCTGGCAGCCCAGCCGCCGCCCGCCGCGCAGCCCTCCGCCATACAGGCGCAGCAAGTCGCGCTGCAGGAGATCCGACACGAGATCGACCACACCAAGCCTGAGGTATGCACTCCCTCTAACTCCCTCTAGAGATATCTTTTTTCATCTTCGTTGTCAATTGTTAGACGTACTAACTAAGCTAGATGAACTCTTGTAGGTATTTTTACGTACTGCGGTCTTGGCCACATGGTCACATAATGCCCAATGTTCTTTGACATATTGTTCAACTTTCCCATATAAAACACCTTATAAATTTTCATAATCAGGTTGAGAAAGCCCGCAAAACGGGTTCAACCCTCATGTCAATATGCGGTGAACCAGAAAAGCCTGAAGTCAAGAAGCATATGGAAGATCTTGACAGCGCTTGGGACAACATCACAGCGCTCTACGCGAGGAGAGAGGAAAACCTCATCGATGCCATGGAGAAAGCTATGGAGTTCCATGACACGCTACAGGTTAGAGAGTAACACAGTTTTGTAGATATTTCCATTTTTTATATTTATTTCAAACTTTGTTGTCATTATTCTACTTTCTTTGCAAAATTGGCCTAAGATAAATGATTCAGTGTGAAGTGACACTTTTATATGTCCTTCTAGAATCTTCTAGCGTTCCTCGACAAAGCTGAGGAAAAGTTCTCTCGTATGGGTCCTCTGGGCTCCGACATCGACGCGGTCAAACGCCAGATCTCGCAGCTGGCGGCCTTCAAACAGGAGGTTGATCCGCATATGGTGAAGGTTGAAGCTCTCAATAGGTAAGACAGAACGTGTTCCTACGTCAGTAACATTTAATATCTAAGAGTTACCGAGAATAAAGGACAGTTTTTTTTCATATAGAAACATTTTTTTGGATAGTCTAAAAATAAATGTAGGCTTTTGGGATATTTTTTTTAAGAAATATTTTTTACAAATATGGATTAGATCGTTTAAAGTTTAAGTGTAATGCGTAAAAAATGATTTCTCACGCGCCATTTTAACTTTATCTGTCAAATTTCATGTCAAGAGTACGATTTTTTTTTTAGTCCTTGTTTTAAAGGTTAACCGTACTTTTGACATGACAGTTGACCAATAGAGTTACAATTGCGCGTGAAAAGTCATTTTATACGGACTATACCTACCATTAATTATGGATGGTGATGGATAAGTATCGTTCATATGGAGGCTAAATGTAATAAATATCTAATTGACTTATAGAAGCATTATAGCTATTAGAATCAGTAGCCTTTTAGCCTTCATTTGAAATTATCTCTCAGTAACTGGATAGTTTTTCAAATATGAGTGTTTCACCCTTTTGATAAACTGCTTTATCCATGTCACTTAGTAATGTTACTAATAATTCTCCGTGTTAATCATGTTTTTCTATGCCCATCCCCGCGCCGTCCTGATGAGCAGAAGTTTAATGAGGCAAGGATATTAATACACATTTTGAGTGTGCTTTTGTTCGTTTGTCGTTAAATATAGTGTTGTCTATTTCTATCTTTGTACAGACAGAAAACCAACTTTAAACCAAAAATAATATTTTTTCTGACTGTGCATAGCGCTTGTAAAGATAGACATAGTATGATGTCTTATGTCCGAATTCTTATTAGTTGTCCATCTTTACTTTTGTTTGTGTCGATGTAAGCTTCTCTTTTTATTAACCCTAATATAAATCGCGTTGAAAATAACGCTGAAATTAAGTTGACCTTTTTATAACGCCTCAAATCGCATGTCGTCTCGTTTAATAATAAATTTTATTTATAACTTTGCTTGGCTAATATCCTCTCAAATGCTAAAAGACGCGGTTTTTGGACCTCCTTGGTCCTGTGATGTTCGATGGCATCACGTCACGTAGGTATTAAAAGACAATAAAAAGATAGCGTTTACGAGATAGCAGAGGCGTCTGTTCGATTTAGACAGCAGTGCTATGCGAGCTGAATTGCACTTCATTGCGTTGAAAATTTAGTTTATTGAGTCGCTAATTATTTATTACTTAAACGTCTTTGCGGAGTGAACTTTCTATATTTGGAATGTACTCTATTTCAACAATTGAGCGAAGTTAGCGAGAGGTGTCAAGTCATGTCTGTTAGCGTTTGAATAGGGTAATAAATATATATTCCGTACAAAATGAGAACTCACTCGCCGTTTTAACTCTATGTGTCAACTGTCATATCAAAACTACGATTTTAGTCCTTATTTTAAAGCTGAACCATACTTTTGACATGCCAGAGTTAAAATATCGAGTGTGATCTCATTTTGCACGCATATACTTTTTGAGCCTGGCTTCCAGCACCGTGTTGTTTATTAAAGATTTGTTCGAAACAATAGTCGTAATGTCGTTGCTAGGCAAGCGGCAGAGCTCACGGAACGCACGTCGTCGGAGCAAGCGGCGGCGATCAAGCAACCGCTGAGCGAAGTGAACACGCGCTGGGCGGCGTTGCTGCGCGGCATGGTGGAGAGGCAGCAGCAGTTGGAACGAGCTCTGTTGAGGCTTGGACAACTACAGCATGCGTTGAGAGACACGCTCGCCTGGATCAAACACACCAGCGACACACTCGATACGCTTACACCGGTAAGTGCCACATAATGGGACGAGACTATTGCGGGAGACCGGGGATAGATTCTGGCCACACTCATTTAATTTTTCGGGATTATATGCGTACTAAGTAATTAAATGTCACTTGCTTTAATAGCGAAAGAAAACATCGTGAGGAAACTGCATGCTGGGAGTTTCCTGTAAATTTCTCAAAGATTTGTGCAGTGTGTAACTCCGCACTTGGCCAGCGTGGTATAGCCTAAACCCATCTCGTTCTGAGAGATGACCCGGGCCTGGACTAGTAGGGGCTGGCGATGAATTTATCATGATAAAATGACGTAGAAAAGACACTTTCTCCGTCAATTTACCATCGCAACGTAATGGCACAGCTACTGGCACTACGTCGCTAGCGTCACTCGGATGTCACTTGTTGTCACACAAGCAAGAAGCACTGATATTGCTCATCCGCTTCCGCTCAATTGGCTTGCTCAGCCGTGTTCTGCTCTATCAGCCCTATACTTACCCATACACTCACACAAATCGTGTGCGGATAGGCCGGTGTTCCGGTAGTAGGAAATGGTAATTAAATCAGTTAGCTTGTATATAATGTCGGAGATGTGGCTAAACTTAGCTTGTGATCAGGTGGCTGGAGATCCTCAAATCCTGGAAGTGGAGCTGGCAAAGCTCAAAGTGCTGGTCAATGACATCGCAGCGCATCAGGCCAGCGTGGACACGCTGAACGAGGCCGGCGCGCAGATAGTACAGCAGGGTACGGGTATGTCATGCCACGCAGTGCTTCTTCATTACTTCCTATTTTATCATATCATTTGCGAAGTCTATGCTGTCGTGGTGATCCAGACGGCATACAGATCGACAGGGCTGTCGGATTTTTCGATTTATTTTTAATTAGGTACATATATGGACTGTTCGTCAAACGATCTTTCTTCCTATCTGGGTTTTTGGGTCTCAAACAGCCTCTTCTCACTTACTGCCATCGCTATTACCACGGCAGTATGGTATCCGTTAAGAAATAAAAGATAATGAGATAAGAAAATAAGTTGAGTACATAATATTTTACTTTATTATTTAATTATACTGTAAGCTGGTATAAGGAAAGTATTACGTTGAGTACCAGCACTGGCAGCCTGTACTATGTACATACGTACTGTACAATTATTTTGATCTTGAGTTACATGTAGTACCTAGAATTATCGATTTCTCGGAATTCACTGACTGAAGTCATAAGGACACTGCTGTTGGGATCCTATCAGGGATACTAGCTTCAAATCTGCCTAACTACTGGTTAACTAACTACAAATTATCTCAGAATGATAAATATGAGTAAACAGATTACTCAGTTTAAGATAATATTAGTTCTGTTTTAACTAAATAAGCTACTGAAAAACGGTTAATCCGTTATTATACCGCGTTAAATTTTTTATCACCCGACAAACCATTATGTAAGCACTAATGCTTAAAGCTTTTTGTGTGTGATCACTGTGATGTCCCATAGTCCATCTTCATAAAAAAACAGTAACAATCTTTCAAAAAACCCTCGACTACATAATCATAACATTAGTTACTACATTTTCGTAAAGTAAAGGTCTTTTTTGGCAATGGAGTATAGTGTACAGAAACATAATGTATATACTGTATAATGTGTATTAAACATGAAGGAAGAAATTCCAGTATGTATATTAAGTCATTGCACTTTTAAACACTTATTATAATTTCTCGATATAAATCATGTTTATATGTCGACTAGCTTATGCTCGCGACTTCGTCCGCGTGGACATTATAAATTTCAAAACCCTATTTCACCTCCTTAGGGGTTGAATTTTCAGAAACCCTTTCTTAGCGGATGCCTACGTCATAATAGCTATCTGCATGCCAAATTTCAGCCCGACCCGTTCAGTAGTATGAGCTGTGCGTTGATAGATCAGTCAGTCAGTCACCTTTTCCTTTTATATATTTAGATAAATCTACCGTGAAGTGTTTACCCAAAAATATTTTTTTTAATCTCCTAAATCATACAAAATATTCTATTCAGTACAAAGCTATACTATTTATTTTAAAATCAGGCTCCGACGAAGCAGGAGAAACGGCAGACAAGTTGGCCACATTGAACAGAAAGTGGCGGGAATTACAACAAAAGGCCAGAGACCGACAGGCTGAATTGGAAGATGCCTTGCGAGAGGCTCAAAGGTATGCAAATATATTCTCTTGTACACAATCTCTAAACTAATTTAACTGGTCTAAATCTATATACCTACTATCTTTTGTCTTCTATCTGCAGGGAACATTACGAAAGGGATAGCAATACATTAGACAGGTCATTTTAGTTCTGTGTACCTACAATCAGGTTGATTCATGAATGGGGCCGATTCTCTTGTACACAATCTCTAAACTAAACTAAATTAACAGGTCTAAATTTAGTGCCATCCTTTTTCGCAAGCAATATTATGAAAGGGATAGCAATAGATTTAGACGTGCCATTTTAGTTTAGTTTAGAGATTGTGTACAATGGAATTAGCCACATTGTCTCACCTCATCTAACGATTTCCTACTATTTTTGTTTTGTCCTGTTTTAAGTCTACTTCGCCCCAATGCCAGGGTAAAAAGCTTTTAGGCGGGTTGATTACGTAAAACTTTGCAGTAGCGACAGCAACGCGACAGCAGTAGCAATACAATAGTTAATTTGCTGTATCTCTTCTTCTTGTTATTTTGCTTTGTGGCTATTGCTTTTTCTCTCTAGCCGGACGTTTGACAGCAATGATCGCGAGATTTACGCCTGTTGCAAGCCTGTCGCGAGATACGTAATCACCCGGAGGGAGTATTGCGCCATCCCGAACGGTTTTGAGCCTATCTACCGATCCTACTATATCAAGTCATTATTATTTATTTATTCACCAAGTAGGAGGAGTAGGACTTGGATACTGCTCCATTTTTCCATAGTACCAACACATTTGGTTCAAAAAATAGAATGTTATCGTAGTATTACCGTGAACTATTTGTTGTATTTTCTATGTGAAGCGTCATTGTAATAAATTAAACCCATAAGGTCGTTCGGGTTTTGCTGTGAAAATTTTTCATGTAGTGTTTGTCGACAGCTTCAACGCTGAGATCGGTGATCTACTGTCTTGGTTGTCGGAAGTGGATGGTGTGATCGCAGCATCCAAACCAGTGGGAGGTCTGCCTGAGACCGCAACTGAACAACTTGAGAGATTTATGGTAAGTCATATTCTCCTTTTTTATTTTCAGTGCTAATACGAGTCGATCTAAAACGTTTTAAATAGAATGCATCCAGCCTGAATGGATCCTCAGGCCTCCGAAACTACAATCTTGAGGTTATTGAGTCAAGTGGACTGGAGACCATCCAAAATAGAACAGGTTTATTTTTGAAGTCGTACAAGGGATAATGTGGCTAATTCTGTTGTACACAATCTCTAAACTAAATTAACAAGTCTTAAAATCTAGTGCTATCCTTTTTTCGAAAGGAGCATTATGAAAAGGACAGCATCAATACATAGACCTGGCATTTTTTTAGAGATACAACATAATTATCTACGTATAAGAAACTCGTACAGTTCTTCAGGAAAAAAAGAGCTCCCGCGCGGTATTTTAGACCTATACTTATAAGCGCAAAGACATCCCCACCACTGTAGTAACGAGGTCTACCTGAAACCACCTGTATATTATCTTATTTTTGAGGCATTATAGCATTATTAAACCCATACTTTGGTATCTGCCCATTCCATTGCATTACTGTACAATCCGTTTTTTTTGTATAATCATTAATTAATCAGTTTCGTGGTAAATGTAAACAGGAGGTATACAATGAGATCGAAGCGAACAGGCCGAAGGTGGAAGCCGTCCTGCAGCAAGGCCAGGAGTACATCAAGAGACAAGAGAAGCCCAACCCGACTTCGCAGCTACATCTCAACTTGAGGAACTTGAAATCCCGATGGGACAACGTTACATCCAGGTAAACTTTCAGCCATGAGGATATAAATTCCACCATAACTTAATATAAATAGCAAGTGAGATTATTCAGATATTAGCTGATGCCCGCGACTTTTATCGCGTGGATTTAAATTTTTAAAATCCCGTGGGAGCTGTTTGATTTTTGAGGGGGTGAAATTTTCAAAAATTCTGGAACACGTACTTATTAATCGTAAGCTCAGGTTAAAATTAAATGTTTGTACTCTAGGGCATCGGACAAGAAGATTAAATTGGAAATAGCTCTAAAAGAAGCTACGGAGTTCCACGACGCGCTTCAGGCCTTCGTTGACTGGCTCACTACTGCCGAGAAAACACTCACCAACGCCAAACCTGTCTCGAGGGTCATGGAAACGTTGCTCAGTAAGTAGAAAACGTTATCAACACTGACAAGTCAATTTTGAACAACAATAAAATAAAATGACAGATCTAAATGTTTTGCTATCCATTTCATAATGCACTTACCGGAAAAGGATACCACTAGATTTAGACCTGTCAATTCAGTTTAGAGATTGTGTACTTACAACAAAATTGCTAAATAGTCACAATGTCAGGTAAATGATTGTGATGATTCCAAGAATACGGATTTATCTTTTTCAAATCTTATACACGCCTGCATTTTTTCTATAGTCCAAGCAGCGCAAAGAATTTTGGTGCAAAACTAAACCACTTGTCGACGCCAAGAATTTTCAACATTCGTTAATTTTACAATATTCATATAGAACTACCTACATCGTGAAAAACTTCCAATAAATTTTTATCTTAACAGCTCAAGTCGAAGAGCACAAGGCATTCCAAAAGGAGGTCTCCACACACCGCGAAACCATGCTCCAACTGGACAAGAAGGGAACCCACCTCAAGTACTTCAGCCAGAAGCAGGATGTCATCCTCATTAAGAACTTGCTGGTATCCGTACAGCACCGATGGGAGCGCGTGGTTTCCAAGGCAGCTGAAAGAACTAGAGCTTTAGACCATGGACTCAAGGAGGCCAAGGAGTTCAATGATATGTGGTAAGCTTCGCTTGAGTCGTCTAATGTTTCAAAGCTAATAGTTAGTTAAAGTAAGGCCAACGAAACGGGAGAAAGAATGTAAACAAACTGCCAACATTATTGCGTTGGCAGTTTGTTTAAGTACATTAAAAAGCTTTAAATTCAAAAAACATTTTTACATCGAAGTTATTTTAATTCAGGAACAACTTGATGAACTGGTTGGGAGAGACTGAAAAGCAGCTGGACCAACTCAACTCGGAAGCGACAGTCAACGATCCTGAAAAAATCAAACTGAGGTAATGATATCTATCAAACAGTTTTACTTAATTTTTTATTAAAGATGTCAAAATGTTGCCCAACTTGAAATATTTTTCACTTCTTGCAACTTAGAAAGGAAACTTTTTTCTAGGTTAAACAAACACCGAGAGTTCCAAAAAGCGCTCGCAGCCAAGCAGCCAGTTTACGACCAGACCAGCAAAGTAGGCAAGCAACTCAAGGATAAGGCTCCGAAAACCGATGAGCCAGTACTTCGCAACATGCTCACTGATCTCAAAACTAAGTGGACTACCGTTTGCTCTAAGGCTGTTGACAGGTAAGGTGTAACTACTATCTTGCTGATGCCCATGTGGATTTAGATTTTTCAAATATCGTCGGAACTCTTTGATTCGAGGTACGGGATTTTCCGGGCAAAAAGACTTGTGTTTATATCCGCGGAATAAAGTTAGTATAGTGTAACTCTGTCTGTTACGTAATCCCATACATATGATAGAGCCAAAAATCTCATTGGACGTGAACCATTTTGAGTCACTAACCAATCACAAACATGTTTCAAAAACATACGAAATTCAATTTGGAAATGTTTTTAAAAAACAATCGTAATTCAATTAAAAAACATAGTTTCGTTTGTGATTGGTTAGTGACTCAAAATGGTTAGCACCCACTGAGATTTTTGGCTCCATAATTGTGAGTTTCCACGGGATTTTTATAACTAAATCCACGCTTACCAAGTCGCGGGCATCTAGCTTACCACATATTTTAAAATGTTTCGTTGTACAATAGTGGACCAACCAAGTTTGTTTTTCCGTAGACAACGCAAGCTAGAAGAAGCCCTACTTTACTCGGGGCAATTCAAGGACGCGATGTCGGCTCTCCTCGACTGGCTCAAGAAGCAAGAGAAACAGCTCTCCGCGGACTCTCCTGTGCACGGAGACTTGGACACCGTCATGGCACTTATCGAACAACATAAGGTATAGAAAAAATTCTGAATATGCAGTACCCGGCAGGAACGATTACAAATTGAACATTAGAAACAGATGACTGTTTCGTAGAGTACTGTCTCTGTTATTGTGACCGACAAAATGTCACATAGGTACGATACGACGCTCTACGAAGCTGATGGTCTCTTTCTAAAAATCGATGTGTAATCTTTCCTGTCGGTAATCAACTGCTCCCTGATTTCCTGGGGATGAGATTGTCTTGTTGCTTTGGAATTTTGTATGTCGTTGATTATTTTACTTATTTGTTTCAGCAATTTGAGGAGGACCTTCATTCTCGGGAACAACAAATGCAATCCGTAATGAAGACCGGCAGAGATCTGGAAGCCACGGTAAGAACGAATTAATAAATGATTTTGACTTGATCAGAATAAAATGTTTTATTTAAAACAACCCTAAACCAAAGGGAAAGCCAAACATTTTCATGACAACTTTAATTAAATACTACATATTTTTACGTGTACGCCTATAAAATTGACCATTACAAAACCGTGCGATTAAAAGAAGCTATAAATGTAAACAGGTGCCGCCTGAAGATTCCGTCCAAATCAAGAAACAATGCAGCGAGTTGAAGCAAGCGTGGGATACGGTACAAAGCCTTAGCGAGAAGAAGGCACACAGACTAGAAATTGCCTTGAAAGAGGTAAGAAAGAACTAAAAGTCTAGTCAGCTGTTGAATTCTTAGTGGCCGTTTTTTATTTTGTTTTACGTTCTTTACAGTACACACTATTTTGTATGATATGATTTGATTTTGAAATGATTTATTTGTTTTAAAAGGTCTTTTTAAAATTGTGCCAGGGACCCTGAAGTAAGTTTGCAAAACCTGTATCTCAGGGTCCCCGCTCTCCCTCCTCCATCATTAACAAATAAACACTTATACAAAACTAAATTTAGTGATATGATATGAATATGAAACTTAAAAATATGTGTGTGTGTGTGTACATATGTGTATCAGTGTGTATTGTATGTGAGTGTGAGTGAGTGTATGTATGTGTGAGTGTGTACATGTGTATATTTTTAATAACAAATAACAAATTTCAAATTTAACCTACCTATTTATATTCCTACAAGTAATTCTGTTTCGTCGTACGTTTTTTCTTGTAACCACTTAGACAATGTTTTTTTTAATATCAAACTGTTTACTAGTGTGGAAATTGAGAATTTTGTTGATTTTATTGTTGATATAAGTAACTATCAAAGCAAAGCAAATTGAATTTTAATTTTGGACGAACACTAACGGTTAATTAATAGTCGTTTGGTCAGAGTTATGATGAATAACACAATGTCATAACTGTCGTCCAAATTAATTATATTGCACCGGATCCGCTCACTTAACCACCGTCTTTTTCCATCACTAGGCGGAACGTCTCCACAAATCAGTGAACATGCTTCTGGAATGGCTCTCGGACGCGGAAACCAAACTGCGATTCTCTGGACAACTGCCCGAAGGCGAACAGGAGACGCAGCAACAGTTGCGCGACCACGAGCGATTCGCGCGCGAGCTCACAGAGAAACAGAAGGACAAGGACGACACCATCGCGCTCGCTCACTCCATCCTTGGCAAGGCGCATCCCGATGCGGTCACAGTCATCAAGCACTGGATCACAATCATACAGAGTCGGTGGGATGAGGTTAGTACAAAAGAAACTTCTCTTTAAAAGGTGCAAATGCAATATTTAAAGTGACTGGTGATTCCGATTAGAAATTTTTCCATCTGTTACTAAATAAATACATTGTATAGGTTTGTCATTTTTTTATACTTATCTTTTGCAATAATTATTTTTTGATTTTGGACATCAGCACTTTAAAATACTGAGGAATGTTTATTGGTATTGAATGTACATCCGTATAATTTTGGCATCAATATGTCTTCTTAACTAAATATTTAATGTAGATTTCTTGTGATAAATAATTTCGTTTGCATCATAATTACACTAACCTTGCAATTTTCTATCAAAATAAAGATTTGGAAGATTAACAGCTATAAATCGTCTTATCAAAATGTTGATTGCGCCGTCTCTATCAATCAGCTGACTGACTTTTAATCATTCATATATTATTAATCTTTACGATTAACATGTCTATTCGTTTTTTCTAAACCGCAGTGCGTAGTTTAGAGTTGAGTTTTTAAGAAGCATTATGTAACTTGGTTAAAAATTCGTAACATTTATCTGCAAAAATGAGCACAAGTACAGGCACTCGAAACAAGCCGTCAAAGTTCACACTATCCGTGTTCCCCTATGTACGGATATTTAGCAAAGTTTCTCCGGGACAGGTACGAAATTAACAATACATCTCTATCATCTACCGTTATATTGCCTTGCTACCGTTACCGTTACCTACCGGTATATATGTTGTTACCGTGGTGCCGAAGTTTTACCATTTGAAGTTTTCTTACTGGCTCACATGCCGTATTGGTGTATTGAAATGGATCGCTTGGTCAATTTTTCCAGCAGAATTGTTGCAGTAAAGTTCCCGTACCGAATCCGATTTGTTATTACTGATGTTTTATGTGTATACTAGCAGATGCTCACGACTCCGTTCGCCTGAATTTAGTTTTTTTCTAATCCCGTGGGAACTCTTAGATTTTCCAGGATGAAAAGTAGCGTATCACTCTCCAGGTCTTTAACTATAACCATTTTGGCGTTGCGGCTTGATTGAAGGACAAACCAATAAACAAACATACTTTTCGCATTTATAATATGGATAGTGATTGCTAGCATACATGATATTATTCAAAAATGATAAAAAGGAAAGTTTTAGTTTTGTATAACATATTTCAAAGGTTTCATACATTTGTTTGTTTGTTCAGGTATGGCAATGGGCGATGCAACGTGGTGGCAAGCTGGAAACACACCTACAGAGTCTGAAAGATCTGGACCTTGTTCTGGAGGAGCTACTGCAGTGGCTCAGCGGCCTCGAGACCACACTTATTTGTAAGTTGATGTACTGCGCAAAAATCTATTTAGCCTGTAGACTACGGAACTCATAAAGTAGGTGACTGTAAAATTATTTCACGAACTACTCAAAACACCAGCCATATTATATTGGGTTTTTTTTTGTATATTTATATGCAAAAATATGACCATACTGAAAAGTTAAAAGTCTATTAATCAAACGCTGAGAGAAATATTGAAGATCCCTTAACTTTTCTAAATTCGCGGGATATAATTTTCATTCTGTGAGGAGACTCGTACTCAGTGATATTAAAAGATGTATAAAATTAAATTTCGATCATCTTTTCTTCTAGCGCTGGAAGCGGAATCCTTGCCAGAATCGATCGAGCTTTTAGAAGGACTTATAGAAGACCACAAGGACCTAATGGAGCATACGCAAAAACGACAGAATGAAGTCGACCGTGTCTGTAAAGCTTACCAGGTACATATCGTAAGTATTAAGTTATAAAACTACAACTGTGTACTATCTACACTGACATAAAAATGCGTCTGTCTATTTCACGACTAAATTGCCGATTCAAACGTAGAAAAGTTCATGTGTTCTTTTATTGTAAGATATTATTTTGTTATATTTTTGTGTATGAAAGCAAAAAAATGTAGGCTTTTGTCAACGTGGAAAACAAACGTAGATCGTGGGTAACAGGCAACAGCTAGTTTAGAATTTGAAAAAAATATATAATTAATTAGAATATGTTATTTTCTTAGGTTAAGAGTCAAAGCCAGGGCCGCGAATCAACACCGCGCAAGGTTTCAGCCAAAACCGCAACTAAAGGAACACCGAGGTATGTAACATGCACAATTTCGACTCTTGCTCTTGTACTATACCTATTGACGAGATATGAAATTCAGTCAATATAAAAACAGGAGATACGCGTACTAGAAAATAAATAATTGCACAATTCTTGATTTGGTGGGTAGTACAGGAGCAGGAAGTTATTGATTGTAGAAAGTAAGTGTAAGATAGGTAATTGTGTTTTCTTTAATTGGTTATAATGTGTAGCTTTTTTTATTATAATCATTGTTTTATTTTTATCTCACTTACATAAATGTTGCTATTAACTTTAAGTGAGAAACAAAAGTTGACTTCGACTTGACATTTATTTAAACTGCCCTCTTATGCAATTTCAATAAGAGTAAAAGAGAAGAATTATGTTTATAGTAGACTAGCTGATGCCCGCGACTTCCATTTAGGTTTTTAAAAATCCCGTAGGAAAACTTTGATTTCCAGGATAAAAAGTAGCCCATATCACCCTACAGGTCTTTAAATATACCCATGCAAAAAATCACGTCAATCCGTTGCTCCATTGCGACGTGAATGAAAAACGAACCAACAAACCAATAAACCAACAAAATAACACACTTTCGCATTTATAATATGAGTATTGATGATGTTTGCGACTTCGCGTGGATTTAGATTTATTATTATTATCCCGTGAAAACTCTTTGAATTTTTGGGTTAAAAAATATGTCTGGCTCCAGGATGCAAGGTATCTCGGTAGGTATTTAACATCAAAGTCAGTAGGTACGTGGAGTTTTTAAAAATCCTGTTGGAACTCTTTGATTCCCGAGATAAAGTAGTCCCTATGTTCGTATCAGGCGTGCAAGCTATCTTTGTATGAAACGTCAAAAATCGGTTAAAAGGTGACAGACAGACAGACACACTTTCGCTTTTATAATATTAGTATGCATTACTCAATGGTTTTAATTATTCATGCCCATATTGTGTCTAATAAATTTCACGTCGAAGTTAATAAAGTCACATTTTTGTTTTATTCTATTCACACTGCTACAAATCTCCACGCTGTCATTTCACCGCTAAGTCTTTCACCGTTTTTTTTTTTCATTTCGTTGTTATTTTCTTTCACTCGGCGCCATCTTGTGACGTCATTGCATGGTGTGAATGTTGCCATCAGCCGTGGCTCGCAGCACGACCTTCATAGGGAGAGATCGGTGTCGCCTGATTATTATGGCAGTAGACGTTTCAGGTTTGTTTTTTATTTTATTTATTTATTCCATTACTCGTTTCATTCTTTTTTAAGTATTGTTTTAACATTTATAAATTCCTTCTTCCGTGTACATAAAATTAATGTTATGTTTAAAGTAGATGGATAATCCATAACACTGAAAAGAAGTGAAAGTGCAGTAGCAGGTTGGAAAGGTACACATCAGACTTTAGAGGGAGATATTCGGCAGCTTCTGTTTTATAGAGCATCGTCTCTGGCGTCGACTGACAAGTCAGCGAAAAAACGTCGCAAAGGTATGAATGTCAGAGACGACACGACGACACTACGAAGCTGAAGCTGCCGTGTGTCTCTTTCTAAAGTTCGATGTGCAATCTTTCCTACCGGTTATTGTATGTACCTACTGTGTACATTTTATTAGATTTTGTTCTTTTTACATCAGGGCTTATTCGCACGGGAGAGAAAAATGTATTATCGATATGGCGATTTCGATTTTTTTTAATACAAACAAAACCGAGTATTAGTTAAAACTACAGCATTTTTCTTACCCGTGCGAAAGTCTCAAAGCTGATCGCCCATTACTAGCGGAGCACCTATCAATGTATTTTAAATAAATGAAATGCGTCCTGATGAGTCATTCGCACCGTTGGTTATGCTGTAGGTAATGTGCGACCATCTTTAATGTACTGTGTACATCACATGTGAAAATGCTTTTTGTTAATGTTAATAATTAATCACTGCTATAATCCAAGAAAGACGTATCTTAGTAAATATCAATATCACTGTATAAGCAATGACGTAATTAACCAATTGGATGACGATAAGACACGTCTCTCTTTGGGTATATGATGACAATACTAGCTTCATCTCGCTCTAACATGTGTAAATGTGGCTTTCTGTCTCGTTCATGTCACGCTTGGCGACGGCAGGTCCAGGAATCACAGTCGAAGTAGAAGAGGAAGGTTTGATGTGGTTTTTATTCTAGGATTGTTTATGTATTGATTTTGTTTCTCTTTTGGCTTGTAGAAAATAATAATGAATTGCAGAAAATGTTGTTCCTTTTTAATGTATGACATTTTATATAAGTGCCTACAGTACCTACTTATTAGAAGCTATATGACTTTAGCTTAATATTCAAATATTATAGACTTGGTAAATATTCAAAATTGTAGGTTTATACCTATTTATTATGAGTTTTGCATGGCTTTCTGTGAACTAGACTATTTATTATTATAATCTTAATATAATAGTCATTTATTTTATCCCCAAGACTAAATAAATTTAAAAAATTAGTTTTTTTCATTATCAACGGTAAAATTAAAATTTGATTTTACTTGAGTAAATCTTTGTCGAAATTCTGGTCCTATTAATTTTATAAATCAAAAATACTTACCCTCTAAAATTTATACAAGCTACATTTAACCTCGTAATAAAATCTTCTCATCAAATTTTTTTTTGCTTACGTAAATGTCTATTATGATTACTATGGTTGATATGAAATATCTACCACCTTGTCTCTACACAATTTCTGGGTCTTGGTCTAACTATATACTGCTGCAAACTACCAACAAGCAACAACTTCGATTGGGTTTGTACTTAAGCTTTTATAAAAAAAAAACATTATAACTTTCGAGCTCGTAAGATTATTCTTTAAACATACCTACATAAAAATCAGCACTCAAAACTTTAAGAAAAGTGAGTAATGTTTTTACGTACCTTTATCTTTTAATTGTACCCTGGCTCAAGCTAGCAAATACGCGAACGTTAAAGATACGTACAAACACTACTCTATCCAACACATTTTGTTACTCAGAAAATAAGGCAGGTCGGGCTCTATCGGGATCTTGCTCTATTACAGATGTTCTATTTCACGAAGTCCGAGTGCTATTTCTGTGTGAGTGCACACGTATACATTATTTTAGTGTAGGTACACATGGTGGTCAGTCTCGAGTGTCGATAGCGACACGGTTTACGTTACGCACAAGAATAATATGTTAACACTTATCGGTATCGTTCACTATTACAACCAAGGCTGAGTAGACCTCATGATATAGAACAACTGTACAAGTTTAGAGAAATGTGTCCGTGGCCACCTCTCGCCACTTCTAAGTACTCTAAAGACACCAAGTCTCAGACATCAGTTCTCTAACGGCACTCGGCACAACTAACAGCAAGCCTCCGCACTACTAACAAGGTATGGGTCTGTGCGTTTGTAAGTCCTTGTGTTTTTATTGATGTGTGCTCCACTCCAGTCGCCTCAGTCCGGGCCGAGATTCTCCGGACCGCAACCTACCGCATTACGGACCCCGATTCCCGCCTAGAGGAAGGTAAGGACAACGCTAACATTTTCCTACGTTTCAGTGTTTTCTGTCTACCCAGTCTTTAATAGACCGACTAAAAGCAATAACAAAATTCAGTTGACATTTGCCATAATTTAAACTGGTCCACATTTGTTGTAAATTATGGTTAGGTAATATACTCGTAACAATGTAAAGTTGAAAGTGTAGCTTTTTATCCTTGTGAAACTATCTTTTTTTATATTCCTAATAGTTCAGTAGATATTTCATTATTTTCTACATAGGATGTTAATAAGATATATTTGCTTGGGTTTTTTTACATTGAAACAGCATGGAGTAGCTTTTATGTTGACATATAATATTTGCGTCGAAGCAATATTTCTTTATAAATATGCTTGGAAACAATGTCATAACAATAACAGTATAAAACAAAGATTAAAAATTGTCTAACATGTAAGAAAAATATACCTTATATTTTTTATTCGACATCTTTTTGATTTGTAACATGCTAAAAAAATACTATTTGTATAAACAGCAAAGGAGCGGAACCGGAGTTCAGGTCGCCACGCGTGAAACAACTGTGGGACAAATGGCGTACAGTGTGGCTCCTAGCATGGGAGAGACAGAGACGGCTGCATGAGCGTCTCGCTCATTTGAAGGAACTGCAACGCGTCTCCAACTTCAGCTGGGATGATTGGAGAAAGCGGGTAAGAAAAAAATTATCTTCATTTTCTGTAGCGAATGGTGCCTACTCAGCAGTGTACAAGAATCTCTAATTTAAAGAGAGTAGAGACAGGTCTAAAAGTATCCTTAATAATATGTGCTATCAAATCATAACATATATCAACAACGTATAATTACAGGCGCTACCATAGTGCAATCAAAAAGAGGTCAAATAAACAAGAGATAGAAATATGTATACTTATACCAAATCTATTTGTTCTATTGCAGCTCAAAATTGATAATCACGTGTAAGAACAAGCTAATTACAAGCCCAAAATCTATCTAAAAATCTAGTCTAAAAATCTAGTCTAAAATGTATCTAAGTACATCTATAAAAATTTAATTCATAAATTTTGCCCCCAGTTCCTGAAGTTTATGAACCACAAGAAGTCCCGTCTGACGGACCTGTTCCGCAAGATGGACAAAGACAACAACGGTTTCATAGCGCGCAATGAGTTTATCGATGGAATTATCAACACCAGTGAGTATTGAGTATTTACTCATGAATTTCATTTTAAACAAACTCTCTATTGCCTTGCATAAGATCCAAAAACTTGGGTTTCACACGGAAGTCACAGATAGAAATAGGTATAGGTAGCTTAAAGTAAACTTAACCCGATTCCTTGAGTTCAACTTTGATAAAATCCACGGACATAACCCGAGCATACTTTGCACTGATCTGTTGAAATTAAAAAGGCTTAGGTTAGGAATTTTGCTACAGCCGCTTTACTTAAATTGGGCGGACCTGACATGTGGCGTATACCTGATAAGTTCAAATAACTTGTGGTTAAAACCTTTTCGGATTCCCGAAACTCGTCAACGCCCCAGTTACAAGTCAACTTCATTTTCAATTAATTAGATGGTCCGAGTAGACAGATAAGGGAGTCTTGGAAAAAGAGGATATTTGCCCGTGCGTGCTATATCTATTAAATTATCAGTGAAATTCAATAAGTACCTCTTTTACAGAATTCGACACATCCCGGCTGGAAATGGGCGCGGTGGCAGACTTGTTCGACAGAAACGGTAGTGGTCTTATAGATTGGGAAGAGTTTATCGCCGCGCTCAGGCCTGACTGGGTAAGTTCTTCTATTGTTATTAAATGAATCGAAGCCTATTCTAATTTATCTATTGCCTTGCCCATCCATATGTTTTTTTCCAAAATAAGTACACTGTTTTGTAGATTGTAAGGTCTCAACAAAACAATTTTTTAACTGGGATAGTATGGGAAAATCCAAAACCATAGGATAAACAGAAAACTTAGGTAGTCTAGTCGTCCATGTAGACCTGGGTTTGGGTCCCGAATCGGGCAAAAAAAGATATTGGGGTTTTCTGACAAGAAGTTCTTCGTAGCGGCCCGGAAATGGGAAGTTGGTGTTGTTACAACCCCATGCCATGAAGAGCAGGTACAGCCAACGATTCTGCGTTTGAGCTCTCTGCGGTAGAGTTGCCGTCCCATGGGATTACGAGAGTGGGGGAATAGAATGCAATTGTGCACACACTTGTGTACTGTACATATCTCCTGTGTAGAAGGCTACTCTTCGTTGAGAATTGGCCTCCGTGGGGGATTTTGGTCGACAGGACCTATTTTCATTTTGTGACAGAACTTTATTTTAACACGAACGCTCCCTACAGGTGGAAAGACGAGGTCCGCCGTCCGACGCGGACAAGATTCACGATGAAGTGAAGCGCCTTGTGATGCTGTGCACATGCCGGCAGAAATTCAGGGTGTTCCAGGTTGGCGAGGGCAAATACAGGGTGAGTTAGATATCTTCTTCATCTTAACACTCACCAAAATGGTCGTGGTCATCACGAAGCGACGCGCGACGTCTTAAAGGCAGATGTTATGTGTGTCACGAGCATTCGCCAGTTCTCCCTGCTGGCCGACATCACTGGAGCAATCTTGCAATCGGCAAAAATCGGTTTACACATAGCATAGCCTAAGAATTAAATACACAAGCCTAGCAGAGATCTTTTTGTACAAATCGCTGTCATACTCTTCGTGTTGAGATTGGACTGCTGTTTTGCGCGCACTATAGGAACCTGCAGTCGTCTGTCAGCAATAATTATGTTTGAAGCCGAGGTCTGCTGAGACATTATAAGCCAGAGGTCTTAGGTTTCCTGTTCCTATTCGCAGTTTAGGGAAAGACTAGCTGCTGCGAAGAAGCCGTTTAGAATTGCCTGGTGGTTTAAAAAATTGCCAACCATCCTTTAGTACATATTCATCTTGGAATGCCCCATCAATCATTTTCCACTAGTCGAACTACATTGCAATCACCTTTCATTAAAAATAAAAATTCGTGCAATAAGTATTACGAAGGCAATTCTATGAAAGGTCTGGTTTTTTATCCTCTGTAACCTCGGTGAATACAGGTCTCGTAGGAAACTCAACCGAAGCGAAGCTGTACTCTATCTTGCTCGTTTATATGGAGCATTTTATCGCCACGTTCGTCTTGCTTAAAGAAATAAAGAAATAAACCTGGGCAAAAAGCCCAGGTTTATTTGCTGGTGCGTTTAAAGCAAAATGATAATTGTATTTTGCCCGTTCATGTGGCACGTAGTCTTAAGATAAGTGTTATGTTTAGTTCGGAGACTCGCAGAAGTTGCGTCTGGTCCGCATCCTGCGCTCCACCGTGATGGTGCGCGTGGGCGGCGGCTGGGTCGCGCTGGACGAGTTCCTGGTCAAAAACGACCCCTGCAGAGGTACGTACCACCCGCGCACACCGACACATGCACGCACACAAGTGTCACTTTCATTCTGTTATTCACTACAATTGACCTAAAACCCGAGATATTCTTGCCGGCTTCTCAGTAGAACCTTATTTCCGAGTGGTAGAATATCGATAAACAGACAAAACGTTTATTAAGTCTTAAAATGCCCTACTGGAAATTAGTTTTTTGGTTTTTGTATAGGATTGGTGTATTAAAAATAGACATATTATTATTAACTTGGCTTGGTCAAGCAAGCAAGCATCTTTGGTTTTTATGTCAATGTAACACTATCACACAATTCTGCTGTAGGATGAGGTAGGTACACAAAACTATGTAATTAACCTATAAGTATTAGGTATCTAACTTACACAAATAAAATTACTCAAAATTAATAACCCTTGAATTAAATAAACAATTAAAGCACTTTGACAAACCTAAAAGTGGACTTATACCTGATCGCCTAAATGAATGATGTTTTTACCTCTCTGACAATGCTTTTATCTCTCTGGTAAAAGATTTTTTTAGAATTTTTGTTTTGTTTTTTAAGTGTGAGTACCTAAATACTAAATAACTAGTTCAGCGTCGACTCTCCGATCCTATGGCCACAGTTGTTGAACAGAAAAGTCTTGTTCTTATTGACATGCAATTAGTTGAAAATCTCAATAGAAGATTGTAAGATTCTAAACAAAATAATTATACCTACTTATTAAAAATTTAGCATACCTACATAACTATAAAATTTTGTCAAATTTGTTTAAACAGTGTTTGCACACATTTGTATTAGTTCCTACACCACAACACCACACCCTATAGATAAACCTCACATACACACCTTCTTAATCACTAAATAAGCACAGGTGTAACTTAAATGAAGTATTAATGAATAAAAAGCGGGCGTGTGGAATGAGTCTTGACTGTTGCTCCAAAGTCTAAACAAAATGTCAAAAATCACTAAATAAAATCTACAGTATTAAAATGTCAAATACTGTTTTTAGGATTTTGTAGTAACAACGTAGTAGTAGTGGTTTTATAACAAGGAACACATCCAGTTCATCTGTCTGTCTTTGTGCTGGTTATTTTAATAATAAACTATAAGACCTGTAAAATTGAAACTTAGTAGTTATAGGAACCTGTGCCTACCGTTACATATAGTCCGCGACAGGTCGAGATGGCAATCAGGATATGAAGCAGGTGGATGCCTACTTGCACGTCACCTGCGCTATCCCGCACCAGGTTAGCGCGGGGGCTGTGCGTGTGTGGGGCGTTCCCTCCTCGATTGCCATTTCGACTGTTGTGTACTATAGAAGTAATTGTACATTTTTTTTAAATAAATTTAAAAAAAAAAAAAAAACAATTTTTTTGAGAATCTCCAGAATTTATCTCCAGAGAACTCTGGACTAAACAGAGTATAGGATTATGCTTTAATCAGCTGTTGTATGAAAAATAAATACCTTGTTATACCTGTGTTTATTCACAATACATAGCTATCTGTTATATTATACACCACACATCCTTCCCATGTTATAATCATCATCACATTGTTTTGTTACATGACATTAGATAAGACTCAATCACAATTAATATTTACTAAGTAATAAGTATCTTTCCTGGTGTTTAGACTGGACCATATAAATGATTGGAAATCTTTTCTTTGTTGAACCTTTTTATAGGTAGGTGCATATAAATGTACTTACCAACTTTTTAACACCCAGCTAATTTTGTTGTGCCTTTTGGGTTTGTGACGGTCTAAATACCAGTATTTATGTTAATATTTTGCGAAATTATTTCTTATTTTTATTATAAGGTGTCAAATAAAATGTAGGAATAACAATACTGAACAGAATTAATTATCACCAATTAAAATTTAACTATTAAACGAAATACCGAAATACGATCTGTAGTCCAATATAGGAATAATCAGTCGACTTATCTGAACATATTATGAGCACAGTCCTGGACCATCTAATTTTATTAGAATATATTTATTATAAAGAAAATATGTAACTTTTTAAAACTTACTAGCTAGCTTATCCCCGCGACTTCGTCCTCGTGGACTACACAAATTTCAACCCTACTATTTTACCCTCTTAGTTCCAGTAGTTTGAGCTGTGTGTTGATAGATCAGTCAGTCAGTCAGTTTTCCTTAAATATATATGTACTTAGCTTATTTAAACATTTGCAATATTAGCACAAATGGATAACAGATATTTAGAATTCCAGTACAATAAGTTAGAAATCAAAAATTGTGGATGGAATAATTTTATGGATTGTAAACAATAATTATAAGAGCTGCATTCATAAATAATATTTTTTTCTAAATATCTGCACATTTAACTTATTTTCATACTAGTTTATCCTCGCGACTTCGTCCGCGTGGATTACACAAATTTCAAACCCCTATTTCACCCCCTTAGGAGTTGAATTTTCAAAAATCCTTTCTTAGCGGATGCCTACGTCATAATAGCTATCTGGATCCCAAATTTCAGGCTAATCTGTCCAGTAGTTTGAGCTGTACATTGGTAGATCAGTCAGTCAGTCACCTTTTCCTCTTATATTTTTAGATTATTAGATATTTAGATTTCTAAATAATAAATCCATGGTTTATAGTTTTTAACTATTGAATCGGTTTAAAAAGTAGTATACTATGTGCTTAATAGGTTTTAATAATTGTTTTATAATTTTACTGGAATTTTCATAAAATATGAAAATTTTGGTAACTGTTTTATTTGACATTCTGTTTTGATGAATAACATTTGCAAAACAGAAAGTCAATTGTGGTGAGTATTATAATTAATAAGGTATTCAATTATTTTATCCTTTACAATTTACATGATATTCAAAGTGGCAATCAGAAACGTTACGGTTACTTACAATTTAATGTGTTAACCCCATAACATGGGAATTATATTATTGTCCAATAACAGGTGTTGACGGGCCCTAAACTATTTGTGTTGTGTGTTTCATAACTTAGCCGGGTGTTAAATAACCAACATTTAAGTATTTTTTAAAGTTTTATTCTAAATCCAGTACAAAATGTGTCATATAATTATTATAATACAAAAAAAACAATACAAAAAGCTGACAACATTGTAAACAATATAAAAGTACAATTCAAAAGTAGAAAAACTGTTGAAAGCATTATCACAGAAAAATTAAGTAATTTTAGATGGCAAGATATATACCTATAAATTTAGAAAAACATTATGTAGTAACCACATAAAGATATTCAAGTGTCTCATCAACTTATTTGTGAATTTTATGACTCAAAAGTAAACCTGAGATTTTAAAACTTGTTCTATGACTCATATTGTCTCAAATGGAAATCTCATGCATACCATTTAATCTTTTAGACAATACAACAATCCTACAATATTAACAATTATTTTTAATATTATACTTACTTAATCAAATACCTAGAATATAATAACTAATGTTAGTAAATACTAATTCAGGTTAGACCTACACTACAAGCACAAGAGAAGATTTCTTAAAATGGAATTCAAATGGCAAATACTTGATTACAAATATTGTGTGAATAATACTGTTTTTAAACTTAACACTAAAGCTACAGATTTGACTACAAAGTTTAATCTAAGTATATAAAAAACAGAAAGTCTACTTCCTGGTAGAAAAGAGAAAAATGTAATTATATTGAGATTCAGATTTCACAAGTCATGAACAATTCTGAAGTTAATCAACAGTAGTCTTCCGCATGAAGGAAGTTAGAGATGAAATTTCACTTCTTTCTGTCGGCAATGGGCTAAATTCATGTTCCTCGCTCAAATTCTGAGTATCAGAAGTATTTTCGTTATCTGGCCAGCGCTTGTGACTTGGTGCATATAGTACTAATAAGGAAAAGATATATATATTCCACATTCCATACACTCCAGTGAAGAATGCAGAAGTATACTCAAGTTCTATATTTTCATCCCATTTCCACTGGCCTTCGGCCACTTGACCCAAAATAAATCCAATCACAGTTAGGGCTGCGCATAGCAACGTGGCTAACATCATAAACATGAATCGGTAAATGATCCCTTCATAGTGCAAGCGGCGGACTGAGCTCATGGTCGGTAAACTCTGGCGCTTGTGAGAGATATTCAAGAAAACTTGCCAAACCATGTAGCACAGGAACAAAAAGTAAACTCCAGTTGAGATACCAGCCAGTATTATGAATGTCAAAGCTAAATTTGTGCCTAAATCTGTCACCCAGATAGAGTAGAATGGGTTACGCAACTGAACGCCTCTCTCGCACATGTCAAATATGAACAATGAGATGCAACCCATAGCTACAGCACTCAAGTGACGCCAATATTGTTTAATTGAGCTCTGGGCCGATACATCCTGAATGACCATGTGTTCCCCGGCAAAGACAAGCCAGAATGAAAACAGCATTGCATAAAATACTCCTTGTCTAATATCTCCCAATAATAGCATAAATGGCAAGTCAAATTGTAATGTCAAATATTCTATAGGTGCATTTAGTAAGCACAATGCTATCCCTAAGCTCAACAGCATCTTTTCCAGTAGAACAGGTTTTCTTTCTAAAATATGAATTCTACGCCAGAACCAAACAAGTATTGCAATGATACATGGAAAGAATACTGTTTTCAAAGACAGCCACACTTTAGTAAAACCTCCATTTTGGTTGATAACTGTTACCCACAAATCTTGTATGTGACCAATATGTGCATTCATGTCGGGTGTGTCAACAGGTAACCGTAAATTTAACAAATAATAATCATGGTATAGTGACCCTAGTTCAAACAATGGTACAGGTGAGCAGTCATACAAGTATTTCTCAGATTTCATATCAATATCACAGTCTAAAACCCTCCTTTCCATCGACTGTGTGTATAATTTCCAAGCATCATCCGGATCGCCTTTGTTTCGGTAAGCCAACCGCGCATCTATTGTTATGGCACTGCGTGGCGTCACTTCCAATTGAGAGTGGTAGCTAATGTCCACTTGCAAAACGCCTATTAAGTTCTGTTGCCATCTGGAATAGTCGTAATTCTCCGACTCTCGAGGCACCGGCATTTGAAATGCAAAAACTATATCACGTTCGGATAAGTCGTGATGAACAATGTCAAGGTCGACCTCCTCGCATTTACCTGTACCGCGATTGTAGAACCACTTCGTTGTATCATTTTTCATAACAGACTTATCTTTGCATACAGTTCCGAGGATGATTTGTGCATTTGCAGGCACGGGTGCGACCAATCCACCGATCAGGAAACATATTATTTGACACAATAAAAGAAATGTCACTAATACAGTAAGCTTTCTTCCGCTTAAGTTTTCAATTACTGTCCCCGCCATTTTACGGTTTAGCAATGAATAAGATTGTATTTCTATGATAATTAAAATCGGTACTAAAATCGACCGAACTCCATTGTTGTTGAGACCGACGCTAATTGAAATTGACGAAATGACATTGACATGCGCATTGCGCAGACAGCAATGTTACCAGCACAAAACTTTTACAAATAACGTTATAACGTAAAACGTTATGAAAATGATGTGAACGAGTTATTTTTATTTTACGTTTTCGCAAATACTTTGACAACTTAATATTATGCATACTAAATACATGGTCTATAAATACTCGTAGTTTATTAATTAATAGTAAACAATTAAATAAAAAAATGAAAAACAATGACCGGTAGTTACAAATACTATTAATGATAATAAACAGATGGAAAATAAATCGCAAAAATATTCCACTGCTACTGTTTCACTGTTTATTTATTTTTCAACTCTAAAAGCTCGTATCGTAGGGCTAAAAGTAAAGTCTTTTCTCCACATTGATTGATGTTGCTACTAATTTACTAATTCGTATTTGCTTTACCCAATCCGACTCCTTCATCCTTATTTTCTTTTATATATTATTTTTATTGCGTTCGATCCCATTATACCTTATTTATGTAGTTTCGTTAGTGCTACCGCTGCCTGATCCGAGCAAACCAGAGCAGCATGAAGCTTGTTGTCCACTCGGTAATAAATAATAATAAAATTATGATCTGCAATGGATCATTCTACTTTGTCAAAATCTTGCTATAGGTACATATTTTATTACCTACTTGTTTTAAATAATGTATTTTTTATTCGAAATACAAAATTGCTCCATTGCAGATCTGTATTCGTTGGTGTGGCTTAACAATTTTAGTTATTATTGCGAGGTAATGCGAGTATATGTTTGCTACTTTTTAATAATGCTAATAAAGGCTTATCATTACTATTGTGCAAAATATAAGGAATCATTTTGGAAAGCTGTTTTTATGCCTATGGTGGTTGATTTATGGGGTTGATGAGCAGTATTGGTTCTAGTTATTTTGCTTATAAATGTTTTCTTAAATTAGCATGTTTTATAATTTATTTGCATACCTACAGTATTTTTAATTTTTATAGCAGTTTATGTATATAAGTCAAGTGCAAGACCATACTATCATTTCACTTATTATAGTTATTTTACTGCACATTAGTATTATGAAATATTTAAATGTTCTGATCATAGCAGTACATAATGGTTTTAAATTAATAACTTGCTCTTGGTTTATATAGATTGCATATATTTTAGTGACAGTGAAAATAAAACTAATTATATTTTATGATTCCTATCCTAATGCACACTTACATTTTACATTTTTTTGATTTTATTTTGTTAATTGCGTTTTGTTCATTTGTTTTGTATGACATGTTCTGATTTTGTTTGTTGTTTTTTTCTTTTCCTCACTACCAATGCACGTTCCTTATTTTTACACTTTTGGTGTTTTTTCCACCTAACCTGTTACCAAACGGTTTTTTTCAACCTTTCCAATCCCACCCTTATTGTGATCCTGCACATCGGACGCCGCCCGCATGCAGCCAAGGGTCGCACCAACATCGAACTCCGGGAGCAATTCATTCTGGCCGATGGAGTATCGCAGAGTATGGCTGCGTTCAGACCGCGTACGCCTCGCTCTAACACAAATACACCTCCATCCACTGGACCTATAACCAAGGTAAGTAGCTAATAATTGCTACTTTCTATTTTAATTAAAAACCTTTCCTACAGGTTAGAAATTTATAAGCTATAGTTTCGCACATGTACCTACCACATAAAGCGCACAGTAGAGTAGAGGGAGCAATTCGGTTTGGGATTTCTTTTTTTTCGCTTTTCTGTTGCATCTTGTACATGGATTATCTCCATCCATTTGCAAGAGGCATCGTCGTGGTTGCAGCATGCAATAGAGCTCGTAGGTTGTATTGCATTAGATGTGCTCAAAGCTACGCATTGCAGCACAGCTCGTGTAGTGTTCGGTGTTGTTTGCTAGTTGTACCTTTCATTGGATCCACTGCATTGGAGAGGTGGCACGGCAGCGAGTATGGATTTTATGGTAATGTATTTTGTTACTCCCTTTCCTGCTATATCCCGTCTTGCCCATATCATATCAATTCGTGAGTCCGTCGGCTAAGAGTGGGGACAAATCATAATCTGGTCTTGAAATAACGCGTTTCGTCTTAAAGATTGGCACTATGAAAACACATATTATATAGTGGGAAATTTCCCTTCCTCCGTAATAAAAGGCTTCCGGTTTTGTATTAATGCGATTAGCGGAGGAGTTTATGGAGCAGCTGAGGCCCATATTTGAAGCTCTCAGGCAGCGGGAGGAGCTTCCGTGTTCGTACCCGCTCCACGTGGGTTCAACACATGGCACGAAGCAAGCTTTCATTTACGGCCATTCAAGATCGCAAGGATCGACGACGCCCGGGGCTCATCATTATACACATCACCATGGATACCAGCCTTCTCCGGGATACCACTGGGTAATGCATAGGCTATGTGAGAGTTTCGCAATTGATTGCACTTTTTTAAAAGCAGCGGGCATTGAGATTTTGTTTGTTTTCTGTAAATCTGTGTTAGATTAATATATTGTGTTATGTACATTGAATGTAAGAATAAACTGTCGAGTCCATTTTAGTTAGCATGCACAATTATCTATGTAATTGCTAAGAAAATCATAAGAGGCACGGCACACTTGTCTATCAATACTTATCTATTTTCAAATAATTTCTCCAATCGCTATAAATAAGCTATTTTAATGCTAAGTATTTTTTATTTGATCCTAATATCTTAAAAAAATCGTTTGTGTTGGGTTATCAATGTTTGTTTTTTTTAATATTAACCTATTTTCAAAATATAGGTACGAGAGCGCACAGTTCGCTCAGTTCCAATGTCTGCAGGAGCAGCGGCTGGTCGCGCTTCTCGATCTTCTCTAAGTGCTGGAACACCTGACTCGCTTAGTGATAATGAAGCGGCCAGTGGGCTCGGTCAAAGATATAGAAAGCCTAGTGCGCCAAGGTAATAAACAATACTTCTTATTTTAATATTCATTAACTATGTCAGTATATATAACTTAATAACAAAATACTTTTTTAGATCGACCTTAACGCCCAGCGGTTCACGACCCGGGTCTAGACCAGGATCGAGGACAGGATCGAAGCCACCATCGAGACATGGATCGAATTTGTCTCTAGATAGCACAGGTTCGAAACCATTGGTTTTACCATTTGGATTGCATTACAGTTTCTATTAACAGAGTCACAAGGCAAAGGTCTGATATTAACCAACTTTTTTAGATGAAGTTTCAACTCCATCACGAATCCCCATGCGTAAGGTGACAAGTACGAAGACATCTACGGCCCGAGCGGCCGCAAATGCCAGCAAGTTGGGAGTTGCAACACCCAATGGTGGATCTCGCCCGAGAACCCCCACCGGATTCCTGACGCCGGCAAGCGGAAGGTACGTTTATATTGGAAATGCATAAAATTAACAATCTATACATGACGAAAAAACGGAGTATTACCAACTATTAAAGTGATTTTCCTTTTTCCGAGTATTAAAGATATAATATTATGTATGTATTTACTATTTGTAGAGTAATTAATTAATCAATTAATAGCAATGCGAAATTGTGGTAAACTAGTTTGGAACTGTTTTATTCTTCATGTATTTTTAAGAATACAAAACATACAGCGTGGTTTTCAAATGTTCCTCGTTCGAGAACTACACATTCAAGGAGAAGGCGTTTGTCTCAATGGGCTACTTGACTCATATCTAATTTCGTCCAATAAATGATTATTTATTATAATATTTTGCTTAAGACAACGAAATATATCAATAACAATTATTAAAAACGCAGGATGGATATATAAATCCAATTTAAAAAAATACAGTTTTTATTTTTATTTGAAACGCAGAAAACGCTGTCAGCCATGATGTGACGTCATTAAATATGTAAACAAAGAAATGTCATCCCTATGTCACGCGGGGACTAACGTAGTATCCATATATATAAAATTTAAAGTCCTGACTAACTTATATATCAACGCACAGCCTAAACATCTAAACAACTGGTCCTAGATACATGAAATTTGGTCTGTGTGTTCTTTGTAGGTAAAGAGAAGCTATCCACTAGGAAAGGATTTTTTGAAATTCCACACCTGAGTGAGTTAAATGGGGGTTTGAAATTTATGAAGTCCACGCGGACGAAGTCACGAGCATAAGCTAGTTTTTATATATTTCTAAAAACTCATAGTTAACGTAAAAAAATATCGTTTTCTCTTTATAAACTGAATAAGTTATTAAGTAAGACTTACAACAAAGTGATCTTTGCAATAATAAATTTGGGTTGAAGTCGTTAGTCATATAGGATCCCTTTAAGCAAGTCTTCGCGTGTTATGTATATTTATTTCACTGGGCACTCTAGTCCACAACTTTCCTGTGGTCTTTATCGATGCGTTTTTTACATTCTCGGATTCAATAACGATAATTACTATATTTTTCATGTAAACTAGTATAGAAGTCATGTTTATTAAACTTTGGGAGGTTATGCTGTTGTTTACAAATGCATGACGTCAGAGCACAGATAATCTATCGGCCAAACATGGCCGACAGTGTTTTCACCTGTCTAAGAAAAATATATTTTTAAATTAAAGTTTTACGGTTTTAGGGCGCAAAAAAATATAGTGTTAATTTTTTTGATCTAATAGGACAAATATTAACCATTTAAGACCTACTTAAAAAAAGTGTCAACTAGCCTATTATTATTGTTTATGGCAACACAATGGTCTGTGTTGTGTTTGTTATTTAAAAGTTATTGATATAATATATAGGTACTGTAATTATTAAAAAATACTTAGTTTTAACTGGGTATGGGCAGGTTACCTAGTGGAGCGATGTACCGCACATCCAGTATTCCGACACTCTCACCGGTGCCGGCGTTAGTAAGGTACAAAACATGATTGAGGGTTTGTTCGTTTCTTGTTTGTAACAGCGTGGCGCTACGGTCGCAATCTGTTTTGTTTGCTAAGAGAATGGGGCCGATTCTCTTGTACACAATCTCTAAACTAAACTAAATTAACAGGTCTAAATCTAGTGCTATCCTTTTGTGCAAGCAACATTATGAAAGGGATAGCAATAGATTTAGACGTGCCATTTTAGTTTAGTTTAGAGATTGTGTACAACGGAATTAGCCACAATATGTGCCTAAAAGACAGATTTCATTTTTTTACTGGTTTAAAAGTTTCAACAAAAATGACAACGAATTGCGATCGTAATAATAAAAGAATTTGATTGGGAATACGCCACTTGGCTTCTAGAGGTAAAATTGAAGAATTGCGTAGTGGCATCTGCATAAGTTGCGTGGGTACACCCGTGTCAAAAAATTAAAACTCTGTTTGTCCTGGTTCTGTGGTGATGGGTAAAAATTCATATGAAACTTGTTCAAAGCATGTTTTAGTGGTAAGCTAACATAGGTCAGAGCATTGTTAAGAGTGGCATACTGACTAACAAAATATATTTTAACATAATATGTTTATTGTGTAACAAAGATTATAATGAAATTATATTTTTCCTTTTCACATGCATCGATTACGAAAATGGACATAATATCGAACAAAAAAATATAGTTCGACACATTCCCAGCCATCCTCAATGGCATCTGAACCACCTAAGTCCTTACCTCATACTCATCCTGCATTCCAAACCCAGGGTACTACCAAAATTCCCGTGTACGTCGGAACCCGATCGCAACGAACGCCGTCCGTGGAACGAAAGTTTAAAACTTCACGAAAGTCACGGTCTCGAGAGGCTTCTCAAGATCCTAGTCCTATTTCCCATGATCCTAAATCAGACCAACGAAGTCCAGAAGATGATTCCTCACTGTTCAGCATATCGGGAATGACGAGTGACAATGAATATGAAAGTAATATAAGCGAGTCGAGCGGCGAAGCGTCAAAGCCAACTCAACGAGATATCAAAGGGTACAACTAATTGATCGTATCTTTGTTTTTGCCCTGTTATTTGGATTGATGCTCGTTGATTTTAATTTTATACAGTCAATCACTTCATTGCAGCTGCATTTAGTCATATGATTTTCAATTCATTTTTTTGTCGTTTATCTTAACTTCTGTTCACGATTAATGTCATTCCATCATCTTATTACATTACACTATTTGAAGTTATTTATTATTATATTTATATATATTTGATACATAGTTATTGTGCTTCAAGCATTCCGACATTAGACTGAAAATAAAATACTATTCTAAAACTTACACTCTCTGTCTGCATATTTTGAACTAACCAGTGGCGTGCAGATCATAGAGGCATAAAAGCACTGCTTACCCTAGTTGAAATGGCTCAGTGCTCATTTTTCATGATGACCTGTCATTAAATAGGTAGTTAGCTACCTAATGCTTACCCTAGGTTCAAACCCTGTGCACGCCACTGGAACTAACACTTGCAAACCATCAGATAAAAGCTGTATGTGTATGACTTCGTAAAACTAATCAGTAATATAATATTATGTTGCCATAATAATAATATGTTCTTCTCATTTGCTTTTACTAAACAAATCACATGATACTTAATGGATTTGCATTTTGTTTTTGTTTAAATACGATTTATTATGTGGCTAATTTAGTTGTACACAAACACAATAATTATTATTGTAAAGTAACTAAACTATAATGACAGATAAATATTAAATTTATTGCTTTTAGCACTTGATTTAGATCTGTTCATTTAGTTTAGAGTATCTACAACAAAAATAGCCACTATTGCTATCTATCCTTATTTTTAGTGTAGTGTTTTTGAAAAAATATAACAATTATAACATACATTGAACAGAATTTGAATTTTGATGTTAGTGTAATTTTTTTTTATATATAACGCTAATAAATATATAGTTTTTACTAGCATCAGTGTCAGCATTGATCGATATTGATACAGTATGATAATTAATATTATGCTTTAAGTCTAACTAATATCTGCCCTTTTTGTTATTGCACATGCACTGTAATGTAGTTTGAAGTATCACATTGGGCACTGTCAAAGATTCAATTTAAATATTGTATAATCTACAATATCTAAAATATATTTCGATAGAGTTCAGTTGTTAACTACTTCTTGTGTATAAAGTTAAGTAATTCATATTTGAACTAGTTATGCACAGTGGCATATGCACTAACTACAAATAATACATTTCTTCTTTTCATCTGTATCTAATATTTCTTCCGTCTTTGTGCTTCGCTAACATCGCTGTAGGAGTGGGTCGTTTGCCTCGACCGAAGGACAAACGCCTGGCAGAAGTCGCATACCGGTGCCTAAGGAGATTAATAGTCATACTAGGTAAAACTTAATATTGTAGCTTATTGTGAGTTGTTTTAGTGATTTTTGTTTATTTCTTCGGTTTATGTTTCATATAGGGGCCTGGAACTGTGTGTGACGTAGCTTGATGCATGGTTTACTACTCTGAATGATGAGTTAGTAAAATATTTAAATGTCGCAGACAAAGGACTCCGTCCGGAAGTACGACACCTGTGCGGCCCGGACAACAGACTGCCGCATCGCGCCTGACGAGGCGGCCATCCGACGCCACGGATGGTGCTCCAGCGACACCTGTTACCCGCCGCACATCATCCACAGCATCTACGAAAACTACGGACAAACGCGAACCTTTTCGACTTTAGGAGAAACCATGTATAATTCAATATCATTCCCGGTAAAGTTCCGTCATATTGATTGTAATTTTATTATTATAATCATTTCCAATGTGGCGGAGTTTTCTATAGATCTTTTAAATTATGTGCAGCCTGCTAGCCGCTTTGATTTATTACAAATATAATCTAATGCCATTTTCGCAAATTTTGTTTTTTATTTGTAAGCTAGTGTATGTTTAATATTGTTACATGCATTAAAATAAATCGGAGCGTCTAGCCTCAGCTACATTTTTAAGTGCCGATGAAACGATTAAATATTACTAACATTAAATTAACCTGTTCGCGATTTAAGCCAAGCTTGTATAAAACATTGCGAAGTTGGCTTTTAATTAGTAACAATTATAGATTGTAGTAAAACATAAAGTCTGCACTTGTTGCCTTGTATACTTATTTTCTACGATTCATGCCTCTTTACACGTTGGAGTTTTGTGCTGTCAGTATTTTTTTACTGATCAAATTGATTTAGTTCTTCTGTTTCATTGTGAATATTTTCTTATTTATTGTCAAAGTTGCCATAATTGTTAGTGTATGTTATATACGTATTAGTCTCTATTAGGGACCGAAAGTGTGATTTTGTAAAACGTTTTGTATTTTTTCTTTTAGGGACCATTTTGTTTACGGAATATTCATTCGTAGGCGAATATTCATCAGTAACCACTTTCATCTAGTTATTCTTGCAGATAGTAACGCCAGACTATATGCTAGGTAAACTGGCTGAAATTGATAATGTTAATTATTATTTGAGGTGATAATAGACTTATGTTCATTTGTAATGCACAATCATGTTTTATTTTAATATGATCATTCGATTCTATGCATAAAAATATAATAATTTATCAACATCCTTAGGATTTACTTTATGTATGTGATTATTTATACACTTGCACAATATATTTATTGTGATTGCATTAAGAATCTTGCATAGAACTGGTAAATGGAATAATTAAAAACTTTACGGCTGTCGCCAGAGTCGTACTGATTTATAGTTATATTTACCAGAATTTGCTCACGAAAAGAAATTCCATAGCAGATTTTTATTTTAGTAAATAACTAAAGTACATATTGTCGACACAAAAGACATTAACTTAATAAAACTATATTAAGAAACCTTTTTTTTTATAAATGAAAAGAACGCTTTAATATGTAACCTTCCTTAAAAAAAAATGTTAACCAACACTCACATTTACTTGTTATTTTTATTATAAATCTGACTTTAAGGATAGGCCTTTATTATAAGAAATATTTTAAACTATATTAATCTGGTCATTTTTATTTAAATCATTGTTGTATTTGTTATATGTAAAATCAAAGCAAATTTACTAAAAGCTTGCAATATTTTTCTGTACAAAGTTTCTAAAGAGCTACTACAGTTTTAAATCTCATAATTGATTTCAAAATAAATAACATTTAATTATCAAATTCTTTTATTTTCCTTTGCCTAAAGAATTACAGGGTGTTATGGAATGATGATAAACGATAGAATAATTCAAATATTTAAAGAGCTAATCTATACTCCTCAAATAACGTTATAATAAAATGATTAATAAAACGTTCGTGAAATTAAAATGTTTGTATATGGTAACACCAGTTTTTTTTAATATCAAATAAATTCGATATCGATCATATCGATATTTTCAAAATAATATATCGGTAATTTGTAATGCCGGCTCCACACAGTCGTCCAACAACCATAGATTATCTACATAGTTATCTACTATATTACTAACGTCGATAACAAGCGTCGATAGTGTGGAGTCGATCAAAACCATCAGACTCTCTGAGGTGTTTTTACTATTATATATTCCTTATCAAAATAAAAGGTGTTTAATTTAGACCAAAATTGCCCTTTGTATCATTTCATTTAGATAAATATCTTAGGAGATATCACGAAATTAAAATAATGGCGAAGCCCGCGGCAGTCTGTGCGTGCAACGCGTAGATTGAGTAAAAAAAGCTAGATTGAAGTACTGTGTAACCGCGTATGAGATAGCGATAGCACGACGTAACGATGAATAACACGACAATTATTACCATTGTTTAGTAGTCTGATTCTGAGCACAACCTAATTTTAGAGTATTCGCATCCTCTTCTTACTAATGTAATATGAAAAGGACAGACGTAGTTTGACAGTTTTAAAATTAATTTTTAGGTGGTATAACCCGTGATTTTAGCGCACAGTCGCGAGCCTAGACTGTTTAAATTTGTAGCGTGCACTAAAATTTAGTCTTTAAATGTTTGAATGAACTTTAAATGAACTTTTTGTTCATGTTCTGTCCCTTTTTTTTAGCATTGTTAAAAAGAAAAGGATGCAGATACTCTAAATTTAGTTTAGAGAAAGACAACGGAATCGGTGCCATTATTTGTATTAACCGATCAACAATATTTGTATTAAACGTTTTTTATGTGAAAACAAGTAAATAACTAACGAGAAATACAATTACGCCACGAATTCTCATGGTTTGTTTGGCAACTAAAGTTGCATTTCTTGTATGTATTCTTTAAAAAAATCGGTTACACGATAAGGGACAAAAAATAGGTTAGCTGCGTCTCTGTTTATCATATTAGTAACTTTATCTGTCCTCTCTTTTTAGTGTGAATGAGAAAGCAAACGTTCCTTTATCTAGCTTTATTAGGTACTCTATCTACGGTGCAACGCGATTATATTAGAGGTAGGTAGGTACTAGTTACCCACCAAGTAAAGACTTTTTGAACTCGACGATCCAACTCCTCAGCCTTGATGTGGCCTTGATGCTGTAAACAATTGAATTCTTAAATCGTGGTGATACCATGGGATTTTTAAAGAATCATGCGTTAAAATGTTTTTACGAATTTCGTTACTGAGATATCTTGCATCACGGGGACGGGCTACTACGGATAGGTTACTTTTTGTCCTGGAAAATCAAAAGTTCCCATGGGATCTTTAAAAACCCTAAATCCACGCGGGCGAAGCCGCGGGGATCAGCTAGTATAATATAATGCAAGGAGGAACATATTTTACTCCGAGGCTGCAGCCCTCAGAATAAATACCTGTAGAAGTAGCCCTTAAGTGACTCTTTACTTTACTATCTCTATGATAATCACTAGGTACGTTTTATAGACAGCAATAGTCATAGTCAATGTCAAAAACAAAACCAAAGAGTGTCTTGGTAAAACAAAAATACCTATTACCTATCACTATTGCCACAAAGCAAAATAAGAAGAAAATAGGTAGGTACCTACCTATTTAAATACCTACCTATTTAAATTGTGCTAAGCTTTTGTAAAGTTCGCAAAAGCCGAATATCGTAATAGAACCGAGACAATTTAAGAAATGGTACAGTACAATATGGACGGACCAGCCCGAGATCAGGTTATGAAATTGATTCAAGAAAAAGATCGAATAGAGAGTGACATACGCGAGCAAAACTTAGTTCTGGAGGAAAACAATGTTGGGATGCAGGATTCACTTGTTGATACGGACGGCTATCCTCGTAACGATGTTGATGTTTATAAAGTGAGACATGCCAGGCACCGGATCATCTGTAAGTTTCCTGATTTACCCATATTTTATGCGAAAATGACTAAGCATTTCTGTGCACCAACTTGTGTAAATATTGCTGGTGAAGCAAGTTTGCATAGTAACTATTTATCTATACATACTATAAAACAGTGTGATTTAGCACAGCCTAATCTGGTAGACATAGAGATTTGAAATTTAGAGAAAATAATCCTTGAGTAGGTAGGTACTATAAGGGTGCAATGAGAAAAGATTTTGAGAAATTCTAATAAGATGCTGATAAAATCTAAATCCATGTAAATGAAGATGTTGGAAATGGGTAGTGTAAGCTGATAATGATACCCTTTATAATAAGCTAAGCTGATTCCTAGTTCAATGCTGTTTATGACACTCAAATGACCCTTGTCAAACAATGTTGTTAAGTAAGTACCTATTCATTGTGGCATGGCAATCAAGATTATATTTTAATGCTTTTAAACAAGTAACTTACAATACGCCATTTAATGAGCTTTTGACTAGTTTATGATATCTACTTAACATATTGCATACTAATTAATTATCGGTATGTAATCGTTTGTAATAAACTATGATAGCCTAGTGGTTAGGACGTCCGTCTTCTAATCGGAGGTCGGGCATTCGATCCCGGGCACCCACCTCTAACTTTTCGGAGTTATGTGCGTTTTAATTAATTAAATATCACTTGCTTTACCGGTCAAGGAAAACATCGTGAGGAAACCTGCATGCCTGAGAGTTCTCCATAATGTTCTCAAAGGTGTGTGAAGTCCTACCAATCCGCACATGGCCATCGTGGTAGACTATGGCCAAAACCCTTCTCAGTCTGAGAGGAGACCCGTGCTCTGTAGTGAGCCGGCGATGGGTTGATCATGATGATTATGATGATGTAATTGTTATATGTTTATTTATTTTATTAGAGGTAAAGGTAATACAATTTACAGGTCTCCAAAATGACCATAAAAATATAATGAAACAAATTGAAAGAGGTCTCAGTGAAGTGCACTCTCAATTTGTTGCCAATGGTGAAGGAACATCAAGAAATGATCAATCACGCAGTTCAGGTTACACAAATGGTTTTGCTGGAGGCACGAGCGGTGTCAGTGCACAGTCCCGGCCACTGACAAGTGATGAAAGTTTTGCTGTTATTGCATATGTTGTGGTGGGATCTCCTGCAGATATAGCAGTAAGTGATGTGACATTCAAAAGAATTTCTCAAACTTTTCCTGTTGTACCTACTAATTTTCTATTTTGTTTTTTTATAATTTTATATATGTTAAGTCTGAACAAAGTCAAAGTACAGTCTGTTGCTCTCATAGCCAGCCTGACAGTCATCATCATCAACCCATCACCTGTCCACTACTAAACACGGCCCTACTTTCAGAATGAGAAGGGTTTAAGCCGTAGTCCACCATGCACCAAGTGCATATTGGGTTTCATTTTAAATTAAGGAAAAGCAATAATTTCAACAATGTTTTCTTCGTTTTCAGGGTCTCAATGAAAATGACGAATTGCTCGAGTTTGGTACAATCAATGCAATCAACTTCACAGATGTAAACCAAGTAAATTCCCTTGTGCAACACTCAATGGGGCAACCCATACAGGTGCGAGTGAGACGGGGCAGGCATGTGCTAAGTCTTACTGTTGTGCCGAGAATATGGACACAGCCTGGTTTGCTGGGCTGCCGGATCGAAAAGAAGTCTTGAATATTGTAAGATTATATTACATTGTTAAATGAAATATTTTTTTACAAATTGTTTATATTTTATTTTTGTGTAAATAAACTTCTTTTTTCGTGGCGGAATGTCATCAGAATCATTTTTAGGGTCCTTTTTGCACACTTCGGGTACGGAACCCTCAAAATGATCCTGATGACATTCCACCACGAAAAAAATATGTTTTATAACATTAAAGAAAACCAAGTATGTATGTAGTTCTATGGAACAAATTAGGATAAAATTGTCTCATTTTGTCCAATGACATCAACTTCTATGGGACAAATGGGACTTATCCTTCAAATAAATTTATTCAATATGATTTAAAAATAAATCTTATGATGGATGACCATGGCTTTCGATCTCTTGCGCCTCTCGTTTAATTCTTCTTTCCTTATTAATTCCTCTAACTTGGTAGGATCTATTTTTTTTATTAATTGTTCGATGGTATCTGATTCCTCTTTGGCCTGTTTTTCTTCATCAGGGTACATGTGTTTCATTGAGAAATCAAAATATAATTTATCATCAACCAAACGGTAGTCAGTTTTGGTGATAGTACCTTTGATGCAGTCATGGTAATGGCAGACTATCTTTTCTTGATCGGAGGTATCGCAGGATCCTAAACATGAAATATAAAGCAATATTATTAATAGCAATATTGATATATGGAAGAGATCGCTTTAGCGATAAGGCCGCCTTTGCATGCTACAGCTATGTCGACAGTGGACACCTATAATTACCTGGTCTCTGCACCCGCACGGTCAGCACAGCTCGCTCGGGTGCCATGTTGTTGAACTTCACGAGATAGCACGCCAGCATCGTACCAGTGCGGCCGCGTCCGTGTCGACAGTGGACACCTATAATCTGGCAAAGATTACGAGTAGGATTTTATATCTTTTTTCAAGCGAGGGTAGCCTAGAGACATCCGCCTCCTATTCGGGTTCGATCCCGGGCACGCAACTCTAACTTTCAGAATTCTGTATTTTAACCAAATAAATATTACTTGTTTTAACGGTGAAGGAAAACATCGTGAGGATACCCGCATGCCTGAGAGTTCTCCGTAATATTCTCAAAGGTGTGTGAAGTCTGCCAATCCGCACTTTGTCAGACTTCTTATTCTGAGACTGAGAGAAACCCCAAACGCAAATAACTCCGAAAAGTTAGAGGTGCGTAGCTGAGTTTCAACCTCGGACCCCCCGACTAGACCGACGTCTTAACCTCTAGGCTATCAACGCTTGAAAACATTAGTATCACAATATTATAGTTAAGTAGAGGAATGTATCTAAATATAATTATGTCGTCTATTATCTAAAATCAAAATATTAAGTAAACCTTGAGTATTCGCGGTAAAGTGGACATAAATATAATATGTATACAAACCTCTCCATTAATTTCCGCTCGTTCACAGATTTCAATGAATTTTATTATCTGTCTCAAGGTCGGTGCGGCTGACTCTTTGATTCGAATCTCGGTCCATTTCAATTTCCTTGTGCATTCCAAGATTGGTGGAAGCTTTTCAGGCGACAGAGTAATCAGGTGATTTATACCTACATCTGCCAAATAATTCAAGTTGCCAACAGTTTGTGGACAGCCCATTCCCGCTATTTTATTATGGACCAGCCAAGAAAAATTATATGGCGGGTAGGGTGGTTCTTCATCATCCCCTACTAGTTGCTTAGTGTCATCCTTTGCTTTGACTTGATGGCCCGTTTCATCTGCATATTTGTAGAAAAGTTTCGCTAGTTTCACATTGGTCCTCTTTTTAATGGTACTCATTTCTATTAAAAAATTAATTTACAAAATATTTTTTTTTGGTTATCAGTTAATTTCTCTTCATTAATTTTTTAATTGACTCTTTAATTTTTTATTATTCACATCACTCATACATCACTTGAGCAGCAATTCAGACAGCCGTCATCACTTTTTATTTATGAATGTGAACACTGCCAACATGAGATTTTAAAGTTAGCTATTTTTGATCTGGTCTTTCACCGGGAGAGATTTACCACACATTGAGGACTTGGTGCTTGGAGTGTCGCCAAGTTGTCGGTATTGGCAAGCGATGGATTTGTGACATTTAGCCTAAACAGGGCCAATCTAAATTAACTAGGTTGCACAATATTAGAAATCTTATTTTAGTTACTTAATCTATCTATAGTTTTTAATCTAACCATAATCGGTCGATAGCAACGTTTGTTATTTTGTCAAAAATTGTATTAGTATTTTTTAACAAATAGCAACTTTGCTAAGTAACTTACCGAAAGGTTATAGATAGATTGATTACTATTTTACTAGTTAAGTTCGGCCGTTAGTTTAAGGTAAATTCCCTGCCTTGGGTTTGAAATCAGTGTACATAACCTTATTTTTTGTATCAAAGAAAATCAAAATATAAGTAACTTCGACGGTAGTAGAACTTATAGTCTACACTTAACACCCGCCTGGCTTCGGGTGGGTTACAGTACAGACTATGGTGTTGTAGGTGCTAGTTTGCCCTTTTGGTAATTGATTTGTAGATAACTGATGACTCGTCTTCCAAGTGTTATAAATTCGCAACACGCTCCTTTAGTTTATTAGATAGAATTAAAATGAATACAATTAATTTTGTGCATTAAATATATATTTTCAGGTACATATACACCGATTGCTAATACCTACCTAAGTATAGTACGCGACAGGTCGAGATAGCAATCGGGGAGGGAACGCCCCGCAAACCCGCACAGCCTCCGCGCTAACCCGGTGCGGGCGAGCGCGAGTGACGTGCGGGGCGGGGCGCCTGCTCGCCTCATACCCCGATTGCCATCTCAACCTATCGCGATACCCATTGCGTTATTTATAGGTTTTTATTGAGTTTCACAGCCTAAAAATATATTTTTCTCGAACAATTTAAATCAAATTATTAGGTAACTTATTATTTATTTATATAAATTATATTTTAAAATTATCTGTTAAATGTAACATACATATTTTGTAGTCAATTTCATTGCAGAATACATGCCAGATGAATATTATGTAGTAACAAATTAATAAAGTAGGTCATCTGAAAGTAAAAATAATCTTGGCCGAAGAAAATGTTTAAAATTAACCATGCGTGTTTGATAGGTACCTACATTAAATTTTAAAATTTAATGCTGCTCCGGAACTTTAAACTCAATTTTATTTTATAATCTTTTATTTGCGCAGTTGGATATAATTGTGTTAAGAAACTTTGACAGCGGCGAATCATGATTTTCGGAGGCCCGAGGCGTCACACGTGGAGGCCCCGTAAAATTAACTCAGCTCAGACCTGAATTGTTCTCTAAATCAAAGTATTATTTGTTAATGACAATATTTATTTATTTATTTTCCACACAAAAAGAAAAAACACTTATAATATTGGTTTCTTTGTGCTCGTAAGCCGCTAAGCGCTTGGCGGCGTGTTTGAGCACTGCACATGAAACCAGGAAAAAAAAATATTCTCAGGAACCTTTTTTCGGCCGGAAGTAACGTTCTTATCGTTTTCAAATCGAATCTCGCGTGTGTTTGTTTTACTTCAACCTCGCATAAAGGTTGCACTATTTTTTTTTATCAAAATAAGATTCAGCTTTTTTTTATTTATAGACTAGCGCTTGGCTACAATCAGATCTACTGGCAAGTGATGTTGCAGCCTAAGACGTAGCGCGCTTGCCTATAGAATGCCTATTCACTCCTGACTTAAAGATACCCATATTAAAAGTGGAGGAAAAAACTGATGCCGGAACTATCCAGATAGGTGCTAAATATAATAAACTTACTAACAAAATAATTATTTCATCATGAAATATAAATGCGTGCGAAGCAAGCGCGAAGAAACGATGCTTAGGTAGGTACTTTAATCTTATTTACTCGTTTTTTCGTGGGCCCTTAATTTCGTTAATTGAAGAGCTTCCAACTGTTCCAGCCTGATTTGAAATTAGACTGTAGAAGATTTGGAAGTCCCCTAGAATCGAAGGTCTGAAAACTAGCGTCTGCACCTAAGGGCCTCTGCAGACCAAACGCACCAAACGACAGCGAGTGGAGTCGTGACGCGGCGACTAGAGTCGCAACACACCGAGTGGCGGCTAATGCCCGTGCATTAGGCGAGAATCGGCTGGCTCTTCGCTCAACGCGCGTCTAAGCCCCTAGAAAACGCTTATTTTCAATAGGTAGGTAAAACAATTTCAACCATGTCAGAGAAAACAAGTTGAGTTTAAGTTTATAATACAAAAAAAAAGAAGCCGCGTTTCGGCGCTACTCCACTCCGTCTGTGAGCGTTGCGTCTAAAGATTAATTTATTTGATTAACATATCATCCCATAAACCCTATCCAGTTCCAGTCTTTTGTTTTTTCGATAATTACCTATGAAACTAGACATGTTAAATTACCTACAAAAAGATGCATTTGGTTGCTTGTGTTTTTATCCCTAATCCGTAGCTTTCAAATAGCAGCGGTCTACGATCGGTATACATTTATTATAGGTACCTACGTACACTATTTTTATATCACATATTTTGACTCTTTTATTTAGATACATTGTTTTCAGTTTCATATAGGTATGTTTATTACTACAGGTATGGCTAATTCGTTTCACAACCGTCTTCATTTATAAGTCTTGTTTTCGTAGTTGATGCCAGCTTTTTGTTTTACCTCTACAATTATAGTGTTATTGTTTACTCTATAACGCCTGCTTGGTTGCCTCTTTAGCGACTTCTATAAACTCTTCCATAACGTCACCGCTGACGCCGAACCGCAGTGGGTTGTTCTCTGTGAGATGCTCGAAATATCTGCCGACTGCTTCTTCTTGTTCCTCGAAAAATAACGAACCTGCGAAAAGTACAAGAGTTAGTGACGTTATTTTATTAAGAGTTTTCGACACGGTCAAGCACGTAGATTTGTTTTGCTTGTTTAAGCTGCTTGATGCGCCCGTCAAGCAGCAAGAGGCACTTTTCTCATTTCGTTATACGTACCTACGTAATCGTTGTACTCTAATCAACACGAACAAAGTGATTTGTGTCAAAATGCAACGGCGATTTTATTTTTCAGAGTTGTCTCGGTATAGTGAAATGAGTAATAATAAAAACTCTTTTCCGCTCGATTGTTCGCTACTAGAACGTCCGCTGTTGTTGCGCGTCGTCGAGCATAACAAAGCGTTGTCGTCCGCCATTTCTGACAGTTGACGCGCGAATGAGCTATGCTCATCTTTTGCTCATGCTTTACTTGATCAAGCCGACGCAAACGTCGCGCCAAGCAAAAATATAAAATTGCATCAATCACGTAAATTCTTGACTCAAGCATCAAGCAGACATTGTAAATGGTCAATTATAGGTAGGTAGTTAGTTTGATTAAGTTATTGAGTTATCGACTAAAAAATCAAACTGATTAGGGCATGGTTTTAGTCGCTATTAAGCTGACAAGTCTCCTTTCCTAATGACTTTGCTTAACTACTGAAATTATATTAACATCTACTTACCTGGACGGATCATTCGGATAACGTTTATAGCTTGGTCTGGCAGGAACCGGTGGAAGTGAACCAGGTAGCAGGCCAGCATCACGCCGGAGCGGCTCCGCCCCTGTCGGCAGTGCAGGCCCATCACCTGTGGACAGCGTTCCAAATTGTGGACGTCAATTCAGTATAACCACCAAAGCACAGTTGAGTCGTCTAAGGCGGCCTGTCTGATGATTACTGATATGATACCACAAAAAAAGCGAAAAAATATTTAAAAAAAACCTGTACAATTTTGTAAAAATTCACGATATGATACGACTGACTGACGCTAGAGGTCAACGATCGTTGCGTAAGTAGGCCACTCGGAGTCAATGCCGTGTCGTAGGTGGGGCCGTTGACCCGAGTTTTGCACGTATACGTATACCTACATTGCGGGTTCGAAAAATACTAAATCACAAGATACAAAATGAGGCAAATTTATAGTTTATCTGCCTATCGTGTACCTAAATAATATCGGTAATTTTCATATGGGCAAAAAAGCAGTACCTAACTTATTAGTTTTTCCCCGTTTCTTCAGAAGCCTGTTGATTTTCATATAGATTTTAAGTACTTAAAATATAGGCACCTAATTCTCAATGATCCTTCGACTTACCTCACCATTTTTATCCGACCGTTTACAAACATCAACGAACTGTTCAATCTGTTCCACTGTGGGTGCCTCGAACTCTTCGATCGGTATCTCTGTCCATCTCAGGCTAGGGATGTCGTCCACTGGAGGCTTCTTACCCGCCGTCAGTGTTACCAGGTGAGTTATTCCCTGATTGACCAGAAACTGTAAATTTTCTATATGTCTTGGAAAGGCCATGGCTGCTAGCTTTTTGGGAATTACCCAAGAAAATTTCAAGGGCGGATACGCGTCCACTGCTATTTCCGGAAACGGATTTTCCGGAATAATAACAGTTAAGTCATTTCTAATTTCTTTTCTCGCTCCGGCCAAATGTCTGTCATCCTGTTCCGTGATGTCTTCCATCCTAGTGTACACGGGGTAGTATTCCTCGTAGGCCTCAGCCATTTCTTCTTTTTAATGTTCCAAAAGATAAAAATTACGATTTTTTACTAAAAAATGTACAAACAGAGACGCTTCCCGCATTAACAACTTTCACACTTGACCATCTGGCGCGGTTTTTGTGTATTAACTGACGCTGTACTCTGAAACTTGGCACGATCTTCGAGATTCTGGAGTGTGTATAACGTCTATTTCTGGAGACCTTGGCCGTGATATGTATGCTGAGAACAAAACATCTTCATGTATAATTTTAAACTTTATTACCGAGAAATAGAACACGATTAAATTATAAATTTTACTTTTTGGCTGAATAACGTGATGCTACATGTTGTCTTGACAACGTATGAAATAAATTCACTTTCGCGCGTAATTTCTTCTGTGTAGATTTATTTTCTATTTCCTTATCTTAGGTGGACACATAAACAACGTGCATTGTACAAGTTGTTCGAAGATTTTAGGTTGAATTTAAAATTATGATTGAATACGTTTAAATCTATCCGCGACAGGCTGAAATCGCAATCGGGGAGAGAACGCCCCGCACTCGATGCGGGCGAGTGCGGGTGACATGCGGTCCCCCCGCTTCATACCCCGATTGCCATCTCAACCTGCCGCTCAAGTAGCGCGCCTATTCAGGTAGCATTTCCAAGTTCCAATAATTGAAATATTTAATTTAACATTATCAGGTTTTCGTTTTTAAGTATTAGTTTGTTAAGTACCTATTATAGTTTGGTATAATACCTATACTTGGGTAGGACTACCACAGACTACTATGCCTACGCAGCTGCTATTTTTTTATAAAATACTCCCAACTCATTAGCGAATAGCAAGGGTCATTAGTAGTAGCTATATTTATGTATCACATCCAGTACTTTGACTTTAGACCATCACCAAGGATGAAAAATATTGTAGGTAGTAGGTATAATTAGTCTATTTCTTCAGGGGCATTCACCTGTAGCCGTGCCGTTTAAAATTAGTGTGAATGGCCTGTACAGAAATTAGAAGTAGGTAACGTATATTCACGTGGTAGAATAAACTAAGGACAGTTATTGGACTGTAAATTAGATTTAAAAATTAATCATAAGTAGAAGTTTAAGCTAGAATAATATTACTTATTAGACCATAGGCTAGATGATAGTAGCAATAAAGCTACCATTTTATAATGGTGCTTTATGGTGAAAAAAAAAGGTATATTGACGTTTATTAGTGGGTACCTACATCTCTACATAGTATAAAATAAAGTCGCTTCCCGCGTCTGTATGTATGTATGAACGCGTAGATCTTTTAAACTACGCAACGGATTTTAATGCGGTTTTCACCAATAGATAGAGTGATTCAAGAGGAAGGTTTATAGCTGTAGTTTAATTCTCATAAAATTAGAGATCCCTAGAGAAATTGAAATAATGTGAATTAGGTCGGAAAAAATTCCTCTCATTTGAGAGTTTCCGAGGCAATGACACCACATTAGTATCTACATTGCACCCATGCGAAGCTGGGGCGAGTCGCTAGTAACATAATATGACGACTCTCTAGTATCGTGTCGTTACCTCGATCGAGGTACGATCGTATAAGTACGTTAGGTATTATTTGAGATGGTTTAGAAATAAAAAACAATTCAGAACTAAAAATAATAATATTTAATTACATACAACACAAGTATACTAACTAGAGTGTAAATAACTGTATTATTAGAATATAATCATTCACTATAACATTTTTGGACCATAATAATTTGAGCCAATTAGAAAATACGGAAACGTCACAGTACCTAAAGCAATTTGATTACATAATATGCTTAATTTTTAGAATTAACATCCGAAATCCACGATGTTATTAAAATTGAAGCACGACCACTCTATCCACAATATTGTGTTTTTGTGCAAACTGCGACAATTTTAATAAGGCCTTTTGAATAATATTTTGAATTTAACCACAAACATAATTATCATACTATTGACACTCTTAATGTATAATATGTGATAAAATAAAAATAATTAAGTACATTCGTAAAGAAAAAAATAATGATTATAACAGAAGAATGTCACAGAAAGTGTAAAATATCACTAGATCCATAAGAAACAGCTAAACGAAAATCTATATACATTATACATTTTTAATAATATAAAAAAACGTGTATAAGGACACAACTCTTTTGTTTGAAATAATGTTAGGAGTTTTCTGCCTTAGTTCTGCAAAAACTATTTGTATGACACTCACACTTTTAAAGTTATTTTGAAATTAAGTTGGTAGGTAAGGATTCTGCATGTATTACAAGTTAAAAAATAAATATAATTTTATTTGATAACACATAGTTCATTTGAAGAATAATTCATAAATCAAGACATCAAACCTAAACTTGTATCATATAAAAATCATATAAATTGGAAGAAGACTATAAATGCCGATGGAATGATTTTTTATACAATATTCATAACATAATCTTTGATATGTGCAAAGATATAATATTAACCTTACACTAAATACTTAGTATATGCCCTTAGTTACATTAAATACTCTTAAAAAACTAAACTTTTAAATTAAGCTCCAATCACTAAAATACTTTGATCTAGACGATAAACCTGTAATTTCTAAAGTATGTGATATAATAAAAGGTCAGATTGTAGTCAGATTAGTTCTAAAGAATTCATATCACACCTGGACTGATAGCCTAATACTGAAAAACCATTTAGTATTTGAGCGCATCTCAGTTATAGTCTTGATTCACATTAACTAAGTTTTTTTTAACTTATGAGTCCAGATGCACTTCCTCGCTGTTTGCAGAAGAGGTGGGTATTCTATAAAATATTTCAATAAAATGTAAATTTACGCTAATGATCCATTTGGCAAGTTTGGAAATTTTTTATGTAAATTCTTGCCTCAAAAATCTTTGTCGAGTCGTTTTTGACTCATTATATTTAGCAAAAGTATTTGACAATGATGCTCAAATCGAACATTTTTTTTAAATTATAATTTGGTAACTAAAGTTGCCAAGTGGAACACCAGCCTTAAAAAATAATAAACGAAAGCCTTTGATTGAGTAATTCATACAAAATTCTATCAAAATTATTTCCTACAATTACCTTATATAATTGCGACAGTAAAAATATCATTTAAAAAGTTCGTATAACATACATATATAACATTATTATACTTACAATAGTTACTATAAAGGGTACCGCAAGGCATGACATTAGGCCCTTTATTGTTTAATCGTGTTTAGCTACATCACAAATAAGTTCGAGTGCAAATTATTACATAGTTTCTTAATATTGGCAACTGCTCCTGACATAGAGATTCAAGGCACAAAATGTATCTACAATGGAATGTAAAAATCCATTTCAAACAATAAAAAAAATAAAAAAATAGAACAGACAAAAATTCTATTAAATAATACGTATTGCTCATGTGAATGTTATATTATGTTATGCATAGTATTTAGGATGTTATTTTTAAGATTACAAAATATTAACCGTGTTCTATAATTTCATAGCACCTTCCATGGAAAGTGATTACTGATTATATTATACCTACATTTGATAATATACACCTTAGTGCTTACCACCGATCTTCAATCACAAAAATAGTAAAATATGAACTAAATTTCAGATTTTCAATCTAACATAAACGATATCAGTAATTTATCAACATTGATGTGTTGCAATGCAATATAATTAATTATAAGCAAACAACTATTATGTTATTTAAAATAATTTGTAGGATGTCCAAAAATATAATTAATAATTAGGAACTTTAGTATATATTCACTAGTTACTTAGTTCATATTTTACGGCGAAAATTTCTAAAAATGCATTTTCTAGTAACAAATGGATGGAATTTGACACCTATTCAATACAAAACATTTTACTACATCTAAAATTTATTGTCCATGATTAAAAGTTCAAGATGTGGAAACAAATAACAATCGTTGTAACTTTACAAAATATGATTGTTTTTACCAGAAAACAACAAAATATGAATTTATATAATTTTATTTATATCAAAAAAATATAAGTAATATTGTTGATAATTTATTTTCTGATTCATCAATTTATCAAAAAAAAAATGAAATTTTTCGTAACAATAATTTTGCTTGGTAAAATAAATGAATTAATAAATATAATGTAAATATAAACAGTCAAGCTACTGTCATCGAGGCGTAATATTTATTTCAACAAGTAAAGTATCGACCAAAATAAACTACCTAGGAGTAGCAACAGTTCTCATCTCAGTGTGAATGATTATTATAAACAACATTTTGTAACGTGAGTACCTACAAGACATGTGAAGAGAGGTATCTCATATGTAAGTACGCTGCAACTTAGATTTCATCACTGCTTTCTATTAAGCATGCTATTAAGTCCTCAAACCCAAGTCTTGCAATTTAAAAAAGTGTACCTACTAGCGCATTTCTCTTAAAATTACACTTAACTCACGAGCTATCAGAGCAGCCAGTGTATGTTTATATGTAAAAAAACCTGCCAAGTGCGAGTCAGGCTCGCGCAACGAGGGTTCCGTACTACAGTCGTATTTTTTCGACATTTTGCACGATAATACAAAAACTATGATACATAAAAATAAATAAAAATCTGTTTTAGAATGCACAGGTGAAGCCCTTTCATATGATACCCCACTTGATATAGTTATCTAACTTCGAAAATTGAAAATACTAATTATTAGTTTATAACCACAATTTAATTATTTTTTGTAATGTAACCACAAATTCACAGTTTTCAGATTTTTCCCCTACCAAACTACCTAGCTACCAAATTTCATGATTCTAGGTCAACTGGAAGCACCCTGTAGGTTTCTTGACAGACAGACAGACAACAAAGTGATCCTATAAGGGTTACGTTTTTCCTTTTGAGGTACGGAACCCTAAAAACGTAAAAAAAGTATACACTGGTTACTGATTCACGTACAGTTTACGTTAGCTTGAAAAGTTACATTAGAGCCTGTTTCCATGGAATATAAACTTGTTACGAAAGCTTCTATGTTTATGTAATCCTCAATTATATTGATATGTTTTTGAACACAACATATACTCATTATATTTCTATATTTACCTAATTATAGCAAGTTTTATATTGTTCTTTATAAATTTCAACAGTCATAAGATAACCTTCCTTTAGAGTTGATTAAGATGGTTTCATGTTTGAGACTGTACCATGAAGCACCATAAAATATATATAAAGCATATACGTTTACACGCGCCATTTTAACCTTTTTTTTCAATTGTCATGTCAAAAGAACGACTTTAGAACATACTTTATAGGAGAATCGTACTTTTGACATGACAGTTGACACATAGAGCTAAAATGGCGCGTGAATTCTCATTTTGTATGGACTATATTTATAATTCATTGTCTATCACTATATTGATTCATTAGGTACCTAAGGATCAAATAGGAACGATGCTTGTGTTCGATTTTGCTAAAATTATTTTACAATACGTTTGCTCGTAAAATGGCTCCTGCACCGCTATTAAAACTTACCACCCTTAAACGAATCTATAAAATTCTTACTATTTAGATTGGGTACCGTAATAAAAGGACAATAATATTATAGAATAAAAATAATTTAAAAGACAGCGTCATCTAATCCTATAGCGCAATATGAAACAATTTCATTTAAAAAAAATACTTTCAACATTGCTTAAAGCAATTTGCTTTTTAATATTATAAAGTTTCTAGTGTTCAAAAATAAGTTTTAAGTAAGTACATTATACCATATTATTGTATACGAAATAAATCTATAATGGAATGCTCACGGCACCAGCTAACTCAATGTTCAACACTGAATCATAGCCACCTAGCACATTGACAGTTGGTTGCATTGCTTACATTGCTGCTTCACTGAGTGATATTAAAATATTTTGTCATAGAAAACCTTCAATTGATTAAAAATAAATGACAAATGAGCTTGGTGAATGATAATTCAGCGTTAAACACTTAGCGCTGATCACTATAGTGGAATGTTTGTGTACCTACCACATTTGGAGGTACGGAATTACCAATTAAATATCAGTAATAAATATAAACGACCGTCGTACATACTGTTATGTTTCAAACTTTAAGAGAAATAACCCTAGCGCGCTGCCCAGCGCTTTCCATACAGACAGACAAAATTTGATGTATATTAACCAATAAGTAAATGGATTTTTTTTTACTTTGTTATAGACGTTTTATAGACGTTGCTTACTTAGCCAAAGCATTAAACATTTGACAAATCAGCATTAAAAATAGATGATCACATGTACCGCACCGCATTTTTCGCTGTATGTGGTACGTACAGGTGACGTCATCCGCATTTCTCTGACATGTTCCATGCGATGCGTTGCGGGCTACAAAGTGCAATCGGCTTTTAAAGGAAACTAATCATCTACCTACAGTATCCAACGCTGTAAACTGCACGACTATTTATCGTCACGACAGAGTGGGAACGGCCTGCTCACGATATTTTCGGTATAAACGGTATATGGAAGTGTGCAGGCTCAAGTCGTGGATTGCCTCGCGCGGCGGTATCTGTGCAGTATATACTATAGGTGCAGGATCTGACCGTCGTCCTTGCTGGGCAGGTGCGGGAAGGCGGGCTCGGGCTGCTCCTCCAGCGTGACGGCCGTCAGGTCGACGATCTCGTCGTGGTCGTCTTGATCGAATCTGGAACAAATACAAGTAATTTATAACTAGCTGATAACCACGATTTTGTGTGCGTGGAATTGGGTTATTTTTTAAATCACGTCAAAAGCGATTTAACAGATGGGCCGCATAAAGCTAGCAGACAGACGGTTAATTTCACACAATATTAGTATGGATTCTGTGGTATTAGTACCTGTCTTCGTCGGCCTCGCTGGGCGGCTGCGAGGCGCGGGGCTCGCGCGGGTCGGGCGGCGGCGGGCCGGCGCGCTGGTTGGCGGGCCGCACCGTTATTATAAGGTTCGACGAGTTGGCCACCATCATGTCCGTCACCTGAACAAACCATTCATTAGAAAATCTATACTAATATTAATAAATAAAATTCTTTCACCAGTAGAAAGCTACAATCTAAACATTATAAAGTCACCTGGTCCAGGGTCTTGTTGGACACGTCGATGCCGTTGACCTCGAGCACCTCGTCGTTGACGCCCAGCAGCCCCGTGGACTCGGCCAGGCCGCCCGGCACCAGCCGCGAGATGAAGATGCCGGGCGAGCGCTCCACGCCGTTCGGCGTCACCCGCACTGACGTGCCATCTCTGTAAATTATAAAATCTATGATTAATTATTTTGATTGATACTCAGTACTAATATAGTAAATGTAAGTGTGCCTTTAAAGTTAGCCCTTGACTTCGATCTCACGGTGGTAAGTGATGATGTAATGTAAGATGGAAATGTGATGATGTAGTGTAACTTGCTACTTTTTAGCCCAGAAATTCGGAATTCCTAAATTTATTTATTACAAATATTAAAATAATATTAAGTCAAATTAACTATTGTAATTGAGAAAAAATTGGGCTGGTATTTCGCTTCGTAAATGTTAAAGAAAGAAGTTACCAACGTTTCTAATGTAATTATTATATTATGTATTAGGATTACTATAGGTAATATTGCTACCTAAAGCTAGAAAGCTGTCCTAATCTGATAAATTACGCTGTTGGTTTTATACTCATGGGATACTGAAATAAATGATTTAACAGTTTTGGGAAACACTGGTAAAATGATGAGAAAATATAAATGAAGTTTTTATGTAATTAATTGTATGATTTGAATTACCTTATAAAGAATCCTAAAGGTCTGTCAAAGCCATGCTTGAGTAATTTCACTCTTCTGCATGTCTCTGGAACTATATCTACATCTATTATGGCTGACACCTGAAAAAAAATACAATTTATTACATTAACTAACTTATGCTCGCGACTTCGTCCGCGTGGACTGCACAAATTTCAAACCTCTATTTCACCCCCTCAGGAGTTGAATTTTTTAAAATCCTTTCTTAACAGATGCCTACGTCGTAATAGCTATCTGCATGCCACAAACTTCAGCCCGATCCGTCTAGTAGTTTGAGCTGTGCGTTGATAAATCAGTCAGTCAGTCACCTTTTCCTTTTATATATTTAGATTATTATAAGTATTGATAATTAGCGGATATAAAGTACATTGCAAGTTGCACAAACTGGTGACAATTTGATAACTACTAATAATTCTTATGCTCAAAGATCTGACAAATTTTGAAGAGGTAAATGGTGATATAATTTTTGTGTGTGTTGATAATATGCAACGGTAAAAGTAGATAAATCTGGCAGGTGAATCATAGGTCATGACTCCTTGAGGTAAGAAGGCCTATATTATTGTGACACTGAGTTTTAACAGACAATCGCATTATTGTTTCGATTGACTAACACTCTTCCACTATAGGCTTAAAGGCACAGTTGTATAACAATACCATAATTTGAGCAAGTAAAACAATAGAGTCTTGGACTGCAGTAGGAAAATGTTGTGATTTTTTGTATAGTGGTAGTTTATGGGGTTATAATTATTAAAGAGAATAATAAATAAATAAATAATTTAAAAAAAACATGTTTTTTAAAATTATTCTTGCAATGTTGGTGCAGCTTTTTCGAAATCATCCAGCTGTACTCTGTAGCTATCAAACTACTACAGTAGGCCTACAGCTCTTCGGATATTGGTGATGTTAAAAGAACTCACCATTCTAAAGTCGTGAGGATTAGATATTGCGAGCCCTTTGTTCTTAGCCGGAGTGCCGCTCAGTATCGACGAGATTATGTTTCGCGGTCGCATCGTGCCATAGCCGTTCAGTTCTTCCAGACTATCTCCTAGAGCAAGGAAATAAATACTTTAGTTGTAAAATAATTATTTCTAAAGCAGGCTACTCACACTCCCATACCCTTCCCGTTTCGAGGAGGGTATGGGTGTTTTTTTCTTGCTTGGTGTAGTACGGTATTTTACACCAAGCAAGAAAAAATCTAAAAATGTATAAACAAGATAGTTTTCAGTTTATAAAACGATATAATGACTTTTATAATTTTTATTTACGCATTATACCGTAGCCGCTATCTTTATTGCGCCGGTGACGTCACATGGATTGAAGTTGTAATGTATTTGATTTCACTAAGAAAATGTCGTTGTTTATCAATCCGTGTGACGTCATCACAGTTCATGAGTTTTTAAAGATGGCGGGTAACGTGTTCGCACCGTTTGAAATGCATAATTTAGATGCATTTTTATGGCACTTATTGATGGAATAAAAATTTTGTGATTATTTGGTAGTTTATTATCACTTTAGGATTAAAATTATACACTTTTCAAAAAAGGGTGAAATAGCCTATTTTTTGAACGTATCAAATAACGAGAACAAAGACGGATACAGTAATTAAGAATCCTTTCCTCACAAAGTTAGTTGTAAATTTCTCGAGCAGTATTGGAAATAATAAATAAAGGCTTTGACCTAGATAAGTTACTAGCCAGACATGGTGGCTTTGAAAGGAAGTACCTACATTGATGTGACTAATCAACATGGCATAGAACTCTATTTGGTAACCTGCTTCCAGATGTCTCATTACTTGGCATTTTAGTCTTTGTTCTAATATTCTTACCATGAGAACTTGGTATTTCTTTGTCATCAACTTACACCGTGCACAACAAGTGACAAATCACCGTTTTTATTTCATAAAAAATAGTAGATATAATTTGTTCTTGCTTCTACTGCCTTAGTTACAGTCAACGGTCAAGGAGTGGACGGAAATCCGAAAAATTCACAGTTCAAAGTTCAAACCACATCCGTTTATGCGCTATTGTTATGCTCCTAGTAGAAAGCTTTACCTAATATTCTTAGAAAAAAAATATGGTACGATATTTTGTGGTATTATATCAAACACTTCACATGTAATCGGTCTATTAAGCGATTGATTTAACACAGAATAAAGCAGCTACTGTCCTATACAACAATGAGCAAGCTTATGCTCTAATCCGTTAAACCAGATCAATCTGTGGGTAGTAACGTGCAGTAGGTATTAGTCCGCGACAGGTTGAGTTAGCAATCGGGGTATGGGGCCGCCCAGCACACCCGCACGTCACCCGTGCTCGCCCGCACCGGATTAGCGCGGGTGATGTGCTGGTGTGCAGGGCGTTCCCTCCACAGTTACCATCTCGACCTGTCGCGTGCAATAGGTATGCACTCTATGGATCGCCAGCCCTCTACACACAGACATAAGCGTTACCTATTGTTCCATGTGTTACGGATCTCCGCAAACACCTGCTTCTATCCAAAATATAGTTTACCTTACGCTGGCCATACACGATCAAGTTTACAGCGGACGTGAAGCAGCATCCAGTAAACTAATAGCCATACACCGTCAAGTGTGCATGACATCATATGGCCAGTGTCATAGATGTATGAATTTTGCATGTGTAAAGTAAACTAAATATTTTATTAGCTTGGGTGCAAAAACCGCAGCGTAGGTAATCTCTACGCGTCTCGTTTACGTCATACATAAACCGTCATTACACGTCATTTAACTTTGAATAAAAGGCTTGTAAGCAACATGTACCTATTTACCTCAACATCCACGATTCTTTCAGTACTTATAAAAATATAGCAGGGTCATTCGCGTGGTTTAGAATAGACTAAAAAATCCCGTAGGAACTCTTTGGCTTTTCGGAATAAAAAATAGCTTCTGTCCATCTCCAGGAAGGACTAACTAACTACACTAACTACTACTAGCTACAAACTAACAAATTACACCTCTCTATAAGAGTATAGATTGGGAAAGTGTATTTTTGGCCGGACACAACGTTTGCCGCGTGTGGTCCGCGCTGATTTTTGTGGATTATCAAAACATCTTGGCGTATTTCGAAAATGGTATTCACAGTTCACACATTGCCTAGCACTTGCCGAATGGGCCAGTGTGCACTACAGCCGATCATCTGCTTGGCGACGGCTGGCATCTCGTCTACAACATACAACTGGAAATTTCTGTAGATGTCGGTCCTATTGTTATTTTGTCACGGCTCAATCGCTGAACATAATAAGTTTGGCACGAAAATATCTAGCTTGCATTCTGAACGTTGACATTTTTAAGGTTCCGTACCTCAAAAGGAAAAAGAAACCCTTATATGATCACTTCGTTGTTTGTCTGTCTGTCAAGATACCTAAACGCCGTCGTTCCCGTTGACCTAGAATCATGATAAGCAGGTAGGTAGGTCTTATAGCACACGTAAATAATAGGGAGGTAATTTTAAATTAATAGCCTTAAATATTGTAAGCTTATCTTTTCTCTATGAGAAGATAGATCACTTCATAGAAACCTTGAGCTCTTAATCTTAGATGAGAGGTCGAGGCATTCTATAAATAGACTTGCCTTGTAATGAAAAATTTATTTTCTTCTAGGGCTTTCCGATAAGGTAGCTTTTAACTCATAGGTACTTGATAGAGTAGATATTAAAGTGAACTCATTTTTAGGGTTCCGTACTTCAAAAGGAAAAAAGGAACCCTTATAGGATCACTTTGTTGTCTGTCTGTTGTCTTTCAAGAAAACCTATAGGGTACTTTCTGTTGACCTAGAATCATGAAATTACCAGGTACGTCCGAAAAAGTTTACGTAGGAAAAATCCGAAAACCGTGAATTTGCGGTTACATCACAAAAAATATCCTAATTTTCACATAATATTATATATGGCAACGTCCGTCACTAACTACCAGTGTTCTACATAAAAGTGTTAGGTATACCTTGTACGGTGACGGTCCTACTCGCACTTGACGAGTTTTTTTGAATTATGTGCAATAACTCAGAATTTATAAGGCTCTGATAGACAGATGGATGGACAAAATATGCAAATTCGCCAAGTAGACTCGGTTACCTCGCGTCACTCGGTCAAACATAGAACGGTCATAATAACGGGAATTGACTGCATCATTCAATTGAAATCCTTAAACAAAATCGCAACAGTATGGTAACAACAGTACCAAAAATACTAACAAAAACGTTATAGGTATCTAATTCTGTACATTCGCTACCTCATTAAAACGATGCGCTCTGCTGGATAAGCTTATGGCATCTGAATGAGTTAGCGCACCGTGAAAGTTACTGGATTAAAAATTAAATAATTTAGTGCAAGATAACAAACAAGCGCCACAAAAACTACATGTCACGACAATGTTTGACGAACAATCGTACAAATTCAGTCGTAGATAGGTACTTTATAGAATAGTTTCATTGTCTTTTTGTTCGTTAACCTTCTAAACTTCCCTTTAAAACGTTGGTCTTCTGAGTTCTACTCACTTCGAGGAGCAGACACCCTAAGGCTTGATTACTTTATTTGGTTGGTTGTTGGAAGTAAATTTCTATGTTCTATAATATATTATATTTGTCATACAAAATACTAAAATACGTAGCGAGACCAATAATTAGTCTTTAGTATACTAGTGGTACACTTTGATTCAACTCAAATCAGCGTCTACTTTTACTCAAACTACAAATACCTTACCAATCAAATCAAATCAAATCAAATCAAATCTTATCAAATTCGAAAATGTGAATGTCTGTCTGTTAGATATGGCTGTTTTCATGGCTCAACCGCTGAACTGATTTTGAAAGATACAAAGATAGCTTTCAAAGACTTCAAAGATGGATGTAGGCTACTTTTTTATCCTGAACAATCAAAAGATCCCACGGCATTTTTAAAAACCTAAATCCACGCGGACATTTCGCGAGCATCTTAAACCAGCATTTTTCTAACTCTTGAACTAGGCAATTACTACTGTTACCCGTGACTTTATCCGCGTCCCGCGGGAACAGTCTTTTCCCGTGAATTTTCAAAAAAAAATCTTTCATACAAACCACAAACACAACAAAAAAAGAATTAACCAATTCTAAAGGTCTATATACAATACTTTCGGCCACGTTCTGTACAGTATACTTTTGGATAAAGTAGATTTCTAATGGTGAAAGAATTATTAAAATTGGTTCAGCAGTTTCAGAGTTTATATAGATTACAAACAATCAAATCTTTCCGCTTTATAATATTACTTATATAGAAAAATGTTTCAAAATTTCGAGAATATCTACAGACAATGTTCCATAAACATACCTTGCAAGGATGATTCTACACCTTATCACAATAAGTCACAAGAGTGTCACATTCTATGCTAATATGCCATTGCAATGATTGCCATATCAGACCTGTACAATGGGCCATAAATTTAAACATAGTACTCTGCTGCCTTAAAAATAAGACCGATTTTATGATTTATATGTATAAATAATTATAACCTAAGGTCGCCCATCGTATATTCGCGTCAATGCAATATTCGCACATAAAAGTAACCATTAGCAAAAACTTTACAAAATTCTATACCAAAGTAGGTCACCTTATTACCTCAATTGAGAAATTAGATAAAGAATCGGCTTTTAACTGGAGTCTCGGAGCAATTATCGTGTATCCTTCACAGGCACTTGTGGAGGAACTCGATTGATTTACTAAACATGTTACAATCCTCAATCAATATACATTATAATTGAAATTAATTAAAAAAACGGATCAAGTGTGAGTCATACTCCCACACGGACGGACGGACGGACGGACGGTCTTGTATCATCATACAAGAAATAACACAAAAAAAAATTGCAGCTACAAATTCTCATATGCTATAAGAGATTGCTGCCTGCCAAATTTAATCATTCTATGTCTACAGGGAGTGCCCTATAGGTTTTGATTCCCATGATGGGTCTTAACAGACAAGACAGACAACGAAGTGATCCTAGAAGGGGTCTTCTTTATCTCTGGAGATACAAACTAAAAACAACCATCACTAATAAAAAACCTTATCTTTATACTACTTGACCTGCCCCAGCTTAGCACTACCTATTCCATAGACAAAGTATGATATTAGAATACTGATAAACATTCCTGTGAAATAACTGAAATATAACAAAAACCGTATTGAATAATTGCAATGAGAAGTGTTGTTACCTACCATTTTTTTACCAAAATCAATCCTGTTACTAATAGGAAATAGGAAAGAAATGAACATGTATGTTATGTACTACTTAGATAATTTTTAAATACACATCAAAATTATGGAACTGACGGGATTACAATCTTGCTCATTATCACACTATATATATATCACACTGAGATCTTTTGACGTCTAGGCTAAGGTTGCAAGGATGGCACTATTGCCAATTTAACTATTAAGGTTAGGCAGTTTATTCCGGGTTGGGTCTTTTGGATTTAATGCTCAAGTGTATGAAGTGCTGGGATAACCAAACCTGTAGGTTTAACTGCTGATGTGTGGCACAATTTTCAAAAATAAACATTTTTCTCTTTTCTTTCTTTTAAAATGTGTGTAAAACACAAAATTAGAACCAGTTTTTGTTAAGTGGGTGGATGAGTAAGACAGAGGACTATGTGCAGTAAACTCTCTCCAAATTGACTGAGTCCAGCATTCAACACATACAAGCTGATGGATGGATGAAATTTGACTCACCTTTCCTTTGTATAATAACCCTGAGAAGTGGTCTTGCTGTGAGCAAAGCCCTAGCCAAGTTATCATCATTGTTGATAGGCAACAAATCACCATCTCGAGGATCTGTGTAGCTGATCAGGAAAGCCACATCATGCAGTCTATGAAGTTTTTCTATTAATGCTTTGAAGTCCTCATATTTTAGTTTCTCTGTCCTATTCAGTGAGAAGCGACGGAATTCTGCATCAAACTGGAAAGACAATTTCATTTTTATGTAAAGCTGCAATTAATATTTAAACATTATTTAAATTAAAGCCCGAGAAGTAAAACAGACATTTTAATTCACCTTTCATGGCTCATTTTGTTATGAAAACTGTTTTCATCATTATTTCAACAAATCAAAATATACACATAGTATAGTCACAATATAACATATAATATAACATAGGTACACTATCCAAGTCAAAGAGTTATTCAAGTTTGTATGTTTTATTTTAATATTTTTAAGTACTTTTAATTTAGATTTAAGTTTATTTAATAGAATTGAGTCAAAGAGTCTCATTTGCTAGCTTTCTTATTTTGTCAAAAGTCATTGGTCAATAGATTGGTGTAAGTTTACTTTTATTTAATAACTTGATCAGGATGATTACAATTGTAATCATTACTTAATAACTTAATCTAAATTATGACCAAAAAGCTATTAAGAAATAGTTTAACTGAGTCTTTTCACAAAATGCCTGTCCTGCTTGGATAAAGGAGGATTCATAATGATGATATGAAATATACTATAGTTGTAAAGTTCAATTAACCAAATGGAGGAAAATTGCAGTGAGGATCTAAGGGTTATTGTACCACAAGAAGTACCTAAATAAAGTAAATTATGTCGACAGTAAATAATTTTATTATTCTCTATAATTATGTAGAGAATATGCTTTATATTTTGGCCTAAGCAATTTTCAGATTTATTCTAGTCATGCAGATTGCAAATAAATTCGATTAGTTAATACTGTTATCTCCATAACTTTACTAGAATTTAAATTAATTAATTATCAATTACAGACCTGCAGATCAATTTTTTTGTTTACTTTAACTTATCCCTGGGTCAAGTTTTTATCAATAGGATAGATAAACTGATAGTAAACAGTTCTATAACACCTTTCAGATTTGAAGGTAAAGTCCAGGGGATAGGGAAACTCAAATATTTAGTAGTTTCATTGCAAAAATATGAATCACAATCTTTTAAAGTAAGGAAATTAGAAATTTTGCTCCCACATACCTTAGTCTTAACTTCAACACTTTGGCTGTCGATTCGAGCGGCGATTTTGTTTTTCGACATCTCGAAAGCATTTATCACAATACTATAATTAGATTATCTTTAAACAATTTAGGCACTTATTTTGATAATTATTAACATTGTAAAAATCAAAAGTTTCAAATTGATTAGACTTCATTCAACACCACTCTCGCGTCGTAATTTTGGACAGTTCTGTTTGGTTTACAGAATATTTCTTGCATTAGTAATATTTAACCAATCACACTAGTGTTGCTGGCAAAAGCTGGGCTTTTATTGGTTGAAAGTTTGAAACTTAAACATCTATTACAAAATGCTCTTAGAAAACAAATAGTTCCTTATAACGCATACCTACACCTCAAAACCAACATAAAATAATTTTACGTGAATTTTACCTATTTTACCAACAACATCCTACTCTATGCTCGTGGCGGTCAAGCGGCTTGACGTCAAGTACGTTAATTTTTGCTTGAGTCAAGCATTTTGACTGTTGACAAAATTTGCTTGATCCTCCTTGAATCAAGCATTTACGTGCTTGACGCGTGATTGTTGCGATTTTATATTTTTGCTTGACGCGACGTTCGGGCAGCGTTCGATGTATGAGAAAAGTAGCGTTTGCTTGATTAAGCTGCTTGAAGGGCACATCAAGCGGCTTGATCAAGCAAAACAAATCTATATTCTACTTGCTTAACGTCAAGCCATTTAACCGTCCCGAAACCGCTTTAGGCTCATAAAAGCTAGAATTCAGAGCCGTAAAGGCAGTTAAAAACAATTATAAGACGTAGTGATTATATACTCTTTGGTGGTCATCCGTCATTATAATGCCGGCGCCACACATTGGATATATTGGCTACAAGTTAACTATGGATTTGCCAATACACCAATGTGTAGATCGGGCTTGGACACAAACTGAACATTGCGTCCAATAGCCAATGTCAACCTGCCATGTGTTGGTTTTTGTATACGTTCAAAGGGGAGGGGAGTGAAGGGGGTAGGCGGGCGCGCAACTTGGGTCCAACGTCGCTTCTCGATCCACACATTGTGTGCATCAGTCTCAGTCAGTAGGCACTCTGGAGTCTGGCTTAGTGCGCGTTGGACGTGCGACATGAATTCTACATATTATGAGTGTTCGGATGTGAATTAGACTTACTTTATTCGATCAGCGTGCATTTTATCATCCAGAATAGCCTTTTCCTTGGTTTATTTTTCCTAACTGCAGGCTGAACTTGATTTAAAATATAATAATAATATGTGCTCAATGGGTGGGCGTAAGTATAGTCAGAGCTAATAGTTTTCCATTCATGACTGCTGTTCGTAAAGAATAATTTGCATCTGCTCGAATATTCAACGGTCCAACTTTGCAATGCTCTTGGCTAGTGTGTTTTCAAAAATGTGTTGCAGGCAGCAATTATGTGGCCGCATTGGGTTCAATAACTGGCCATTCAATTCGTAGCCAAGCTTGGAACAAAATCATATCCAATGTGTAGCGCCGGCATAAAGATTAAAACATCCAGGGCCGTAAAATAAATAAAAAAAAGAAGATTCAAAATGTTAAATTTATTAGAAAAACAAAAATCTTAAAAGTAAAAATGAAACAATTAAAAAATACAGATGCGGAGCGCTTAAACCCATGTTTAAAGGTATTTTCAGTTTTTAACTAGTTTTACTGAATGAGTTATATAACCAATAAACTTTATTTTTAACTTTCAGGAGCAAGAAAAGTCGTATCAGTGCCTTAATAAAAACGGATTTGATCACGAAAAGTGTGAACCTTATTTTGATAACTATAACACCTGTAAGAAATTCTGGGTAAGCCATTTATTCGTTTTTGCATTACCATAAAGTGTGCTCTGCGAAGGCAACCATTGCATAATATTTATAAGCCTCCCTCAGTTTCATAGCCGATATTATATGAGGGGTTTGTGGCCTTGTATGTAGTGACAGCAGAATGCAGATCACTTGTGAACACTTTTGACCTGAGTGAACCTTTTTACTTCCTTAGGACCTCTAAGAGCATGTTAAGCTTACAATACAATACAATAGTGTATATAGTAATAAATTACAATACAATAGTGTAAGACTGAGACTAAAAGTTGAAATCCCATATTCTTAATTGAGATGTACGGGGCAGGATCTGAGAGCTTACCACATCCAAGACAACATGTGATTAATGGATCTCTATCCATTAACTTCACTCTTCATCACTAAATTCACTAAGGGAGTTGCACTAAGTTTCTTTTCTTCAAGAGTCTTTTATATCAAATATGTATATTAAACAGAGCTCTTATATGGTTGAGACAGTGGAAATAGTGGATTGTTTGTACAAGAGAATAAAATGGGTTTTATGACCGAATTATACACTCTGCTTTTGACATTGATTGTGAGGAAATGAAACAATAATATTATGATAATAAGTACCGCATATGTCTATTTAGTTGAAATTAATTAAAGTGAAGTTCTAAAATTTTGTAATGAGAGTGTATAGCTCTCAGGTCGGGAGACCTATATAACCTCACTTTAAGTGAATTTATTATGGAAAATGTTACTGGCACTATAGAAATTCAAATTACATACTTACAATTTTTTTCTGGCCTCATAGATTCTTGGTTACTTTACACACTTCACTTTCACTCTACTTCATGCACTAGAGCATAAAAAGCAGTTTTAGTCCTCTCACAAGCTTTATCTGCATGAGAAGTGAAAAAATATTTTAATTTCAGGGTAAAGTGTCAAAAGACAGAAGAGCCAGAGGTATAGTGCCATATTTACCTGATGTTGAGGACAGGGAGAAAATAAAAGCAGAATATGTTCAGAAAATGGGAGGAATAAAAGCAGAATATGTTCAGAAGATGGAAGGAAAGCTTAATTAATAAATAATAATTACATTATACATATCGTTGGTCAGCTAACAATACTGCTCAAGTTGGTGGTTCTGAGATTATAGCCATTGGAGGCAGTTTTTAGGTGTGCTACAATCCACCTATCAGATTCAACCATTTCAATTAATTTTGCAGCTGCTATTCAAAAATCATTGTTACAGCATTAGTTCAGTACACAGCAGAAAATAATGTACCTGTAGAATGAGATTTCAGCATTGTGGAGTGCTGTCTCTGTCACTCAAAACCACTATCTCTTTGTAAAGGTACATGTTTTAAGATTAATAGAATATTAAGTGGTGTATTAGCGTTATATTTAAAAGATACAAATTGTGTGTAATTCAGTTTTACTCCATAGGGAGTATTATGGAAGGTAGGTATATTTTTGAGTTTGTATACAACAGAATTAGCCATTTATTGTATTATGTAACTAATATTTAATTTAATTTATTGATTGCATTTTACTAAAGGCTGAAGTTGTATGAATTTAAATTACCACTTTATTGAAATGTAAGTTTTATACTGTGATACCTATTTATTATTTATACAATAATGTAAATAGACTTGGTGGTTTTATGCACAATAAATTACAATTAATATATATATTATATTGGCTAGTTTACTCTCTTCAACCCTCCCAAAATTCAAAATTTTCTCTTAGGCTGAGATCTATACATTGTTCTTTGACTTCGCTCAGACTTAAGACATTGTTAAAACTAGAGAGCGTTATTTCGCTTGCATAAATCTATCTCGTTTTAATTGAAACAAAAGCCTATCTATATCTAGTCACTGTTGAACAAAAATGGAGATAGTATTCAAAACTAATAAAACAACTAATTTCTTTCTTAATATTATATTGTCACATGGTAGTGTTCAGCGATAAGCGATGACATGTCAGTCTGTGTAAAAGCGATTATCTAGCTAAGAGTATTACTAAGCTATCACAATCATAATCAAGGCAAATTGGGAAGAACATGTTCCAACATACAACCAATTAGTTACTAGACGTTAGAAGGATTTTACAATGGCACAGATTTGGATGTAACTAAAAGAAAAACAAATCTTTTTCGCTGCATTTACTTCTTTCTACTCCAATAAGAAAGGGATGGGTTCAATTTTAATTGTAAAAACTGGAGTTTGACTCTGGACGTAGTAGTCCATTACAATTTCAAGTATGTATCTCTAACTAATATTTTCTTATTGAAGTAGAAAGTAAGATGCACTACTTATTAATTTTACCAACTTAAAGTATGTGTGAAACTGCACTATAACAAATCATAATATATACGATTTAAGTAAGGAGTTTGAACTTGCCACACTCTTTATAAAAATATTAAAATATCTAATATTTCTTCAGGGCAAACATGGCGCACGATGCGTCATCGTCGTGTAATATTATGTGACGCCAAACTAACGGCTTACAGTCACACTCACGCGTACCGCGTATTCGTTCCAGGGCAGAGTTATTGCGCTTAGTGCTTATCGTAGAGGCGCAAACACGCCCCAGTTGCAATTTCAGAGCGATCTAAAAGTTTGGCGGCACCTGTAAATTACACCAAGTCATCGCAGCCAACTTCAGAAATCTTTCCATAGAGCAACATACAGTACCCGACAGGAAATATTGTACATCCCTTTCTAAAGGTCGATGTACAATATTTTCTGCCGGCTACTGTATAGTACGTAACAGGTCGAGATGGCAATCGGGGTATCAGAGCACTTCACCCGCGATCGCCCTCACCGGGTTAGCGCGGCGGATGTGCAGGTCGTCCTCACCCGATAGCCATCTCGACCTGTCGCGTACTATACGTTTTGTCGCTCTTATTCTGTTATTTTTATAGTGTAAAGCTAATAGACATCAGAATCAGATGGTTCATTTGAAAGAGTAAACGTCTCATTTGGTATGTCACTTTTGATTTATTTTGTATTCAGACGTTTCATTTATAGTGAAGGATGCCGAATGGAGATAGAAACGAACAAAAATGAACCATCTGATATCACCATAACCGATAGCCACGCAAGTAGAGCTCGAGTATCCCATACTGTCCTCTTCTAGAGACAACTGAATTGTCAGAAAAAGTTTTTAAACCAATTTAAAAAGTCCACCCATTTAACGCCTAGTTTTGTTAAATATCTAACATTAAAAAGTTAATTATTTTTAATTAGTTATGTACAGAATTCCATTTCTTCTCCTATCATAATTGTTCATGAAATTCTTTTAACACTGGTTTCATTATGATTTTCACAACTAGTAACAGGATTTCTTAGTTAAAAATTAAAATATAAGTATATAATCAATAGGCTATTTTTAGAAGGTAAATTATATACCCTATAGTACAAGGTAAATAAAAATGCCTCCTTTTACTTATGTATAACATAAAACATAATTGATTTGGTTGAACTCATGTAGATACCCACTAATAGTTCTTACTAATAATACTGATTTTCAGTAAAATTATTATTTATACAAAAAATTAATCTTGATAAAAATCTCAAAGAACTAATCGATAGTTTTATTTTTCACTTTGTAAAAAATATACCTGCTATGTATGATAGGTTTCCATAACTTATTTACAATTTTTTTCCTTACAATACTATGATTAATAAAAACTAAATACTAACAAACAAAATGTACAACAAAACGAATAAGAATAAGAAATATATTTTGTCTATAATATGTTTATAAATTAGAAAATACTGCCAATATAAAGTAGCTAAAATTTAAAAAAAAAAAAATTGTTGTAAAAAAAAAGTTGTCTAACATTCAACATCATTAATATAGTTATTAATAATTCTAGGTTTAGTGAATATAAAAGTAAAATATATTAGTAGGTAGGTATAGAAATAAGCAAAATATAAATGACTCATCTTTGTCACTTCTAGTTGAGTCGGACTTTTGTGATTTATTTCCTGTCTATAATCATAATCGATTAATAAATAACATCCTGTCAAGAAATATTTCAGATTCTATTCTAATCATTTTATATTCCCTTGTTTATTAAAGAACATCGAGCCGCACGTGGTCCAATTTTTGGTAATGGAAATATATGGATGACATCCTCATCATTATCAAGCGATAGATGTCCTACTGCTGGACATAGGACTCTTGTAGGGTTTCACCTTTCATACAATTTTTATATATCATTACCACACATTTTCATTAAATGCGTTGCTTCTGACCGCTCGCGGCTAGACTCGTGTGCGATCCATTTTTATCGTCAAATGACAATCCTATTACAAAAATCTCTTAAAATATTACGATATTATGTACTAAAATACAAGAATAAATATTTATTTTCATTCCTTAATAATTTCACCGGTTTAAAGCTGATCGCTCATACGTACAATAAACTATATTAATTTAACTGAAAATATCAAAATGCCTTGCATACTGGACGTGCGACTAGATGGGAGATCAGCTTTATTCAGGTTTTGTGTATATCGTTATTAGCATAAAATATTCTTTATATCTTAAGGTCTGGGACAAATCTAGCGAAAAATCGCGAGTAGAATTTTGCGCGCCAATTTTTTTTCAGCGGTATCCTGATAGTTCAACATGTAAAATGGAACGAATACGAAGAATTACGCCATCAATGTCCTGCAAGATTTGTCCATGGTCTTATGATGAATATTATCACAACAATTAGCATTTTGTAAAATTCATAATATGGAAATAATAATGATTTCTTTCGATTTTGGTATAATATAGTGCATCTAATAAGGATATCCTTAAATTGTAATCAATATAAAATAAAACGCATAGGTACTTAAATACCTTCTTTTATAGTATCTATATTTATAGTTATCCATAGACAATACGTGCTTTAAGCGTTTAAATTAGAAGTGTGTGTACACCAAATAATGTAACATTACAGAGAAAGGATTTAATAATTCACAATGTGGCTAATTCTGTTGTACGAGTACACAGCCAGCCAGCATACACAGCCTCTAAACTAAACTGACAGGCCTAAGGGATGAATCGACCATGTGGCGTCCGTGCACGTCCACGTCACGGTGAAGCAACTGCTTCATATAAAATGTTCGTGATGTATATTGAATCCGTGCCTCGTCCGCGCTTCGTACGTGGCACGGCTGGTGCCCGCCACGTGTTGGCATAAATCATCCCTTAATCGAATGTTATCCTTTTCCGTAGGCAGTTATTATCAAATGTTTAACAATATATTCAGATTTGTCAATGTAGTTTAGAGATTGTGTACATCAGAATTAGCAAAATTGACATTTCATACACAGTATTATAAAAACATAACATCAAAAAACATCAGTGCTGATAAAACAAGATGATTAAATAATAACAATCAACAGATAAAACGAACGGTGGTGTTAGCTTATATAAATAAAAAAAAATATTAATATAAAAGACTGATAATAATTTTATGTGCAGAAAAGAATTACTGTCAATGTAATGTATTTTGTTTGTTTTCGAATAGAACAAAACAATATAATTTTTGTTTTATTAGGAAAATTATTTTATGATAATCAAAATTTAAAGGAAAAACAAAATTTGCTTTGTGTAATTTCTAGCTGTGATTTCTGCCAGCCTTTTAAATTCGTGGTAACACCTAACATTTTTCTTACTAGTAACCATCCCAAAATTTTTACAATCAGTCTCACGCTATTCATGTAATTTTTATACTGATAGGTATCTTATAGTATGTGTGTATATGTTTCAGCACGAATTATGTTTTATGCCATGGTTGATTTTCATTGCTCAATAATCTTATGTATTTCTGCATAAGAACTATATTGTTCTAAGAAAGTAGAAGTAGTATGCTTTTTTTAGTAGATATTAAGAATATTTTTAAGCAATAATGATTCAATGAAGTAACTGGTTTTTATGGCGTTGACATAAAGTTTAATTTGCAATGAAAAACTATTGAATTGTGATAATGGCATTGAGTGTGTTATTGTATTCAGCACGCATTGTCGTCTAAAAGTCAATCCGCTCGTTGTTTGATGTGGAAACAGCTTATTCTGAAGTGATCGCACATTTGTCTAACCTGTGAAGTAAAAAAATAAATTTGAAATGGTATAAACATAAAAAAAGAACTACACTAAATTTTTACTAATTTCTTACAATAATGTATTATTGTGTATGTACGACCGTGGTCTACGCGTGGTCGTCTTCTTCTTCAGACTTCTTTCAATTAAATATTGAAAATTCCACCGCAAGGAAAACTATATAAAGCTCATTTCCAAGCTTTAGGCCCGGTCTCCACCTAAGCGGAGGAAGAGAGGAGATGTGTTCAGTCAACCAATCTGATTCATAACAAATGATGTGAATAAATTATCACGTGATTTTTTTAAAAATCAGATTGGCCGACCGCACACGTCTCTCCGCTCCGCTTAGGTGGAGACTGGGCCTAACTTTGAGTCGAGTCAGCGGCATATAGTCTGTGTAATGTGCGAAGACCTTATGCTGCGAAAACGTAGCAGACACACTTTCACACTTACAATATTCATATGGCTAGTATGGATAAAAAGTCTTACCACGCAGGTTCCATAGTGTATGTGCGCGAGGACACTTAAGCTGGTCATCGCGTAGAACACCGTCAGCTCATACTGTGGTAGTGCGAGGGAAAGCATGGTGGCCATTGACAGTGGCCACAGCAACCAGTTGACCAACTCGCATCGCTGGTTGCTCATTTGGCTTACGATGAGGCGACACTGGACAAGGATATAATATGCGATAATAGCTGATGCCTGCGACTTTATTCATCTTTAAAAATGCAGTGGGAACTCTTTGATTATCAGAACAAATAGTAGCCTATATCCGTCCCTGGGATGTAAGCTAAATCTGTACTTAGTTTTGTCAAAATCTATTTACCAGATCGGCCGTGAAAACGTAGCAGACAAACAGACATTTTTCTTTCAGACTTTCGCATTTACAATATCATATACAGAATATTTTTATTTTAACTAGAACAGTATGGGGAAATCCAAAACCATAGGAGACACAGGGAAACTGTCTTAGGAACCTTTAGCTCTTTTTTTGTGAAAATAATTTTGGCATAGTCAAATTTTTGGTCAAGCGTGAGTTGTCCATAAAAATCAATGAAATTGACTATTTTTTAATGCCAATCGACTCAGTTTCATTCATTCAAAAGAATCATTGTGGATGATAATGTAATACATATTCAAATACTGTAACTTACCGCTACATTACTAAAGAGCGTCCCAATTAAAAGGAAAAGCGCGCGCGGGTCACAGTCCGGCAACCGTTCGGATTTGTGAACCCAAATAGAGCATACCACGAACATACTCAATAACGACCATAACGGCCGTAGAGCTTCCGTAGTTGAACGCATTTTGCCCGCACGCAGTTTGTATGACCTGCAATACGAGAAAAATAATATAATAATGTGTATACAGGATGTAACCAGAACGCTAGCAAAAACTTAGCGATTTTGTTATACTACCTAAACACAACCCAATACCAATAACCATTTGCCTCATTTTGTAGTTTTAGTATTTTTGAAACCAGCAATGTGTAGCGTGCAAAACGCGGGTCAATGCCCCGCCTACAACGCGGCATTGACTCAAAGCCCAGAGTGGCCTACTTTCGGAACGTTCCTTGACCTATAGCGTCAGTCAGCTGTTTTATTTGCAATATATCGTGAAATTTTACAAAAGTTTTTTATTTTCTTTCGTATTTTTTTCGCGTTTTTTTGCGGTATCATATCAGTGATCATCAGTAGGTACTATCACCTGTCTTCGTTTTTGCAAGCGTTCTGGTTACAGCCTGTATTAACTGGTTTGATTCGGGTGGAATTTCTAAAAATTCTTTGTAGGGGTAAGTAATAAGTATACATTGCAGAGAAAAGTGAAAAGCAAAGCTACATGCAGAATCTCAAGTTTTTCCTAGCGGTTTAAGCTATTTATGTTGATTATGTCAGTTTATCTTTTGACATAAAATTAGGGCTGAAAAGTTAAGTGCGGTTGCACCTAGTTTCAGCCAGCTACAATGTGGCCGGTATCAGTTTCTATAAAATTGCACGGGCAACGCAACATGAACTAAAGGACTTGATGACTTGGGACGTCACAGAACGATGTGAAAACAAAATGTATGGCGCTGTATGGAACTAAAGCGCAGCGGGCGCTTATTTATTTCATTTTATAAGTAGAGCGCCATACATTTTGTCTTCACAGCGTCACCATCTCTCTCACGCTCTGAGCACTTGCTATATTGTCAAGTCTCTATGTGGTGGCTCTTTTATGTCATGGGTATGTATAGTACGCCGCGTACTATACATACCCATACGCGTACTGTACGCTACAGGTCGAGATGGCAATCGGGGAGGGAATGCTCCGCACACCCGTACAGCCCTAACCCGGTGCGGGCGAGTGCGGGTGTGTGGGGCGTCCCCCGCCTCATACTCCGATTGCCAGCGATTCACGGAGAGGCTTTACATTATTGCAATAAAGGCCACCAGCTTGTAGTTTGGTTTAGGCCTACGACGCCGGGTCTTGCGTATCTATTATTATTACCTAGTATAAATTCATTTGATACAATGATTTGTACTTACAGGTAAGTATTGTAGAGAGCGACTGGTAGATTAGTAAACACTCCTGTAGCATATATGAGCCATTCGAAGGCATTGGCGAGAGTGTAGCTGCCAAATATGTAGCGCTTATAGAAACTGGTGCCTTTCACGCCCGTCCATAGAAACACGAATGTTGATGTCTGTAAAGAGATTTTATTTGTACAATTATTTATTTACTAGCTAATGCCGGCAACTTCATCCGCGTGGATTTTTGTTTTAAAAATTGAAACTTTTTCAATATCCTTTCTTATGTTTGGTGGTTACATCTTAGAGAAAAACCGGCCAAGTGCGAGTCGGACTCGCAGACGAAGGGTTCCGTAGTCCGTACTGTCGTATAAGATATTTTAACATTTTTATGCGCAACACTTGCAAGTAAATGACAACAGCGCCATCTTTATGTGATTTGGTAAATTAAATTTGTTGTGAACACATTTTAATTTTTTTTGTGATGTAACCACAAATTCAAGATTTCGGATTAATTCCTTTACGTGCGCTATAAGACCTACCTACATACCATTTACAGACAAAGCGTTATCTAGCACTTACCCACATACTAAAGTCGTATCCCCAGGGCAGAAATAATACGCCAGTGTTGTATTTCTCCCAATGACTCAAGTAAAAGTTGAGTAGAAGATTCCACATTATGTAATACATTCTGTAAAGAATAAAAATAAAATAAATAAATAAAAATAAATAAAATCATTTATTTCCACCAAATACAATTCATATTTTTGTTAGTATTGAGACCTTAAAACTAGTTATTATAAAATTCTTACCAAAACAATACTGTGCACCTGTATTCCGAACTAGTAGAAACTGTGTCTCGGAAAACAGGGCCTCCAGCTCGGTGAATACAAAGCTAACTACATATTAACTAACATACTAACTAAACTAAAGAGCTAAAGAAAATAATATGTGTGTGGAAGTCCATGTTATCTGTGTTTGTGTGGGCGTAAATGCGTGTGTGTGGGGGTGAAAGTGAGTGAGCATGTGTAAGTGTGCATATGTGAGTATCTTTGCTATATTATGTTTGTGTACAATTGGGGTTACACTAGAATATCCAGAAGTCTTTCAGTATCCGAGTAAGTTTGTTTCAGAAGCCATTCCTTAAGAGAAGATTTATATTTATACCTATTCAAAGAGTGGAGAGAAAGATAAGAAATATTAAATTCTCATTATATGAGTAGAACTGGTACATCTATACTAATATTATTAAGAGATAAAGTTTGTAAGTTTGTTTGTAGGAGGTAATCTCTGGAACTACTGAACCGATTTTGAAAATTATTTCACCAGTAGAAAGCTACGTTATTCTTGAGTGACATATTAGGCTATATTCTATTTTCAAAAAAATTAGAGTGCCCAACGAAAATTGTAATAAGCAAACCCTGCGAAGCCAGGGCGGGTCGCTAGTAAAGATATAAAGGCCTCAACCGAAACAAAGCTCAATGATAACAGCACGGCAAAATATAGAATAGTTTTTTTGTAATTCAAATAAGTTTTTACAAGTGCTTTCGAATCGATTAGCGGATCTTCCACTAGTTTGTAGTGCCCTTCCTACAGAGAAGAACCAGTAAGAAACTATATCAAGTTGAAATTGTGTATGATATCTACATCGTACATGCCGAAAAAGACACACATACAACACATTTTTATTTGAGTGATAATAAACTACCATAAAATTTACAAAAGTGCAATAAAAATGCATTTCAAATTTCGCCGCGAAAACGCTACTCGCCATCTTTTTGGATTCATGTAATGTCATGACGTCACACGGATTGGTAAGCAACGACGTTTTCTTAGTTTACATTACAATTACAATCCATGGGACGTCACAGTCGGAATTAACATGGCGGCTACGGGATCATGCGTTTTGGATATTTGTAGAACAGATTAAAAAAGTGAAATCTTTAAAATAAATTATAATATTAAAAGTTCATTACATAATTTTATAAACTGAAATTAACATTTTTCGATTGCTTATTGCTAAATTGCTAATACAATCTTGTTTATACATTTTTAGATTTTTTCTCGCTTGGTGTAAAATACTGTATTTACTAAGTTGCTAAATTAACATTTAAGGCTTCACAATGAGAGTAAAATACTCACCGTAATGGTGATATGGAGAAATCTTTTCGGCCATAAATTGAGTAAAGACAAGCAGGTATGAAGAATACCGAGTAAGAATCGAGGCCATGGTCAAATAATTCTCCTAAGGGTCCTGAAGTTTGAGTACGCCGCGCTTGCTTGCCGTCGATACCATCTGAAAATTACATAATCTCATCCATATCCATTCTAATCCATCCATACTAATTACTAATATTATAAATGCGAAAGTGTGTCTGTCTGTCTGCTAAGTTTTCACGGCCCATCTGTTTAACCGATTTTGACGAATTTTTGGTACAGAGTTAGCTTACATTCCGGGGACGAACATAGGCTTCTTTTTATCCCGAAAAATTAGTTTCCATGGGATTTTTAAACTTATTCTTGACTAGCGACCTGCCCCGGCACCGCACGGGTAGCTTTTTACAATTTTCGTAGGGATCTCTAATTATTTAATATAGCCTATGTTAAAATATAATATAGCCTATGTTACTCAGGAATAATGTAGCTTCCTACTGATGAAAGAATCTTAAAAATCGGTTCAATAGTTCCAAAGATTACCCCCTACAAACAAACTTACAAACTTTACCGCTTTATAATATTCAGTATAGATCATTCAGCGGACGAAGTCGCGGACATCATCTAGTTTTTTTTTAAATTCATTGATCACGTAAATTTCAATATACATTTAAAATACACAGTTCGCCATCCTCTAGAAACTGTTAAAGTTTCTATAATAATTAGCTATTATTAGACATATTCATAACTACTTTCTTGGCAAAGTGGTAATCGCTGAGGTCTTATAGGTACTGAGTACGTCGATTCCTGATTAGCTTGCTTTCATTTTACCAACTTTTTATGATAGTGATTACCTACACTTCAAGGAAATTTCTAAATAATTTTAAATTCGTAATAAAATTTCGGCAGGAACCGGCAGTAAGTCTCCCCTAGGTACCGCGCCCGGATCAAACTAACTTATCATTAAAAAAAAAGCCGACTAAGTGCGAGTCAGACTCGCGCACCGAGGGTTCCGTACTAAAATCGTATTTTTCCGACATTTTGCACGACCAATCAAAAACTATTATGCATAAAAACAAAATATAAAAATCTGTTTTAGAACGTACAGGTAAAGCCCTTTCATAATATGATACTCCATCACTTGGTATATTAATCTTACTTTGAAAATACTAATTATGTGTTCATGAACACGTTTTAATTTTTTTTCTTGTGTTGTATCCACATATTCACGATTTCCAGCTTTTTCCCCTACATGTACCATAAGACCTACCTACCTGCCAAATTTCATGATTATAGGTCAACGGGAAGTACCCTATAGGTTTCTTGACAGACACGACAGACGTACAGACAGACAAACAACGAAGTGGTTCCGTTGTAGCTTTTGAGGTACGGAACCCTAAAAATTATTGTTGAGTGTGAATTGAAATACGTAGGGTTATCTGTAGTTAAATCCCCTACGTATTTCTATCTAACACGTTGATTATTTTTTCGTAAGTACTAACCATACGATGGAGGGGAACAGCTGATGTAATCTCTCGTATCTGTGGTATTTATGCTCAGAAATCTAATTACCTTACTCGAAGAATGTTTTACATGAATACAAAATTTTAATTTTCCGTTATTAGTGATTAGTATTTCCTGACTTAATTGATTACTAATCACTAAACAATGTGGCTTATTCCTTTGTACACAATCTCTAAACTAAACTAAAATATCACGTCTAAATCTATTGCTATCCCTTTCATAATGTTGCTTGCGGAAAAGGAAAGCACTAGATTTAGACCTGTTAATTTAGTTTAGTTTAGAGATTGTGTACTAGAGAATCGGCCCTAATATGTGATTTACTTAAGCCAGGGAAAAAATAAATTAAAAAACAATTTGTAATATTCCTAATTTGTATGTAATGTAATTCTACACGCTAGGGTCTGCATAGACTATACGTCGTGCCGCGTGCGTCCATGAAAAGCTTCGGACCGCGTTTTCATTTTCTTTAAGGAGTTCGATCTGCTATTCCATAGAATGGAGAGAATTTGTCTGCGCATCATGTCGAGATGGCAATCGGAGAGGTAACCCTCTTACCCGCACAGCTCCCGCGCTAACCCGGTGCGGGCGAGCTCGGGTGACGTGCGGGTGTGCGGGATTTTGATAGCCCGATTACCATTTCAACCTGTCGCGGACTAAACTGTTCTTTCATACTGCACACGATACGACTGACTGACGAACCAATCGCGCGGCTACACACAGCCGCTATTGCAGCACTGCGGACCCCCGAATAAATCGATAAATCACCCGCGCAGTGGGTTCACAGTCATAAGTCTTTTTGGGGTTCCGTACCCGAAGGCTGCCAATGGGACTCTATTCCTAAGTCTCCGCTGTTCGTCCGGTCGTCTGTCAGCAGGCTGTTTCTCGTGAACCGTAATAGGTAGAGTTTAAATTTTCACAGAAATTGCTGCTATAACAACAAATATTAAAAATTTCAATATAGCTGCCATGAAAATTAAATTATTTCTTGTACAACGTTACGGATAAAGGAACCCTTTGTGTGCTAGTCCGATTCGCACTTGACCGTTTTTTTCGAGACGCTAACTGAATAACAGAACGCAAAAATCTCACCTAGCGTGTACGCCACAAACAGGAAGACGGCTAATATGTACCACAATGACTGTGGTATAATCTCCGTGTGCCCATTCAGTGGTTCCGTCGTCGGCGTCGTTTCATTGTGGACTGTGGCACTGGCCGCTAAATAGTCGTAATCGTAATACGACAGCAGCAAAAAGTCGAGCACAGTCAATATAAATCCTACGAACGTTAGGACGTTTGGCGCCACCCATCGAGGTACATACTAAAAAAATTAAGATTTAGTAAAACAACCTGTCAATATTTATATACGGTATATGACATGAGATTATGCAGAGTTCACTGAAAAATATCATGAATTATGTGTATCACGATATACATAAGTATAATATTAGGTTTATGATATATTATCTTCTCTATATATAAAAATGAATCGCTAAATGTGTTGCTGATCGCAAATCTCGAGAACAGCTGAACCGATTTCGCTACTTCTGTTTTATAATATTCCTTGAAGAACGGGATGGTTCTTACGGAGGGAAAAATTTTACAAATTTGAATCGACTGTTAGGTGGTACGAAGTTCGTCGGGGCAGCTAGTGGTGTATAAATTTCAAACTCTTATTTTACCCCCTTATAGGGGTTGAATTTTCAAAAATCCTTTCTTAGTGGACATCTATGCCATAATAGCTATCTGCATGCCACATTTCAATCTAATCCATCCAGTGGTTTGAGCTGTGCGTTGATAGATCAGTCAATCAGTCAGACAGTCAGTTAGTCAGTCAGTTTTCCTTTTATATATATAGAAGATTACTTAATAAAACACAATAGGGTAATAGATATCCTCTGTACAGACTTTCAAATAGTGTGTATTCAGTGCTGAGGCTATGTGATAACCTATTCAAGCTTATCACAATGCTTCAAGGTCTGCCGCAAACCTTAACATCTAATATAATATGTTTATTCAATGCTTTCATTATTTACTTGTCTAGAGTCTAGACTAAATAGGTCAGGCTTTATCTTTTAAAATAAAGAAACTCTTAAAACAATATGTACTGCACTTCTATGTGCAGTGAAAAGCAGATATAGTACTTTGCAATTAATTTAATTAGTTGCCAGCTTAAGAAAGGTTTCATGCAAGAATCAAGAAATACCACCTACTTAAGAAAAGATAAGAAAATAATACACAAGTTATTATATTGTTTCTAGATAGATATAAATTGTTTATTATATTTTTTGTTAATTGATATAGTCCGCAACAGGTCGAGATGGCAATCGGGGTATGAGGCGAGGGGACACACGGCACACCAGCAAGTCACTCGCGCTCGCCCACATCGGGTTAGTGCAGGGGCTGTGCACATGTGCGGGGTGTTCCCTCGCCAATTGCTATTTCAACCTGCCGCATACATAGTTGTTTATAACATACTTTGCATGTTTCTGCTTACCTCAACAACTTTATTCCAAAAAGGATGCATCACATACACACTTAGGGGACTTGTATCTTTTGACATGTACTGAAATAAATTAACATAAATAAGTATAATCTTTATCATAGTATGTTCCCAGTATTACCCAGGCATTAGTGCTAATTCTGCTGTTGTTTGGACTATCTTGTCCATGACAATGGCCACAGTTTGATTGCCAGGTTGGGCCATAAAATAACTGTTGGGTTTCTATTAAGAAATTCTCAATAGTAGTCCTGAATAAGGAAGTCTGCAGTGCTTCACCCTGTACTTTGGTAAGAACATAGAGCCATCAGACCTGCAGCTGATCTATCTCCGGTTATATTAGATTGCCAACAGACTATGAGACTAAAGGAATACAAAGTGCAGCTGTGTTTTGCTCACACTTGTGCACTATAATATCTACAGTGCGGATGGCTACTATCTGTAAAGATTGGCCGCCATAGCAGAAATTGGGTAGGGAAGATTCTGTTGTGAACAATCTCTTAACCAAGCAAATTGACAGGTCAAAATGTGATGGTCTCCTTTTCTGTAGGGAACACTGAGAATTAAATTTAGACCTCATTTAGTTTGGAGGTTGCGTACAACTTAATAAGTGGCATTATTATCTTACAAACAGCTCTAGCTTATTTGATAGCCATCTGACTACCAAAATTTTTTATTAACAGATTAGGGCTTCGCTGCAACTATATAGCTTGATGATAAGTGATTTTTCAGTCTAAGGTAGAGGCCATTTTCCTAGAAGAAATTAAGGATGAGGCAATTCATATTTTTTAAGTAACTAAGTCCTGATCCTTCTACTATGTGGAGTTATATCAAACAAGTTTCAGGGAGCCACTGGATACAAGCTGCACAAGGCAGTAGTGTGGTGGAAATCCCTGTAAAAGACGTACACAGTGGACGTTTATCGGTCGGTGAGATATGCTTGCTACATAGTAAAGAATTCTTGTTTATACTTCAAATTACTTAATTAAATCTGTACGCAATATTCGAGCTATAATTGGCGTTGCATTACAAAGTTAAACGAAACTGCAGTAGAATGTTGCGTAAATGATCGATATTTTTTAGGTTACGTTCATAAAAACGCATTACTATATAAAACACTCTATAATAGTAGAACTATAGGAATTTCAAAGGGTACCTTATAATTGTCGAATCCATCGAGATGTTCCCGACTGAGATACTTATAATTAAACATTTTTACGTACTTGTGAATTAAATTTTTTATTTTAACATGTATTATTTGAATCACTTCTTGAACACAAATATTGGGTTTGAGCACATTATTCTATATTAACGGGACAATGGTCACGAAATTTAAATTCAATTAATTAGAGCGACATTTAAATATTAAATTAACTTAAGCTTTTCGGTAACAACCAAATTGCATTATTTGCAAATTCTAAAATGCACGCTTCATATAATTATTACAAAGTTGAAACTTGAAAGTACTCTGCTGTGACAGATGAGTGACATGACATTAGGTGTCATCATTAGGTGACAGTAGATCTCATTATTACAATCGCAATTGTTGTGATTGGCTGAATTTAAAAAAATGCATTGTAGCCTTGATGATTGTAGCCAATAGTGCGTGAGCATCAACCAATCAGAGCAGAGGTCATTGCGATCGTGACATTGAAGCTGTCATTCCAAGGATTCCACCTGACGCATTGGAACGTAGATAGAGTAATAAAGATAGATACAGGAACGTTTGCTTTCTCATTCACATTAAAAAGAGAGCACAGATAAAGTTACTAGTTAATGTGATAAACAGACACGCAGCTAACCTATTTTTTGACCCTTATCGTGTAACTGGTTTTTTTCACGAATACATACAAGGAATGCAACTTCAGTTGCAAAACAAAATTTGAGAATTCGTGGCGTAATTGTATTTCTCATTAGTTAACTATTTACTTGTTTTCACATAAAAAACGTTTAATACAAATATTGTTGATCGGTTAATACAAATATTGACTACTAAACAATTTGTCGTGTTATTCATCGTTACGTCGTGCTATTGCTATCTCATACGCGGTTACGCGGTACTTCATTCTCCATTTATTACTCTATCTACGCATTGGAATGACGTCATATATGACATTTGACATTGACACAGGGCTTCCACCATGTTTCCACTGTGTACATTTTAAACAGTAGATACGGGTAACATTGGTCTACATAAAAGCAAGTTTTACGAAAACGTGTAGGTGGGCGTTTTTCAAAAAAGTTGTCTCATTATAAAAGTCGTTGTCCGGCCACTTTGATGGTAATTTGATCAAACTTTATGAAAAAAACAAGCTATTGTCTATGCTTACCAATATTGTTTAATATTTAATCTTTTATAATTTAATATGTTAATTCATTTTTAAGAGTTTTAAAAACATAAAATACCAAAAAATAAAAGAGAGGAAGTACCTTCTGACATATGTCCCACTAACACCTTGTCAAGTTTAGAGTCAAAAATTATACCGTCCAAAAATATTTCATGAATATTTGAACACTGAGGTAGTTAAGTACGATACTAATTTCAAATTAAAGCCCTAAAACAAAGACATTACGATAGAATTTTATTTAAAAAATACAATTTATTTGCTGTCCCGTGAAATTGATGTTAGTGGAATTTCCGCTTACGCTACCGGCCTTTCGAGGTCTTCGAATGAAAATTGCACCATTTGCAAAATATTTTCGGAATACTGGCAACATTATTAGTCTATGGTAATCGCCATGTTGTATTTTACAAAAGCAGTCGCCAGAAAAACGCAACAGAAGTGGTTGCCTCGACTTGGTTCAAAAAATTTGTTCCACCAACGATACTGATTTTAATAGGTAAGGTTTGATTGCGCATTTGTGTTTGTATGTTATTAAAGAGATTTGTTATTCTTTATTTGGAAAGTAAAATTAAATCAGTCTAACCTTTGATTATTAATATATAATATTGATTTTGAATTTTTAAGGGGTTGTATACGTCACCGCCATTACGCTACCGTGAACCACAGTCGCGTGAATGGAATTGAAAAGTAACGTAATGGAACAATAAAGGTGTTTTCATAGGAAGTTGGATTGTCATCATCATCATCATTTAAACCAACATAAAAAAGATAGAGGTAAGTTTTTAACCTATGATGTATTCTGGTGTGTTAGGCTATATAAACCGCTGTAAAAATATTGCGGATGTTAATTATTTCAAAAATAACGGATGGTCTCCTAAAAACGTTTTCTCATAGCTACAGCGGTTCCAGGACCTCCCCTTACTGACCCACTCAAATGAACCAGCCAGTATATTATATTCTTTAAATTTTATAATTTAAAAACTTTATAAAATATATCTTATAATAATTATTTAATTTACTTCGTCTTAGATAGCCAGCCCACACTATTTCACTTGCAAAGATTTCTATCCTGCGGGATATTCGGGATCAAGAGATGTCAATCGGTTCAGCAGTTTTTGCTGCAGGTTGTAACAAACGAAACTTCTCGTTTTATAATATTACTGTGATGATTAGCTACATAATAATATTTAATTTGTAATGCTATTTTTTTGTCTTTTTTGACCAATTATGCATGATGCCTTATGTTTCCCAAACGCGATTTTGTATTCCACTATACGTCACTGTCCCATTTTTGATAAAGGTTTATTTTTAGAGAAATGTCTATAAAGTCAGAGATATATAAATATTTTAATGTTTAGAAATGTTATTAAATAATTAGTTATTTGTCACAATTTAATATTAAAAGATTTATAAGAAAATAGTCAGTGTTTTAACAAAATTCTTTAGTACAAAACATCCAAAAGTAGCGTTAAAGACCATTTTTGTTAAAAACTTCAGTTCAATTTGATGTTATATGTTTAGTTTTAATTATTTTTAGAAGGCTGATTTGGTTAATTTTTCGACATTAAAGATAATTAATGTATAACTTGTTTTATTTCCCTGGAAATCCAATAAAAAGTCAGTGACGTAATGGAACTTCAATTGGGTGGTATCAAGTTAAAAATGATAATATTTCCAATTATTACATTTATTTTTAATAAAATTTACTATTTTTATATAGTTTATACTATATATTTACAATATAATTACATTTTAAGGCAAAACTAAATTTTTATTTATGTGGAATTCCTATTACGCTACCGACAACTTTTTTGAAAAATGCCCAGGTACTAGTCACGGAACAGAAAGAACAGTGGAAGTGCAATTCACCAAAATTACTATAGGAACCGCTGTCGCCAAACTCATACAAATATACCGATAGTCATATATTGCACTACAAAGAAACAAATCATTTGATTTGTCGTTTAAGTTTAGTCAAAACTAGCCTACGTCACAGATTTGGAAATAAACCCTGACGCTCTAGAAATAAGATTTATTTTGCTTTAGCGGAAGAACGTATTTACGAGCTATAGTCACACTCACGTCACACTAGATTCAATTGTCCAATTAATTCCGCTACTTGACCATAGATGGCGGTATTCTAAGTAGTAGCAATTATAAACTTAATTACTTTAAACATATGGTTGACATTTGCGTGATCGGTCGATTTTTTTTCCTCCTCAGTTAAGGCTGCACCACGTAGCTCAATGAATTACCTATCGATATCGATAGATACTCGTTATTTTGTTCATTCGCAAAAATAAAATTAAAAAAGGTAATTATAAAATTGAATAAAAGTGCTGGTATGTATGCATGCCTTTTACAAGTATGCACAATAAATACTGCAACGTATGAAAATAGATAAATTTTATTTATTGCCCTTGAAATAAAACATATTTGTTAAGAAACTGGCGTTTCGAAAGTCTTATTTTTAATTTTAATAAATGGTGTATGCGAACATTTATGTATATATTTTTCGACTATTGCCTTCATCAAATCGTGATTAGACGCAGGAATCTCCGAATCACCTTGTCTTTTTGAAGAACCTGGAGTGACCACATTTATCATTTTGTGGCTGAAACCAAAATTAAATTTTGAGAATAAATCCGTACTAATATTATAAATGCGAAAGTGTGTCTGTCTGTCTGTCTGTCTGTCTGCTAGCTTTTCACGGCTCAACCGATCAACCGTTTTTGATGAAATTTGGTACAGAGATAGCTTGCATCCCGGGAAAGGACATAGGAAGTTGAAAAGTTCCCACAGGATTTTTAAAAACCTAAATCCACGCGGACGAAGTCGCGGGCATCATCTAGTACCTATATAAAAATGAATAGGAGAAAAATTAATTAGTGTGTTTATGAATTAAATTTGATATTTAGTCAGTCAATCTTCATACAAAAATATAACTAAGAGGTGTGTTGTTTTGTATTATAATATCAAGTATTTTCAATACTTACTGAAAGTAATAAAATAAAACAAGGTTATTTGATTAAAAGACTTAACGATTTTCATTGATGGAAGCGCAGTAGGTTTCGTATATCTATATCCTTTATTTGATATTATAAAATCGACTTCTAAAAAAATGCTCAGAGCATATCATGCTTGATTTGGTTGGCATCCAATTAACTCTACCCGTTGCATCTATCCATTTCTCTTTGATGCTTGCATCTTTGGGAAACCTAAAAATATTTTAAATGAAGGTTAGAGGAACTACTGATGTCTATTTAGTGATCAATGCAACGTCTCACTCATTAATAAATTATAATTATTGCGTTACTATTTATTTATATCCTTGTATCGATATCAATCGATAAATTCAATATTCTACTTGGCCACATCACTATTTGAGTAGCGAACACGGAGCGAAGTACTTTCGGAATAGAATCAATCCAAAATAAACTTTATCTTAATTGTTTAAGGTTGATTTTGACTAACCGTTCTATTAAATATTAGTAAATTGAAATAAATTAAGATTTTATAGAAAACAATGAAAATCGTACTTACCGATGATACGAAACACCTCCATTTTTAAGATTTTTTCTCCTACTATCATTTTTACACTCCAAAACGGAACAGTAACATTGCTAGGGCAATATGAATTTGTCGCGAGACTACCAACTCCACGCGATGTTAGAACGCGACTGGGATCAGTTTTACGTAACTACGCTTAATTGTGGCACGCGTGCCACGCCTACTTAGCACTTCCACTGTTTTTTCTGTTCCGTGGTACTAGTGCTATAAGACCTACCTAATACCTACCAAATTACATGATTCTAGGTCAATGGGAAGCACCCGATGTCGATAGGTTTTCTTGACAGACACGACGTACAGACGACCAGACAGACAGACAGACAACAAAGTGATCCTCCTATAAGGGTTCCTTTTTAGGGTTCCGTACCTCAAAAGGAAAAACGGAACCCTTATAGGATCACTTTGTTGTCTGTCTGTCTGTGAAGAAACCTACAGGGTACTTCCCGTTGACCTAGAATCATGAAATTTGGCAGGTAGGTAGATCTTATAGCTGACATTTGGGGAAAAATCTAAAAACCGTGAATTTAGGGTTGGATCACACAAAAAAAATTAAATTGTGGTCATGAACCACAATTAGTTGGATTAATATTTTCAACTTTCGAAGTGAGATAACTATATCAAGTGGGGTATCATATGAAAGGTCTTCACCTGTACATTCTAAAACAGATTTTTATTTATTTTCATGCATCATAGTTTTTGAATTATCGTGCAAAATGACGAAAAAATACGACTGTAGTACGGAACCCTCATTGCGCGAGCCTGACTCACACTTCGCCGGTTTTTTTCATTGAAGGTACAGAACCCTAAAAATATGACTTCCATGATATTATTATCATCCGATACTTAATATACGATATCACTAGGTATGATAAGATAAAGTAAAGAAGATCGATAAGTATTTTACAAAACGAGTGTGGCAGACGGCAGTGTTGTGTTTTTTTGGTACAACAAACACAAATAATAGTATAAATGGAACGTTGGAAGACTCAAGGGTATATACCAACCGAAGGAATACCATCGGAGGGATTTTACTATGTTAGTCATAGGAATCCTGGCGTGTTCCAAACGGATGGAATTATGAATGCTCCGCCTATAGACCGCGGGGTGTCAGTAGAAGATGTAAAAGCCGATGATGAAACTAAGTCGCCAAGTGATGAAATAGTTGAAACGGTAAAAACAATTCCTTACAACATCAAGGCTTTGAGCAAACACGAGCCCACATACAAACTAGAAACGTTCGAGAAGAATTACCTCGTCGTATTCAACCAAGAAAACATAGAGGGGTATAATCCTAGACTTGGCACAGAAAAGGATGTGGAAGCTATTGAGCAAACGTTTTCCAAATTCGGATTTGAAGTTGAAGTACACACGGACTTTACTAAAGCCGAAATATTAGACGCATTAAGAATTTGTAAGTTCTCAGACCAATAATATTATTATCTATACCTAAAAACAACTACCTAAGTATTTTTAGTGTTCCGTACCACAAAAGGAAAAAACGAGATCTTATCGGATCACTTCGTTGACTGTCTGTCTGACTGTCGTGTCTGTCGTGTTGTGTTCAAAGGAATCAGAATCTATAGGGCGCTTCCCGTTGACCTAGAATCATGAAACTTGGCAGGTAGCTAACAACACAGATATCTACTCGTGCGCTAGCAATGTCTTATAGCTCAAGGAAAAACCCGAAAACTGTGAATTTGTTGTTACTATCTCTCAAAAAAAATTATTTTGTCCATCGTGGTGTCTGTCAAGAACATCCTATATCTAGGGTAGGGTACTTTCCCGTTGACCTAGAATCATGAAATTTGGCAGGTAGGTAGGTAGAGCACAAGTAAAAGAAAAAATCTGAAAGCCGTGAATTTGTGGTTAACCACATCAAGGCAAGGCGCGTGGCGAAAATCGGAACTAACGTTGCCGTCAAGTGTAGCTTTGTTCTTGTTTGAATATTCTAAGCCTTTGTTCTCCAGCAGCGTCCCCCTATCAATGTTGTTCAAGTGCCAAGAGAGCCTGGTCGCACTGTACGGAACTCTTCGCGTGCGAGTCTATAGCGCCGACCGGTTACCATTAAGGTGCATGCTACCAAATCTCATTAATGGAGATTAATAAATAATTCACAGCGTCAGTATAACTAGCATTTACTTACTTATTGTTTATTTATCTTGGCTACTGTGATCGTGTTCCAATTCAATCAAATATTTTACCGCTATAGCGCTATTTTGACTTCACTCATAAAGGATTCAATTTGGACTTTGTTTGGACTGTCGGAAAATGTCGATCGTTTTCCCGACAGAGCACAGATTTGATGGGCATACGTCCTCACTCCTCATGTTGGTCACGCTTTACACTTCCTAATGCTTCCTACCAAGACTAGTAAATGTGATGATGATTTTATTGGCACTTTGTGTTTTCGGTCTTTTTTAGGGTTCCGTACCTCAAAAGGAAAAACGGAACCCTTATAGGATCACTTTGTTGCCTATCTGTCTGTCTGTCTGTCTGTCAAGAAACCTACAGGGTACTTCCCGTTCACCTAGAATCATGAAATTTGGCAGGTATGTAGGTCTTATAGCTGACATTAGGGGAAAAATCTGAAAAACGTGAATTTGTGGTTACATCATAATAAAAAAATTAAAATGTGTGAACCCTCAGTGCGCGAGTCTGACTTGCACTTGGCCGGTTTTTTTTAATTGATAGACTAGCGCTTGACTGCAATCAGACCATGGTAGCAACTAGCAAGTGATAATGTAGCCTAAGATGGAGCGCACTTGCTTAGAATCTGTTCTTCTATGGCTAGAATAAATAAGTTTCTATGTTTTGAAAATAGCGCCCGGTACCTACACAGTCAATGCAGGTCACGCTCAATCTGCGATCTAAATTCAAATATCGCTGGAAACATTTGGCGAATTGATTAGTAATTCTTCATCGAATAACTGAGCGATCAAGGGTTTCCACCTTACGACCGACCTTGGTTTGACTAAGTACTTACGTCGAAACGTATATTCACGGATTTTGATCGGTTGCAAATTGCAATGCTTAACTGCTAGATTAAGGTTTAAGTAAATCAGTCCACAGAGCTCAGTGGCTCTAGTATGCGTTTTCGGTTTTTCTTTATTCTCGATTCTTTTCTATCGGCCTGCTCATGAGAGCAAATACCTATTCTAAGGAGTTTGTTATTTTATCTTATACTAGCGACCCGCCCCGGCTTCGCATGGGTGCAATGTAGATACTACTGTGGTGTCAAATTCTTATATATACCTATTGATCTCAGTGAAATACATCCTTTAATTCCTTTAATTAACACAAACCAATATTAAACTAGGTATACTTATAAACCTTCCTCTTGAATTCCTCTATCTATTGGTGAAAACGCCATTAAAATCCGTTGCGTAGGTACTTTAAAAAATCTACGCGTTCATACATACATACATTCAGACAGCGGGAAGCGACTTTATTTTATACTATGTAGAGATTCCGTCATAGATTTTGATCTAATATTAAGTATCAAGGTAAGTAAAGATAGTTCTTTTAGCTGCATGATTAGCATTTTTCTCAGTGACGCATTTCTTTCTTATCACTGTTTTGCAATAGGTATTAAATGATTCATCGGTGATAACTATTAAAAGTCCTCTTTGTAGTTAGGAGATTAGGGGGTTTTTGAATGACTTATCCACGACTCTGATAACATTATAAGAATAGTTGGAAGGATCCTGTCCCCGCGCCGTCTCATGCAGCTGACTGCGTACTGCCCCCTGTGGTTCTTCCTGCTGGGCTGCATTTGATGCCGATTTGCATAATTTGCAAATCGGTACGTCTTCGTCTTCAGTTTAGCTAATTAGTCCTGCTAATTGAATCTGTCGTAACTCGTATCCTACGTAGAGTCGCCACTCTATTGAGAATAGTATCCGTATTGGGTACTAACTTGGTGAAATATTCAGTCACACTCAGCTGTCGTAGCTTATATCGCGAATACGATGAAAGTACTTACTTACCTAGGGATCACATGATCGTATAAGAAAGATGATCCACCAACTAATATGTTAGGAGTTAGAACTAGACGATTTGAAGCGACTTGCTGGGAGCCGCAGCTGGACACAAGCGGTACAACACAAGTTTAGCTTAGCCCAGACCAAACAAGCATAATATGCTCGCTCTATCGCCAGTCTGTCAAATTCTCTTTGGATAAAGAGAGATCGAGAAATATTCTATGTCTGTTAATCCAAAGAGGATTTGTCAGTGTGGAAAGGTCATTGATGACCGACCCACGCCACCCCTTTTATTATGAGGACTAAATGGCTAATAGAGTGAGCTTTGGTCTAAACCCACTTTTGTGTAAAGTATAGCGAACCTTGCAAGACATTTTCGACCAGCTGTGAAAGTTCGTCAGTTGAAACGACGATGACGACAAGCTTTTTAAAAGGTGACTTGTTGCAGTTAGAGAAAAAGATTTCACGGATTACGGATGCGTGGCGGTTGTAGTGCTAACTCATGGAACCTACGACGGCCTGCTTCGTGCCAAGGACCAGCAGTACAGCGAAACTGAAATAATTAATCACTTTAAAACACACGACAAACCCACACTCATAACGAAACCCAAGTTATTGATTATTCAGGTAAGTGCCTTTTCAGATGTTTAGGTAGCCGGGAAGTCGGCTCCAGCTACCCCTACCCGGTGGCGAAGAGAAGGTACCTAGTTACCTACTAAGTATTGTCTTTTTTCAAAGACGTAATATATTTTTATCCGTGTTCATAAAACTCTGGAGTATGAGGTGTGAGGAAGATGATGACCGGATGTGGTGGCGCTCATAAGGGAAGGCGTATGTCTAACAATGTAAGTTCACAGGCTGACGATGATGATGATGAAACGTATCGTGTGAAATTTTCAAAACTTTTTGGAAATTTTCTAATTTGCCTTACTACCTTATAATTCATTTATTTACGCTTAACCTTCGTGCTTGGATCACAGAAATTCATGTGTACCAAATTTCAAGTTAATCGGTCCAGTAGATTCGGAGCTAATTAGATGTGACAGACGGAGAGACAGAGACACGAGTGATCCTACGCGTAAGGGGTCGGTTTTCCATTCGGATGTACGGAACCCTAAAAAGATAAAAGTGGATACCGAAGCACTTATCTCAAAGAGACATCATTAACATCTACATAATATTTTGCGTACTTCCAGGCTTGTCGAGGTACAAGACCAATACGAGGAGTGCTCGCAAAACAAATAGGGAAGATTTACAAAGACGTTGATGATGACCAGGGACCTTACACGCTGCCAATTGAATCAGACATGTTGGTTCTTCACAGCTCTTACATGGGGAATCCCTCTCACAGGTACCTATGCTAGAAGTACGCCGTGACACAAAAGTATTATTTAGGTAATTTTAGCGTTTAAACCATCGTGAGTGATATTGATACATGTATGATAAAACGGCTTTACTCACGTATTTCGTCGACGTTAGCCCGAGTGTTTCGAACCCATCCGGGGTTCTTTTTCACAAGACTCAGTCGGCGCTTAACTTAACTTAACACTTAAATATCTGCCCTCGCCTTCGGCTCGGGTAGATAAACGTTTCGGATAAAATGGCTTGTTTTATGTCCTTGTAAGTTGCACAATCTACTATTTCCATTTTAAGTATAATTTTATTTTCCATTTTAATTACAGGGACGAGCTACACGGTACTTGGTTCATCCAAGCCCTTTGTCGGGAAATCGATCGGCTTTCTCCTGGAGTTGACATCGAATCTATTATGACCGAAGTCAAAAAAGCAGTAGCAATTGATATGGAACACGAGGAGTACAACAGGGTGACGGGGGATATTGATATAAATAAACAAATGCCCGTTATGTCCTCCACTTTGATAAGAAAGTTGTACTTTAAGGAATATAATACGAACAGTGGCCCCAACTTACCGCTGTGTGATGGGGAAACGGAAACTTATAAGAACGAAGTTCTGGACGGTGCCGCACCAGAAACGCCTTTGTTAACTCAGTTCGGTCCTTGTTTGTGTTTCCTACCTCATTTCAACTATTTAAGACAATGTCTCAGGTAAGTTTCATTCAATTTAATAGCCTTTTATTGAATCTTCAAATTCGAGGTTAGTTATTTTCTAAATCCGAGCACACATATTTGTTTGTTAGATTGTTGGTTTGTCCTTCAATCACCTTTTTACGGGTAAGTCACTTGGTACATCGGGTTAGCTTACATTATCGAGATGGTCAAACTTTTTACCGTGTACCTACTTACTACGAGAGCAGTGATAGGACGCGCGTCGACCTATATATTCGAGGGGGTCAGAAGTTCCATCACAGGCAGGCACTTTTTAGAGTTATGTGCGTTTTTATTAACCGACTTCAAAAAAAGGAGGAGGTTCTCAATTCGTCGGAATCTTTTTTTTATTTTTTTTTTTTTTTTTTTATTTTTTATGTATGTTCCCCGATTACTCAAAAACGCCTGGACCGATTTTGAAAATTCTTTTTTTGTTTGAAAGGCACCGGCACCAAAAAATATTATTATGGAACTATATTAACTCTTGTATACATAATTATATTCGGTAATAAATTAAATTATTTTTCAATTTTTAGTGTTTATGTAACGAAGTCGGTTTTTATTTTTTTTGTAAAAATTTTTTATGTACTTTACTATGAAATTCCATGAGAAAAAAGCGGTCGTGTGCGTGGACAACAAGAAGCATTTCATTTAAATTAAAAATTCATTTTTACAGACATTTTGTTGAAGAAAATCCCGATGATGAGAGAGCAGCTTCATATCTCGAAATTTGTGAAACATTTGAAGATATTACAGAATTCAATACTTCAAAAGAAAAAATGATTAGACTTATTTCCCAATATCTCGAGAAGAAAATCCCGGAAATCGAATACTTAAAATATCTTTATTTGCATAAGAATGAATGATCTCGTAGGACTGGCTTGTTCTTTACCCAATAAAATTTTGATACTCATGTCTGTCTTTCTGTTGCTATGGCCTATGGCCCACTTTGGTTGAGGTACAGACTCAAAAGTCCGCGTGTCACAGGTCTCTTGCTCGTAGACGAAATGAGTTACAAGCCTAAAATTTTGGTATTTGGTGCAGAACCCAATTCATTGAATGAAAAAAATCTGTTTTCATCTCACTCGCTCGGAAAAGATTCTTTTGCTCTTTGAAATCTTCGTGGAAAGAGGTAATTTTGCTCGCTAGCGTGCAAAGTGCGAGTTGAAATTCGAACGAGACGAACTGCAGTCTATGGTTGGCGTACTCTTTCTCTTACCGCGTAGGCAAGTACCTATATCTTTTTTCTTTCTATTAAAAACTAGCTGCCCTGGCGAACTTTTTTAAATTTTTTAAATTTTTCTCTCCGTAAGAACCATCCCCGTACTTCAAGGAATATTATAAATAAAGAATTAGCGAAATCGGTTCAGCTGTTCTCGAGATTTGCGATGAGCAACACAATTAGCTACACGATTCATTTTTAACCGACTTCAAAAAAAGGAGGAGGTTCTCAATTCGTCGGAATCTTTTTTTTATATTATAGATACTACATAATGAAACGTTCAGAAACGCGGTTCGTCCTTAGTCTTTACTATTGTTTTTATTATACACAAAGTGTTTACGTTTGTACCCGGTCTCCTCTAAACCTCGTCATCTCAGACCACCGGAGCGTCATGCCGATGCGTCACCTCTATAAAATGTTATTGAATAATTTATTATTTACATACAAATTATATTACAAAATTAATGCATAAACAAACGAGACGGTCAAGTGCGAGTAGTTCTCGTGCCTGAGTGGGTTTCGTACATGTTTACAAGTAAAAATTCGATTTAAAATTTCGAATAATTTTGGGATTTATTCCTTCATTTTGGTCCTCTTTTCTTCTTAGTTTTAAAATTTTCCGTTACCAGGGTTAGGTCATACTTTGCCTCCTCATATAGCTACGTTTTAAAGATAATGTGTTGATTAGCTTTTTACCCGCGACTTCACTCAGTCAGTCAGTCAGCTTTTCCTTTTATATATGTGTACTTACTGATGTATAGCGAATCGTTAGAATCCTTACATCATCCGGAGTGACCCTGGCTGTAATTTTTTTTTTCAATCATAATGGTATGGCGCCCTTTTTAAACATGAAAAATTCTTTGGTAGGGTAGTCGTATTTTGGTCCATACTAATATTATAAATGCGAAAGTGTCAGTCTGTCTGCTAGCCTTTCACAGCCCATCTGTTCAACCGATTTTGACGAAACTTGGTACAGCGATTGCTTGCATCCTGGGGAAGTTTATCTTTTTATCCCGGAAAATCAAAGAAATCCCACGGGATTCTTAAAAACCTAAATCCACGCGGACGAAGTCGCGGGCATCCTCTAGTTACGTATATACGAATTGTTTTATCTTCTTATGGCATTTAAAGTTTAGACCTATATAAAGTAAGTAGGTATATTTTAATCTTTGAGGCTATAGAATAATTAGTAGGTAGGTATTCTATATTTTCTGCTTGTTATGTCGTCATAACACGGACATTAGAGCGGTCGGAAGACAGAATAGGTAATCCTTATAACTAAAGGCTACGTTTTCACCATTATGACGTACGGAACCCTAAAAATGCAGTCAGATAGGAATCCGAAAAGATCATAAAACACGTTGATTTGATATTAATGATCGATTCATCATTGGTATTAATGGCATGGAAAGAATATTTATACCTATGTCTAATTATGTGGAAAGATACTGTGAACCGGCCTGGGTCAGTTTTAGTGGCCGGGGCGTGGCGGCGCGGCGAGATTCCCTCCATTTGCATTTTTTTTTCACATAAGTACCTTGTTACCTATTCGTTTTCCATTTCAGTTTGGAAATCCCTATTATAAGCTAACCAAACCTATGTCCAGTGGTAGACGTCTATCGGCTGACGATGACGAGGACTTTTTTCTCTCTCAGTGTGATCTGCGAATAGTCTGAGGATTTTTAGTAAATGAGTTGATGGTAGATATATAGTAGCACCGAAAGTGCACTAAATAATGAAAAGCTAAACTTTTCTGGACAGGTGAGTTTTGGCCGCAGATACTAACCCTATCCTTTCGTCAAATCAGCGTCACACCAAGAGATTCATCATCATCATCATGATTAACCCTCGCCGGCCCACTACTCAGAACAGGGTCTTCTCTCGGAATAAGAAGGGGTTAGGCCATAGTTCATCACGCTAACAAGTACAGAAACTTCACAGACCTTTGAGAACGTTATGGTAAACTCTCAGGTATGCAGGTTTCCTCACGATGTTTTCCTTCACTGTTAAATCGTGATATTAATTGCTTAAAACGCACATAAGTCCGAAAAGTTAGAGATGAGGGCCCGGGATCAAACCTGCAGCCTTCCGAATAGGAGTCGGAAGTCTTAACCACTAGTCTATCACGGCTTTTTTAAAATCTATATAAAAGGACTAGCTTATGCTCGCGACTTCGTCCGCGTGGACTACACAAATTTCAAACCCCTATTTCACCCCCTTAGGGGTTGAATTTTCAAAAACCCTTTCTTAACGGATGCCTACAGCATAATAGCTATCTGCATGCTAAATTTCAGCCCGATTCATCCAGTAGTTTGAGCTGTGCGTTGATAGATCAGTCAGTCAGTCACCTTTTCCTTTTAAAGATTTAGAAAAGCTGACTGACTCACTGACTGACAGACTGATCTATCAACGCACAGCTCAAATCACTGGACGGAACCGGCTAAAATTTGGCATGCAGATAGCTATTATGACGCAGGCATCCGTTAAGAAAGGATTTTCCAAAACTCAACCCCTAAGGGGGTAAAATAAGGGGTTTAAATTTGTGTAGTTCGTGCGGATAAAGTCTCGGGCATAAGCTACCTTGGAGATTGGAGGTTAGTGCACGGTGGTGCACGCCTATTCTAGAATGTATCTTCAGAAGCTAAGTAGATTATTTAGTGAGATCATAGTCGAGCAATTGGTACTACTTAGGTGACTAACAAAAACATACCTGGATCATGGATGATAGATCAGACCGCAGATTACCGATAAGACAATGTCAAGACTTTGATGATGTAGTGCGTAACAACTCTAACAAAAGGTGCATTTGCACCTGCTAACTGCTCGGTCAAGGTGATTCGGGCATATCGAGGTTCTCGTCCGGAATGACATCAGCAGTGGGTGTGGTGATGATACAATTTGAAATTCAATGTCATTCACTATAGTTTTCCGAGGATTTCTTAATAACTCTTTGATGTAGATAGGTAGGTAGCTATATTTAATCATATTTTATTATCTATATCTATATCTACTAAGTAAACTTGCGTACAGTATGCAGCCGAAAGTAATGTACTAGGTACATCGGCCTTTAGAATGACATTTCAGCTTTGTAGAGCATTGTCTCTGTCACTCATACCTATATGACGTTTTGTTGGTCTCAACGACAGGGACAACGCTCTACAAATCTGCTATCTCCTTCTAAAGGTCGATGTACATTACTTACTTACAGCTACGTTGTAACTTGTAATGCAACTCGAGTGCCACCTATACTAAGTATTATGTTAGAAATCTTCCCTCAATTCACCTACAATGTTTCAACTCAATCGGTTGAATGATGATGATGATGACGATCTTCAGACCTATTGCGTATCACATCACAATGCACCGTGCACGCAATGATGTGTCCAACAAAAAAGGTTGGTAGGTAAGAGCTACACCTACTCAGTTGAGAGACTCCTAATTTGGATCTTAGCAGCAGCACAGAATAATGTAATATATGCAGCACTGATAGCCTCGTGACTAAGACGTTGGCCTCCTATTCGGGATGTTGGGGGTTCGAACCCGGTACATCTAACTTTTCGGAGTTGTAAGTAATAACACGTTTTAAGCATTTAAATATCCCTTGCTATAACGGCGAAGGAAAACATCGTGAGCCAACCTGCATGCTGTTTTTCATAAGATTCTCAAAGGCGTGTGGAGTCTACCAATGAGCCACAAAGGTGTGTGGAGTCTGCCAATCCGCACTTGGCCAGCGGACCAAACCCTTCTCATTCTGAGGTTCGTTCTCTTTAGTGGACAGTGAGATGATGATGGTGATTAAAATTATCATGGCCATCAGTTATGTATCAATTTGTTTTTTGTACCAGAAAGTTGTAACAATAAAGAAAAATAAAGAAATAGTGGATAGGGAAGCACTTATCTCTATTAGAGAGCTCGACCCTCGGCAGTGCGAGAGGTTGTAAAAGGTTGAATAGGTAGTGATTGACGATGACGCCTACAAAGCTTTACACATGCGCCAAAATTAACCACTTTATAGTGCGCCAGTTTGTGGTGGAAAGATAAAAGCTGTGTTTGTTCAGCTAGGTTCAGCCACTCAATAAAGCGGGCTATTTCAACCACCTGCGCTTACATGATTTACGAGTTATTTGGGAAATTTGGTTTAACTGCTTAGCTATTTTCAATTACTTACAGGTGCTTTCAGTTGCTACTTCTTACCCGTGAAGAATTTAAACGGACCTAATAACGGTAAGAATTAATTTTTAATATTTTTATGATAGTGATCACTAGGCCACGGTTCGCAGGGTTTAGTAGTCTCGTAGCTTTAGTTTTAAGTACGTATTAAATTATCACGACTATATTATCATCTTACAAATGAACGATTTTGATCATCAGTATTTTTATTTAATTTAATAGGAAGCCAACGGTATACAATGAAATAGATACTTAATATATGACAACTTATATAAACTTAAGACTATCAATGCATACTCACTTACAGGCTAACTCAACATTAACATATACGTAATCTAAACCTTCTAAATAGTAATATGTACTTAAACTAAGACATTATTTTAATTTACTTTAATACGCTAAAATCCTATCTGTATATTCTGTGATAGGGTGGAGAATTAGTCACGTATAAAGTTGCGCAGCTAAATCTGTGCATAAGATTGCATGCATCTGATGCATCACATTGTATTTGCAGGTATCTGACGTAAATGTTCTTTCAAGTTAAAATTAAATGACCTAAATTACTCAGAACATCTAGAATTGACTCAGACTCGTTTGTAATCTTACCAAAATATAAGTAAGAAAATCAACATTATCGTCAACCCATCGGCTCACTGCAGAGCACGGGTCGGTCTCATCTAAGAATGATAAGGGATTAGCCATAGTTTACCACGCTGGCCATATTGTGCGGATTGATTGGATTGGAGAACTCTCAGGCGTGCAGGTTTCCTTACGATGTTTTCCTTCTATTCGCCGTTAAAGCAAATGATATTTACTTAATTGCTTAAAACGCACTTATCTCCAATAAGTTAGAGGTGTGTGGCGTCAGGCGTGTGCCTCGTAAGTTCAACTAAGTAACCATGGTCGCTTTTTAGGGTTCCGTACCTCAAAAGGAAAAACGGAACCCTAATAGGATCACTTTGTTGTCTGTCTGTCTGTCTGTCTGTCGGTCTGTCAAGAAACCTACAGGGTACCTACTTCCCGTTGACCTAGAATCATGAAATTTGGCAGGTAGGTAGGTCTTATAGCAGACATTAGGGGAAAAATCTGAAAACCGTGAATTTGTGGTTACATCACACAAAAAAAAAATTGTGGTCATGAACTAATAATTAGTATTTTCAATTATCAAAGTAACATAACTATATAAAGTGGGGTATCAAATGAAAGGGCTTCACCTGTGGATTCTAAAACAGATTTTTATTTATTTTTATGAATCATAGTTTTTGATTTATCGTGCAAAATGTCGAAAAAATACGACTGTAGTACGGAACTCTCGTTGCGCGAGCCTGACTCGCACTTGGCCGATTTTTTAGACCATCAGTGCTACCATACTATACTACAATACCATTAGCTTATTTTCGCAAAATGTTCAAAAATTATAATCTTCTCAAACAATCCATCTTCCTATTGGTAAAAATTTATGAAAATCCGTACCGTATCCGTAGTTACCGAGATTAGCCCGAACAAACACAAACGCAGCGCGGTGGAAGACTTTCATTTATAACATAGTAGTGGCCATTGATGCAGGTCCTACGTAGGAGGAATCTGATAGGATATAGATAGAAAAGTTAGGAAAAGCAATACACATTAACACTCAGACAACCCTATGAACGTGGCAACCAGGAATGTGGCTCAAAATAACACCATTGAACAGTTTCGCAGATGGAATATTGCACTTGGATTATGAGTTTGAGGAATGGTATTGGAGGAGAAAGGTATTGCAAACTTAAGACACTCGTTTCTGGAGTTTCTTACCTAGGTACTTAAACGTGTGAGTTAGGATAATTAATAAAAGTAATTACTGATATCTGTTTTCAGCATAATTTGTCTGTACTGATACGTTGCAGAAAGGGTTTGTTAGCAAGTCGTCCCATTTGTAACTCGCCCCATTCGCAATTCGTTCCGTTCGCATCTCGTTCCGTTCGCATCTCGTCCTGTTCGCATCGCGTCCCATTCGTATTTCGTCCCATTCGCAACTCGTCCCATTCAAGACAGTTGGTTCTGAATTCTGATGTTTCTTCATGGAGCTATATAGAGATCTTATGATCAGATATCAATAATAATATAGTCCGTCTAATTTTTAGAGCGGTGCGCTCTAAAAAAGACTAAAGACTCTAACCTAACTAAACAAAGCTTGTGGTGCACAAGCATTGTTTGGTTGGTATGTACTTACCTACTTACGGAAACATTTTCCTAATATACGAACCTAATCAATCTGGATGAAGCCGTGAGCATCATCTACAGTGCGACAAGGCTCTCTTGGCACTTGAATGACATTGACAGGGGGGCGCTGTTGGAGAACAAAGGCAGACTATTCAAACAAGAACAAAGGGGACACTTGACGGCAACGTTAGTTCCGATTTTCGCCACGCGCCAAGAGAGCCTTGTTGCACTGTAAGTATTTGGTACAGATCTAGGTAGCTTGCATACCAGAGACGGACATAAGTACGCTACTTTTTATCACGGAAAACAGGGAGTTCCCACGGGATTTGTCAAAAACCTACACTCACGCAGACGAAGTCGCGAGCATCGTCTAGTGAATTTATAAAAAATAAAAGTCAGCTCATGTCGGCTTATCAGTTATCACATTTGCGGAAGTGACAGCAGTTGCGATTTAAAATATGGACAAAAGAAAGCGAGAAAAGCAAGATGGCGTGCGATAAGGGTAATTGAAATACGATATTTTATTTTATTTTCGACCGACACACGGTAGTTTAAATTGGAACTTTCTCCAGATAATGTTGCTTCTCGTAAATAAGCTTGTCGACGGAGATCATACAGCTTGTGTTACGGAATTCAAAACATATAGCCACTCCACTAGATTATACTTAACATGGGGTTATTCAAGGGGCGGACCGACAAATTCCTAAACGGCCGGCAACGCATCGGCGGCTCCTCTGGTGCTGCAAATGTTCATGGGCGGCGGTAATCACTTAACATCAGGTGACCCGCCTGCTTGTTTGCTCGCTATATCTATTTTAAAAAAAAGCTATATATTTGATTGGTGATCAAAAAAGCATCATCAAATGGTCCGGCAATGGCCGGACCATTACTGCTCTCAAAATGAGAAGGTCTTAGGTTACACCTAATTGTAGTCTGCCACGCTGCTGGCCCAGTGCTGATTGACAGACTTCACACACCTTTGTACTCTCAGGGTCTCAGGAAGAGGACCGTTCCTCACGTTGTTTTCATTCACCTAGTAGGTACGTGATATTTAACTGCTTTAAACGCACATAAATCCGAAAAGTTATAAGTCCATGCCCGGGATTGAACACCCGACTTACCGAATAGAAGGACCGACGTCTTATGACTAGGCTATCACCGCAATAATCATACCTACCCATACATTTTTATTTTTTACGTAAAGCTAAATTATTTTTTATTTTTTAATAAATATGGCGAGCAAACGAGCAGGCCGGTCACCTGGTGTTAAGTGATTACCGTTGCCTACGAACATTTGCAGTACCAGAGGAACTACCAATGCGTTGCGGATCTTTCAGGAATTTGTTGGTCCACCCCTTGAATAACCCCTTGTCATGATTCTCATGTCATTTGAGGGATGTACCTACCTACAGTTTAACTTATGTCATAATATGCATAATACCGATTAGGAGTTTTGTACTATAAAAATGTTACAGTACCTACCGACAGATAATAAAAAAAGCGTTCGTCAGTCTGCAAACCACAAATCGCTGTATGGAATACCTGCTTGTAATGAATACCGATCGTTGTGCTAAAGTTTATTTTTAGAGTTCTCAATATTTAATGCTACCCTGACATAAATTATGTACCTACACGGTTTAAAATTTGCAAAGACATGTTTCTGAATATCTTACACCTCTAGCGGGTAACTTCACTTCCGGGTGTTTCATGTCTGTTGTGGGTATTTAACAATAAAGTTAGTTGTCATCCGATACGCGTTTCATTAACACAACATGGTGGCAGCGGTGGGATACGAACCCACGCCTCCAGAGACTGGTGACCGACGTACCATGTACCTATAAAGTATACCTAATTCTCGTTTCAGTGACTAGGGTATGCTAGCCTAGGCGTAATCCCTTTTTAGGGTGCAGTACCTACGTTTACATGAAAAAACGGAACCTACATCGTGTATCTGTCTGTCTGTCCATCTGCCACAGCTGATTCGCTCCAAACCTACGGGACCTAAATTGAAATTTGAGACACATTATGAATTCTGTGACACAAACATGGAGGTGTATAGGTGGTAGAGGTAAATAAATGAATTTTGCATAAAAAATATGAAGTATCTTATACGTTTATTCATTTAGATATACATAGTGATACATGACCTAAGTTTTTTGCCGCCATTGCTAACTAATAGCGTTCACTAGACAGAATCTAGATTTCAAAATCAAGCTTTCAAGAGGCAGTTCAGATCACGTCTGAAACCAGGGTCAGCTCAAACAATAATGCCACTTTCGTTACACTTTCACTGACCTTTTACCTCGAAGTTACTTTTAATATGCACCGTCGAATACATGCGAATTTAGTACAGGTTTTTAAGAAAAACCTGTACTAAATTCTGTTCTGAATGAAAAACGGAACCCTTACTGGATCACTCGTATGTCTGAGTGTTTATCTGTCACCACATGAGTAGATTTCCCTATCTATGCTTTCACCGTCAATTTTCTCCGAATCTGCGAATTAAGTTGAAATTAATTGGTACCCAAACTTTTATTTTATTTTATTTATTAGGTTAACTTTCGGCTACTTACACTAATACATTTAAAAAAATACTTATTCTGAACATATAACTTACTAGTAAATGTAGTCGCCATGATTTACAAGTTAACACAACATTTACAAAAATATGTTACAAATTTTCCTACAAGTAGTTACCATTCAGTTACCAGTTTTATCATTTTTGTACCTTTCTACCTACCTATCTAATGTCTGAAAAAGAAAAAGAGAAAAAGACTAGACACTATACTAGAATAAAGACGACCACATCCGAGATAGTATTACCAGTCATATAATTAGAATCAACTTACCAGCAAAGTGTGGTCTAGTTGCCACAGAATTCTAAAGATACCTAATAGAAATGCTACCTGCTGTCTTTAATACCAGAAAAGTGTGTTAATGATTTTTATATCTTATCGTAGTTAAAAAAGTCTGCCATTAAGTGCTCACCGTAAACTTACCTTTATAATTTTAGGAGATCTGATTGATCGGGGGGCGTGGCTAGGCGAGCCGACAACGGTGACTCACTATTTTCTAAACGCAAATGAAGTAGGTATAGACATCCACAAAGCAAAATAAGAAGAAGAAGAAGAAGTACCTATAGACATCTGCACGGCGATAAGCATACTCCTTTACCACTTCCATACCTATTCAGAATTCTGGGGCAGGTACCGTAGAGTAGGTAGGTTAGGTACAACCTACCTAGTTAGACTGTTTTTAACCCACGGAACTTTGGTCTAATAACCTGTTTAGATTGTAACTTGAAATATGAAACTTGAAAGAAAAGAAAACCACAATGATTCAACATTTTGCTGCTTAGTATAATTTAGCGGATCCCATATAAAAATAAAAATAAAAGTGACGAGCAGGTCAGCTAATAGCTGATCCGCCCTGGCTTCACTTGGGTGGAATTATGAAAATCGGCGAGGGGGTGGAATTTCCAAAAACCGTGTAACACATATTGGCCAACTCACGGTTTTCAGATTTTTTCTCCTTACGCACATCGTTGGTGCGCCTCAGACGTATGGTAGGGGAGCTCGTGAGTGGGTCCCCGGTGGAGGGTCCGCCTCGGCGGACGTCGCTGGCTGGGTCGCGGTTGATTGCTTCGGCGTCCCCGTGACCCAGCCGCCAGGCGACGCGACGCGCAGGTGATCAGGCGACGCGACGGCTCTGGGTTTTAGAGGGTATTCCGGTCGCCTCTCGGCCAGCGAGTCCCACATACCTTCCTTCCAGTTGGCTGGCTGGTTGGGTAGCTGGCTGGCTTCCAGAGGGAGATGCTTAAACGCATTTCCCAGCGATAAAAAAGGCTTAGTAATAGGGTCCCGTTGGCACCTCTCGCGTACGGTACCCCGTATACAACTTGTGTATACGAGTTACGACAGCCCTGCAAATAATTCATTTCCAAGTGCTAATTATTTCGAATGAGATAAATGGTTCTGTTTTCACGTAATAGGTACTTACTACTCATGGTCAGATTGATATTATCTATCTATTAGCTCAGCTGTTAGGTATTACTAATCAGTAATTACTAATCTATGCACTTGCTTATTGTGGAGCTTATTGTTATTGAGGAGCTGGGACTTGGATTTCAAGCACAAAGTCGTTGCTTGGTACCTACAACATTAATTCAATGTGAAAACTTCCTGAATCTTGATAACTTAGGCGGGCAGTAACCCTGCAGCATCAGGATTGAAGAGTTGGATCCAGAAATTTAAATGGGACCACCACCTTAACATCCTCTGCTGATTAAAAAAAAATTTGGCAAATCGGTCCAAAAACCTGGAAAAAATCGATGTAGGTACCTACATACATTAAAAAAAAGTCGAAAAAAAACGGGCTGAATTGAGAACCACCTCCTTTTTGGAAGGTGGTTAAAAATAGTAAAAGTTCAGAAGTTAAAAGTTCCTACAGAAATCGACCAGAAAAGTGTATCTCTTATCGCTATCTCTTTGGGTGATTTTATAAAATAGGTCTGTTGAATTTACAACCTAGGAATTGGAATCTTTATTAGAATAAATAAACCACATGAAATGAATGTGGAGCACATACCAACTAAACACTATGCTAGCATCAGTGTTCCAGCGAAAGACATAGGTAAATAAATATCCACTATAAATTAAAATTGAGGCCGTCACCGCAATCAATTATCGTCCCTTCGTACAGAGCCCATAAATCAATTAACATGGCAATGCTCAAACTGGTCATCATACTTATTATCAGACTGAAGCGTTGTTTGTTTTTTATTTTAATAAGGCACAAGCAATTGCGCACAAATATTTACGATTATAAGTACCTACCTACCTACGCTTCGATACACCGAGGAAACAGAAAGGCCGAATTCAGACCTAAAAAGTCGATCGCCTATTAATTATCCATTTAGTCAAGTCAAGTCAAATTATTTATTCAGAATAGGTAACGCTACGCTAGGTAATGTAGGTAACGCTAGGTAATGTTACGCTTACTGATGGTCAAAATTGTTAATTTGTTAGATGAACTACACTACACTTTGGATAAATAATTTACTGATTTGGATCTACAATTACCAACTTGCTTGCTTACCAATCAATACATAGCCCAGGCAAAATACCCATACTTTCATGATAATTCTGCTTAGCTGATCCATATAGCACAGCTGACGTGCGTATATGCGTACCCAGATCAAATTCCCGGCCCCCCGAATAAGGAGGCTCTGCTTCAAAATCATAATATTAATAATTTAAGCGGGTGAAACCACGTGTTTCAGTTAGTTTATAATGAGTTTCAATGAGGTGATTCATGCATAATAATATGTTGATGGGATGGTTTAATTCAAACGCATGGCGCTTAGTAATTTATTTATTGAATGGATGACGTGCGTACTTAGATGTGACCGAATTTATTAGGCATGCTCGATAAATATTGGAATAGGTACCTACCTGTTGTATTATCTTCGCTATCCCATTCTTTGAAAAAAAATAAGGGGATCGAATTAAAACAACTGTATAAACAGGTAGGTTATATGTATTCGAAATGATCAATTGTTCGAGTTATGAATATATTTTCATTGGTGGCCTCGATTCGGAATGGCGCAAGCGTATTTATTTTTATATTACTATTGCAATCATCATTCAGGTATTCAGGACATGTGAAATTTATTTTTCAGGCCGGAGATAAATTACATATTGAGTTCTCTTTAAACTTATTTGTGTATTTTCAAGCCCCAATATTTAATTTTTAAGATACTTACGAACATTATTAAACGATCGAAGAATCGAAAATTATTTTCGCTAATACCCACTATTACCTACCCATTTCACTAATAGATACTCTGTAAACAGAGTATACTTATCTATATAGACATACCTATTAATTATTATAGGTACTCGTATTTCATGAGGTACCAGCTAGAGTCCATATAATTTAAAATCTCTAATTGGACACTAAATAAAAAATTGAAATCAACAATAAATTTCTTAACACTCAGTTTCCCTTGGATTTTATTTTATTATGTTTAGATAAATATAAGATTAATGAAATGAGGTTTCATCTCCCATGTATTAAAATTATTCATGATCAAGTTTTCTTATAAGCTTTTAAACTGATTTTTGTAGCAGACATGCTGTATGGACAAGAAGGTCAAAATACGAAAATTAGCTACAATTTTAGATGAGCTTAAATATTAATAAATTACATATCAGTGTTCCCGAGAGTATAGCTTATTTCTGAAACATTTTATTAACGTAACGTAAATGTATGAGTAAAAGCTTATGTCGCCCTCATTATTTTCACACCTCGTGATTTATAACGCAATTGCGGCTCCAAAAAAATGCTAAGTACTTTTAGTGTTTATGTTATTACTATTGTCCGAAAATACAATGTTAAAAATACTTTATTCAAATTTGAATCTCAATGGGCGCGAAATGAGTTCCATCAGCATCACCACCTATAAATAGTTTGAAACTAAGCGTCCAAATGGAAGGCAAGGGTCAACGCGGACGGTCTGCATTTGGACTGAGTGGATGCGGTCTTAGTACAATCTCAAAATCCATACTAATATTATAAATGCGAAAGTGTGTCTCTCTGTCTGCTAGCTTTTCACGACTCAATCGTTTAACCGATTTTGACAAAATTTGGTGATTCTCGCCGTGTCACAAATTTCGATACTAACTCTATGTGCCTATCTTCACAGGGCGATACTATCGCCGCGATAGTTCGTATCGAATTGTGCCACACGGCGAGACTATCGACGCAATTTTCTCGTCCTTGGAGATGGCGCCTTACGTAGTACAGCTATGTTCATTAAATCTCGTTCCAAAACACGACTATGATTGTGCTTTACTGGAATTTTGACTTTTCAATAGGCGTGAAATGCGCAGATCTTTAATTGGTAGCTGAGTATTCATAGACGTCATAACATTAGGCATCGAAAGACTTTTCAGTTTCTCTATTGAGAAGATGAGCTACAGTGAATTGTGATCTCATCTAATGGTAAATTGATGAATGGTGAAATGATGCAGACACTTATGAAATATGAACGCGAGATGCGGTAACGTAGATAATATTAATTATGATGTTTGGAAGTATGCAATATTGAGCGTAAGTAGAAATATGAAATGCCAACGTATCTTTTAAGAAAAAAAATATCAAAAACGTCGTATTTAATCGACATTTTGCACGATAAATGAAAAACTATTATGCATAAAAATAAATAAAAATCAGTTTTAGAATATAATATGTACAGCCTAGGTTAGATCGTCCAAGGTAAAGCCCTTTCACATGAAACCCTACAATGGTACCTATAATAATCTTACTTTGATAAAATACTATTTATTTGTTAATGATCACATTTTAATTTTTTATTTGTGATGTTACCACCAAATTATCGATACAGTCTCAAACACGGGTTACAAACTATTATCGCATTGCGATTTGCGACCATAACCTCGAAAGTCGAATCATCTTGAGTCAAAATAAATAAATAAATATTAAATGAATGAACGGGTTATTTATTACTTCAAGACGACAGAAATATATTATTCATAAAAGATGAGACATTAGTGTGACAAATGGCTTTTAGATCTATATTTGACCTCGGTTGCCTTCATGGAAATTGCATTCTGTAATGAAAAACATCTGCTTGCTTGTTGTTATCAGAAAATAAGTCGAACAATACACGTGTAATAAATGGCATTATTACATGTAGGTAGGCACCTGAGAAAATTAATATCCATTCATTGTCAAGTTTACATATCTGTGACGTGCCCTAAGATTTATTGGAACGTAGCATAAACCTTATCTGGATCATTATACTTTGAAATACCTATCGGATATAGCTATAATAAAGCTGTATCCAATAAGTATTTCAAAGTATATTTAAAGAAGTATACCTAAAGATACCAAAACAGTATTTTCTTTAAATTGTTTCTATCAGTTCGCACATCACGCTGAACTGAACGGATTTGAATGCAATTTAAGGCATGTCTATTAAATAATAGCTGCACAATTAAGAGCAGGGGCCTACTCATGATTATCGTTAAGGATAATCTTTATTCAAAAAAAATTGGGTTCCTACGGGATAGGGGGTGAAATTTTATGGCAACGTTTACTAACCTACCTATGTTAAATCTGAACCGATTTCAACAGATATATTTTCATTGGAAATGTTAACTATCAAGTTGGTATCTATTATATAATCTACTACTTATTATCTTTACTTACATATAATGACACATGCATGTTATATAGATATGACGTATGTATTGCGCCTAGGCAGTCTATAGTCAGTTGGAGGAGGGTACTTTTTGCTTCTTGGGCTTTATTTTCGGTCGCAAAATAGTTGATAAAATTTTCCACACTCTTTCCAAATTCAAAGTGTAGAGCAAATTGCAAACCTCGTGATACCGGCCCTTTTATAAATCAACCTATTCAGTATTCACAAATCTGAGCATTCATTGCCTTTGTGAAATATCTAAATGACACCATTGAAGATCTTTACGTTGCAGACGGTTTAAAGTGCAAAAGGTCTAAAAACTGTGTCGCAGCCTGTCGCTCAATGCAGCCGTTTCATTGGGGACAATCATGTGACCAGCTTCAACCATTACTTAATCATTTATTTATTTTAATTTTTTGAATGTAAAATCTAGTCGATATGCCCAATAATTATATTTAAATAATAATTAGGTCAGCCAGATATATTATGATAAAAAATATTAGAATCGAACATAAATCTATATACATACCTAATAGGAAAAGCTTACTGAGTGACTGACTGACGGTTTCGGGCTGAAATTTGGCATGCAGATAGCTCTTATGACGTAGACATCTGCTAAGAAAGGATTTTGTAAATACAACCCCTAAGGGGGTAAAATAGGGGGTTGAAGTTTGGTGCACTCCACGCGGATGAAGTCGTGGGAATAAGCTAGTTTACAATATGATGTAAGCACAGATTAAGTATAATGGAATCTATAGTAAGCAGACATATAGGCATAAATGGAAAAACGAACTGGAATAAGATTTCAACTGATATAGTGCAAATACAAAAATAGCATCTTACTTATCAGAAATAGCATTCATTCATGCATTCACGATAGTTCATAAACAAAATGCGGAAGTTATTTTGTTCGCTAATTTTAGTCGATAACAGGCAGGCTAAGGAATGCAAGTATTGTGTAGGTGTACCTATATTTTTGCGGGTAAAGCCCAGTGAATTGTTAACGTCAGGTTGATAGGAGTTCTGAATCTGAAAACGATCACTGTTAAATCTATGCGAGGAAATTGCTACTACCGGGAAAATGCAACCAATTTATGATAATGCAAACAATTATCCTCATAAAATGCAGCCAATTTTGTTATCCTCATAAAATGCAACCAATCTAACTATCCTCATAAAATGCAACCAATCTAATTATCCTCATAAAATGCAACCAATCTAATTATCCTCATAAAATGCAACCAATCTAACTATCCTCATGAAATGCAACCAATCTAATTATCCTCATAAAATGCTATGAAGACAATTAGATTGGTTGCATTTTCCCGAATACCTATTGAATTTTTTAAATTAATGTTCACGTGCTACCTACCTTTAATAAGTAATTGTGCAATTTTGTCGCATCTAGAGATAAAATGGAAGTGCCCATATTCAAAATCATAACAGTCAGTATCCAAAAAAAGTAAAAATCGAAAAATCCCAAAATTACATCCAAATTAAAACAAAATACTTACACCCAACTTTTAAAGAGTACTTTTTATCGATAAAAATATAATTGCGAAAATCCACAGACAAAAGTTTATTGCTAAAATAGTGAATTTATAAAAGTCCATCTAACACTTACAAGATATTATTGAGTATAAAGTAAGTACGTAATTCACGACTTGTACTTAGCTAGGTAGTAGGTACTTTCTATTATTTAATAATATACCTAAAATTACCTAATTTACGAAAAGCCTCGGTGTGTCAACGTAAATATTAACTGCCCAACTCATAAAACAAGGAATGGAGAAAAATCTTTCAAGAACCGATCACTTCGTCGATCTTCAGATTAAATAGACGAATATCCACCCAACATTTACGATTCTTGGGCGGATTTTTTTACAGTGAAGGAGTTATTAGTTTACCTAGTCTCTAGGAAATAGTAATTTTTAGATTTTATGTTGTATATGTTTCTTTCATCCTTTTTATGGTTCCGTACCTTAAAAGGAAAAAATGAACCGTTATAGGATCACTTCGTTGTCTGTCTGTCCGTCTGTCTGTCTGTGAAAAAATCCGAAAACCGTGACTTTTCGGTTAGGTAAGTCATCACATAAAAAAAAATTAAAATGTGTTCATGAACAAATACTAATTATTATTTTCAATTTTCAAAGTAAGATAACTATACCAAATATCATAATATGAAAGGGCAACTGTACATTCTAAAACAGATTTTTATTTATTTTTACGCATAATAGTTTTTGCTTTATTGTGATAATGTTGAAAAAAATACCCGAACACTCGTTGCGTGAGTCGGACCCGCACTTGGTCGGTTTTTGGTATAATACCCATCTTTTAGACTCTATTTCAAGTTAGCCTTGATAGAGACACGTTCAAAAGCTGATAGAGTATCAACCACAGTTAATTCTCACAATAGTAATTACTTACTGTAATTTAATTATTACTGATATGCCTATAATAATACAAGTAATGGCATTATTTGGTGAATGATGCCTTTGTGCCAATTAGATTGACTTCATGGTTCGTTAGTCCTATAGTATAGGGTTGTCAATAAGGTGCTTGTTTACTTATACCTAGCATGCGACAACGTCCGCGTGTTTCGATTTTTTATTTTATTTTCCGGGATAAAAGTAGCCTATATCCGTCTCTGGGCTGCAAGCTGGCTCTGTACCAAATAGATGATTTCTGCCTTCGTCGGCGTGGATTTAGGTTTTTGAAATTCACATATTTTGTAAATTTTTGTTACCGCGACTGATTATTATTAATGTTTACCACTAGACCGGATTATATTTTATCAAACTGATTCAATCGTAAATCGAACCCAGGACCATCTACATGCAAGGCAACGCATGTTTTATCCAGTGATGTCGTCGAAGTTTTCGAATTAAATTGTGAGCCTACTGAAGTGGTTGCTCCTGGTAATGGTGATTGTTCAAATTCTGCAATGTTCAGTTGCGAGAATACTGCATGATTCAGACCGACTGTATTATCGCACACCTTTTGATGCTATAAAGCGATTTAAACATGTGTATGTTTTGCCGCGATATTAAACCAGGTGGTTGCTAACGCCAGCCGCAGTTTCATTACGACATCTATATCGAACTCACGTCTTGACGTTTCAAATACAAATAAACGCGCGGAGTGAACGTAACGAATTCTTTTTTTCATGAAATAAAGCCACAAATATCTGCCAGTGTTTATTTTTTTTAAATTCATTATGGGCAGATGATTATTTTAAAAATGTCCGTGGACCAAGATATTTAGAAAATTTTCGTTTGTTAAGTTCGCTCATTAGAATTTTCTGAAGACTTTGGGTTCTTTGCATGTGCTTCCAGCTTTTAGTAACAAAAGCTAACATGACGAATATGTAAGTACTTACAACATTGTTTTACATAATGTTAAGTTTTCAAAGGGATAGAATAGAGATGTTAATTCGTATCTTTAAGGCCCATCTGACTGAAAACAGCATCCTGTTCTACATACTAAGTTGCGGTTAAAGTTTTCGTTTTAGAATTTGAATGATAGACATCCACGTTGCTATAAAAATAATCAGCATGTTTTAGAAAAAGTTTTATGTAGGTATTATGATACATTAAATCAGAAGATACGGTTGAAATTTTGTAGTAGTTTTAAGATGAAGACACAAGACAGGTGTTTTTAATTAACATAATATTTTATTACAGTTCTTGATTAACTTAAGTTAAATTATTTGATACCTACCATAAAATACTTAAGTAGGTAGTTTAATTTTCTACACTAATATTATAAAGAGGAAAACTTTGTTTGTTTGTTTGTTTGTTTGTTTGTTTGTTTGTTTGTTTGTTTGTTTGTTTGTTTGTTTGTTTGTACTGAATAGGCTCAAAAACTACTGGACCGATTTTAAAAATTCTTTCACCATTCGAAAGCTACATTATCCACGAGTAACATAGGCTATATTTTATTTTGGAAAAAAATAGGGTTCCGTAAGATATTTGGGTTTTTCGGACACAAGGTGTAAAAAATCAACCAGAAAAGTTACTTATTTTGCGTACGCTGCCTAAACTATAAAAGATAGAACCATAAAATGTTCTAATTAATTGTAGATCTTATAAATATCTATAAAAAAGTCCGCGACACACTATACCCATCTATGTCGAGTGAGGCACAGCAACCATTTTTTTATTTAAAAATCTTGAATTTTTTTTGGACTACATTTAAACGCGTTTATTTTACTCATGCTATAAATCCTTATCAAAATAAATGATTTCATCACTAAGAACAGTTTATGGAGATAATATTTGGTCTTTGAATGATTAAAATTGGACGTTTGGTTTTGAAGTTATGGCGAAATTAAAATATTACGATTTCTGCTGCACGGCCCGTTGTATTATATAAAGAGGTAATGTCGTTAAGTTTGTTTGTAGGGGGTAATCTTTAGAACTACTGAACCGATTTTAAAAATTCTTTCACCAGTAGAAAGCTACATTATTCCTGAGTGACATAGGCTATACGGGATCTTTAAAAACCTAAATCTACGCGGGCGAAGCCGCGGGGATCAGCTAGTTTACAATAAAGTGGAGTGTGGTAAAGTGGTTGAGTGTAGGCGGACTTAGCAAGTAGATCCGTTACTCTATATTCATCAATTGTATTATTGTTCGGTATGCCAGATCAAGGCTCATAAATATCTAGGTGTGATTCCATAACAGCTGCATCTAAGTATAAAGATAATAATATATGTTTTCTAACTAATCTATATATATAAAATTCAAAGTCCTGACTGATTGATCTATCAACGTACAGCTCAAACTACTAGACGGATAGAGCTGAAACTTAGCATGCAGATAGCTATTTTGAAGTAGACATCCGCTAAGAAAGGATCTTTGAAAATTCAACCACTAAGGGGGTAAAATAGGAGTTTGAAATTTGTGTAGTCCATGCGGGAGAAGTCGCGGGGATAAGATAGTTGAATCTACTATAAAAGCTTTATTCTCCGTCCTGAATACTTACCTATGCATCTCTACGTTCTCGTTCTGATATAGGTAGGTTATAACCTTTCCATAATTTATTATTGGCGTGACAAAGAATTATTATTATTAATTTCGGTATACCTACTTACTTAATACCTATTTATTTTTTTGGCTCGGTGGAAATGGTGGTGGATGGGTTGGTACCTAATTGGTGTCCGTCATAATCTCAGTTTAAGGGTATAATTATTATGTCATAATATTATACTGCAATCTTAATTTGAAGATAATTGATATGGAAGTGCCTGAAATATGAATTATTTAAAAAAATTCAAACAGATGAGTAGCTAGCTTATCTGGAACATAATATTATTAAAAATACTTTTAAAAATAAATTCTCGCAGATTTTGTCGCAGATAAGGGAGGCAAGGTAAGGGACTTACCTTATCTTAGGTTGAATACCCCTGGAACGATGGATCAAGGGTATTCAACGGCTATAAACTTGTTAAAAGTATTGGACTAAGAGCCAGCGCGTGCCAGACCTTCGTTATTTTATATGTATAAGCTAAAAGTTTCTCTGCTTATTGTCCAACATATAGAGGAATGATCAGCGACTATGAAGTTTGGATCATGGTGGCTTTAGGAGATAACAAGTATTAATTAAGGTGTAAAAAATCTTACACCTTAATTAATACTTGTTATCTTAATTAAACTCTGATTTGATATATATTTTCTTCGGAATAGTATTAAAATTCACGTCATGCATTGCCAGACACTTAGTATCATTGCAACCCCCTGCCAGACACCCTTAAACATTTAAACTTTACGGGCGTCTGGCAGGGAGTATTTGATTCCTAATAATATTCCGAAGAAATTTTAAAAAAAATTACTTAATACTTTAACGTAAGATTTTTACACCTTTATTATCTGATATCTCCCAAAGCCACCATGATCCAAATTTCATAATCGCTGATAGTCTCACTTCCTCCCTGTGTGGGAGACAATACGCAGAGAAACTTTCAGCTTTTATAAAATAACGAAGGTCTGGCACGCGCTGGCTCTCTCTCTCTCTATATATACCGCGTAAAACAGGAAGCTTTATTAAAACTAAGCTTTACGATTTATCAACGACTCCTGTATATTACCTCCTTTTTGTGAATTTTTTTTTATGGCGGTCATTTTTAAATTTTCATTATTTTATTGTTATATTAAATAGCGCGAGCGGCAGTACAAACTCTCTGCCTTTTAAGTTTCACGAGTTACAGCCAGTAATAGAGTCCCGTTGGCACCCTTCGAGTACGGAACCCTAAAATTTTCAGTCTTTTTGCTATTGAATAAGTAGTCTGTAAATTTAAAGTAGTGTATATTTACATATACACTACAGTCACTCCTAACGCAATAAGTAAACGTTATCCAGTTTATCCGTTGATAAGGTATCGCAGAAAACCAATATATGATTTATTAGGGTTAACTACCGAGTTCATATTACGCACTTATTTTACTCTCTAATGGTAGGGTAAACGATTTTCAAAAAATCGCGAATCTTCTTGCTGACTTTCTTTCGTAAAGTTGATGGAATCTATACATAATAATCATCATCATCATGATCAACCCAACCCGGCTTGCTACAAAACACGGGTCTCCTCTCAGAATGAGAAAGGCTTAGGCCGTAGTCCGCCCGCGCCGCGCCGCTACATAATATTAAAATTATTATAGGTCAATGATTTTTTAAATAATTTTTAAAAAACTAAAAAGGATTTTGAGGTATTCCTGGAATGGGAAAAGGCGAACGAGTTCCAGGGATAATGCGATAATGCTAGTTTTGAATACAGCCTAATATAAACTTCCAAATTCAATAATAATTTTGATTGCGTTGCGCAACTACCCACCTGATCTCCGAGTCTATCACGCCTAATATTGTTTGCAATTACCATAATCTCGATAAAGATCTGTCCCTTAAATTTAGCTGTAATCTGTAATAATATAAATATTTTCGCCTTGACCTGGTGCAGGTGTATCTACTCGTTATGTTACGGACAAACATTTTAATGAGATAGCTAGAGGTACCTACTTATAATATATTTACTATGCAGCATTTACAATACAAGGCATATTTTCAAAAAATATTATTTTGTGTTGAAATTTTTAGTGGTTATCTAAACTAATATTATAAAGAGGAAAGATTTGTTTGTTTGGTATAAACTCAAAACTACTGAACCGATTTTAAGAATTCTTTCATTAGTGATAATGACTGGGACTGACGGCTTAACGTGCTCTCTAAGGCAAGGAGGAAACCAAAAGGCCAAATTGTTACCTATAAAGTCAGTCACCCATCCAGTTACTGACTTGGGTCAACGTTGCTTAACAGTCGCAATCGGTTGACATGCGTTGTCACAACTAGGCCACACGCCCCTTCATATTTAATTTAAACACCCAATAATAAAGGATTTTGAATAAAGGGATATTATATATATGTGTTAGCGGCATTGCTTTGCCTAGAGTTGAATTTAAAAAAAGAATTGTGAGCAGATGTAAAATGGCGGCCAGAAAAGCCGGAGCTATTGATTTGAAGCAGGGAAAATTAGAATTTATAATTATGTCTTGAAGAAGTTAATAGTTTAGAACTAAGATTGAAGTTTATTAAGCATTGTCTAAATGGAATAAAGTCCTGTCCTATAAGTTGAGATTTTTTTTATTATATGTAAGCATTAGGTACATTAACTGTCACAGCTGTTAAAAATAAAGTAGTTATAACGCTCTACGAAAGCTCTCGTAGCATTTCGTAATAAAGTACCTAATGTAATTAACTATACATTATTATAACTTTTTAGCGCATACAACTATTTCATTCATCGAGTTAACAAGATTCTTAGCTGCAACTCCAAGTCAATACTCAAGATGCGTCACAAACACGTCTCAAACAAAAAAAGCTCATAATATTATATTAATTAAGGTGAAATACAATACGTCACGTTAATGAACCTTAAAAAAACCGTTTTTTATTAAAGTTGAATTCTAATTGGGGCTTGGTCTTAATTAAGCAAAATTGGTTTTAATTAAAAATACATTTTAGTCGAAATTAATTTTGGTTAAATTTTAATATCGCTTACTTTTATTTGTACTTTGAATTAAAAGATTAAACACTTGGCGCCATCGACAAGTTCTTAATAATATTAAATGCACAGCTTTCACGCGATATTAATGATCGGTCAGATTATGATACTTTAAGAGATGGTAGAAAAAGTCCCTAACTTAATTTGATGAGTAAATTAAATTAAGTATTTAAATTACTTTATTATTTTTTAGGTAAAAATATTTTTATAACTAAGTTAGAGTCCAGAGGTAATATCATTAATTATTTTATTTCAAATACTTAATAAACACAGGTATAATAATTCTTTAAAATATTTCTACACGAATGACATACCCTAACCTCCAAATATTCGGACATGGCGGGTTTTCGGAGTACCTACACAGATTTAAGTGTAAAGACCGTCCTGGCTGTGTCTGTGACGAAACGGTCGACGAGTCAATATTGCATTTGCTCATCGATTGTCCACAGCACAGCCGAATTCGAGAGGACCTCCACCAACAAATCAGGGTGGAACTGTGTAGGGACTCCGTCCCCGCCATTCTAGAGTGCGACGCAAGTCGAAGCTTATTCCTGCTATTTTGCTCTAAAATAGCAGGAATAGCTATAAAGAGGAACAGAACAGGGTGACAAGGACCCAATGTTGTCCAGTATTATAGAATACCACGATTAACATGGGTCCAAATTAAACTGTTCTGTTCCCTTCAAACAGTCGCGAAATTTTTTGACACAAAGTTTGACAAAACTATAAATATTCAAAAAGGTCTCTGACATTATGTCAGGGGAGAAGCCGCCGCTAAATAGAATCTGAAAAGATCTATTTATATACAGGGTTACAGGAAAATAGGACACGATCCCGTTAAGGGGTTATAGTACAGGACATTAGCTATCAAACGACCCCTAAAGTGCTTATGCGTAAGTGTATCGTTTTCGAGTTATTCATTTTTTTATTTTTTTCTTGGTAAAAGGGTGTTTGCCACTTTAAAAATTAATAAAAAAAAGGAACAATGTATTTCAGCAGATTTTTTTTTATTTCTTGCTAGTACATATCCTTGTTAATAATAAACAGTTATAAAACTAAAAAAAACTTCAAGCATTTTAAAATTACAGCCCAAAAACTGTACAAGTTTTCGATTTTTAAATTTAATTCTTTGAATAACTTGCAAATTTTCTGTAAAAATTACTATGGCACTTATCCTGCGGATTATTTTAAAAACATCTACGTTTCATTAGGTATCCATTGGTACAAAAAAATTACCAAAAAAATCATAAAATCAAGAAAAAATTACACAACAAAGAGACCAGGTAGATAATTCTAACAAATGCTATTGCCAAAGAGTTAAATCAGAATCAATGTAAAAACGAGTTTAATGCAAAATAGTTAAAGATTATTTTTAATGAGGTAAATGCAATGCGGTGCAATGTGGTGCGCAGGTGAAATAAATACTAGCAAACGTTGAAAGTCCGTGGCTAATCCAAAAAAATTAATACCTACTTACCTACTATAAATAAATAATAAACTAGGTAGGTATTAACTCTTTTGGTTATAACTTAAACCGTTAAATGTTAATGTATATACGATATTTAATTTAGATTATACAAGAGCTACGTATTATAGCAATAGCATTAAAAGTACCTACTTATTATTCGTAATTAAGTTACAGGCTACAGCTAAAAATTAACACTGTATGTTCTTGTTTGTGCAAAAGCACAGCACTATGCTGAGCTGAGAACATTTTTCAGGTGATGCCATTGGTTACTCCGGCGGTCCTTTTGCTTCATGCCAAATTTTTGCCCGATCCGTCCAGTTGTTTGAGCTATGCGTTGATAGATCAGTCAGTCAGCTTTTCCTTTTTAACCGACTTCCAAAAAGGGGGTGGTTCTCAATTCGGCCCGTTTTTTTAAAATATATTTATATATAAGTACAATCATTTATACTAGAGGTAGGTAGATACATACTTCTTCAAAGTAACATGTAATGTAGGTAATGCATCATTATAAAGTTACGACTACTCTCTTGGTCTACACAGACTACAACCCAGACAAGCTGCAGCATGTTCAATATGTTGATTATGTAGAGCACTTTCTTATGCATTTGGGTCACTAATGTTCAAGTGAGTGTGCATTCGTGGCATACCTATTCCGGATCGGATATTTAAAAGAGCTAAATAGGTAATGAATTAAAAAAATTGACTGGTCAAGTGCATGTTAAACTACGCTTAAGTTAGGGTTCCGTAGTCATTTATGTTAATGCTAAAAGTTTTGGCGGTCATTATTTCGTAAACGGAAGTTTTTTAGGGTTCCGTACCACAAAAGGAAAAAGGAACCCTTATAGGATCACTTCGTTGTCTGTCTGTCCGTCGTGTCTGACTCACACTTGACTGGGTTTTTTCCCGTAAACTGGGAAAGGGAAGGGAAAATTTAAAGGAATTTTCTCAGGCAGGTGACGTGAAATACAAGACGTTATCGCTACACGGGATTTTTAAGAAAAAATCCACACGGACGAAATCGCAGGCAAAAACTCGTCAATCAATAAATAACAATCGAGTACTTATCCAGATCTACATTATGTCATTGCCTCTTATGTTCATGGCATGATGAAACAGGTGTTGTAAAGTTTCGTTACTTTAAAAAAAAGTTTTAAGTGGTATACTTACCAGCCCATGATAAATGAAAGTAAGTAAATTAAGTGCGCAGATTCTACGATTTATAAATATACCTAAATCTACTTATAAAATCGACCTATTTCCTATATAAACATCTTAACCTGATTCTCACACAATATAAAAGGCGGCCTACTTAGTTAATATCGCACTTTGCGGGCATTAAATATCTGTTTTATTTCGTGAGCGTGTTCACACTTTATACACAATCATAAACTTTTTCAGTAAAGTGCAAAACACACGACGCGCAACAACAGCGCGGCGCGACGGAAATGTATCCGTACCGACAAGGGATAGCCTAGTAGAATAGTAGATAACACGTTGGCCTCCTAATGGTCAGAGGTTCGATTCCGGACGCGCGTCTCTAACTTTTCGGAGTTAGGTGGGTTTTAAGAAATTAAATATCACTTGCTTTAACGGGGAAGGAAAACATCGTGAGGAAATCTGCATACCTACCAGAGTGCTTCACAATGTTCTCAAAGGTGTGTGAAGTCTGCCAATCCGCACTTGGCCAGCGTGGTGTACTATACTATACGGCCAAATCCTTCTCTTCATGACATACATCATACACATCCCTTATTACTAATCAATATATCTCCAAAAGTAAGTGCGCATCCCGTGTGATCAGTGGCGGATTTGCAGCTTTGGCCGCCGTAATGGCCTGCATGTAATAAGTAGGTACCAGCCGCCCCTTTCTTAGCACCCATAATACATAACAAACTTTATTGCCAAATATTATCACATAACTTTTCTCATAACATCAGTGAGTTTTGGTCACGCTTGGCCGCCTCTGTATGGCAAATCCGCCACTGCGTGTCATGATATGTTTTGTCGGACGTCGCTGCTGTCGCGATGTTATCTACTTCTGAAAAATATTTTCGTCCTTTCGTCATTCCGTTCGCGTTCATCTAGTGTCGGCACTCGGCTGCCTAACCTGAATTTACCAAATCTAAAAATTCATGGCTCGTAAAGAAAGGCATCCGTATCGTTTTTATATTCTGATCATAAGAAATATTTTATTGTTTTGTTTTGTTAGGGATAAAGTGTTCAAAAATAAATACCGTTTCAAAAGCAGTAGTGCTCTTGAACTAATTTTATTTTTATAGTCTAGGAATCTCTATTATTTTCTATGCTATTCCAAAATACGTACAAGACTTTTATGTTTGGATCGAAAGATTTTTTTGTAGGTATACTATGTATAGAAAACCGGTCAAGTGCGACTTGGACTCGCACTCGAAGGCTTCCGTACAAGATATGACATTTTCAAGGCGGCCGTTTTGAAATAATACGAGTAGGTACATACACGTTCTGTGAACATTTCAACTCTCTACCTATTACGGTTCATTAGATACAGCCCACAGGGTTCCGTTGGCACCATTCGGGTACGGTACCCTAAAAATGATTACACGGGAATTTGTAGTTTATTTAAATAACATTTACATTTTAAATAACTAGATAAGTGTGTTAATGTTCGCCATAATGGCTTGTACTAGCATATATTTTGTCATTTTTAAACATTTTTAAAAGATGACTACAGGAAACAATTCGTGTTAATTTACGTTAATGTACTTTATACTTATGATTACTATAAGATATCTCTATATATAAAATTATGAATCGCAAAATGTGTTGCTGATCGCAAATCTCGAGAACATAATATTCCTTGAAGAACGGGGATGGTTATTACGGAGAGAATTTTTTAAAAAAATCCTGAAAAAGAATCAACTGTTCGGCGGTACTAAGTTTGGGGCAGCTAGTCTATAATAACAATTACGTACTTACTATTTTACTTATCATAAAAAAGTTAAACATTATTTTACAAGAGTTTAATTTATAAAAGAAATAATATTTTAGAAATTATGAAACTGATAGAGTTTTGGAGTTCTAAGTTCTAACCGGAAGACCTATAAGGCCGAGTCTTCATTTAAGTAAGCGGAGAGGAGAGTTCTGTTCAGTTGCAGTAATCTTGATCGATCAGCTACTCGATTGCGGTAGAAATGACAGCTATAATGTCACGATCGCAATCACCTCTGATTGGTTGACGCTCGCTCACTATTGGCTACTACAATGCATTGTTGCAACAAGAATCGCACAAATTCAATCAATCACAATTGAGATTGTAATAATGATTGATGCAGGTTTTACGAAATCGACCTACAGATTCATAAATAATAATCGATGACGCGAAAAAATTACCACGTCGTCATCATTTAAAAATCTGATTGGTTGACTGTACTCATCTGTAGTCTGTACCTACACATTGAAATCTCAACGATATCAATGCAAAATACCTGTTTGTCATTTTATGAGTTTGTATTTGTATAGTAATTCGCAAATTGATTAAAATTCTATAGATTGCGCAGGAAAATCTGTGTTTATACAGTTCGGTCGTCGAACTTAAGTCCACGTTAGTTTTTTATTGGCTCGTTTTTGCATATTTTTTGCGGACATAACTGGACTGTGTAATGTGTTCATGATGATAATAACTACATACCTTGGTGACAGTGGCGCCATAGAGTTTATCAATTTTAGGGTTCCATAATAAAACAAGGAATCCTTATAGTTTACTCCATAACGTCTGTCTGTGTGTCACAACTATTTAAAAATAAACTGCCTATAGACACAAAAGCTGTAAGTTTAGAATTTAGTACAGACTAGCTTATGCTTGCGACTTCTTCCGCGTGGACCACACAAATTTCAAACCCCTGTTTCACCCCCTTAGGGGTTGAATTTTCAAAAATTCTTTCTTAGCGAATGCCTACGTTATAATAGCTATCTGCATGCCGGACTTCAGCCTGATCCGTTCAGTAGTTTGAGCTGTGCGTTGATAGATCAGTCAGTCAGTCAGACACCTTTTCCTTTTATATATTTAGATAGGTATAAAAACCTGTTACCGCTACACAGAAGCACACATGAGTGACACAAGCATATTAGAATATCGAAAAAAAATCAGGATTCTTACTTATCCTCCCGAACATGAATAAGTCGAAAAAATAATAATTTGTGATAAGTACCTTGTTAAATAGGTATTTTTAAGTCACGAGGTTTCTTATTTACCTACCTAATTTTAAAATAATAAGTTTTTGGAAAAAAATGACTGCCAAAATTAGCAAATAACATAGCTACGGAACACTGCCTTATGCGTATTTTGGCACGCACTTGACTAGTTATTAGGATTCCGTACCCGAAAGGTGCCAACGGGACCCTATTACTAAGGCTCCGCCGTCCGTCTGTCTGTCAGCCGGCTGTATCTCGTGAACCGTAATAGGTAGAGAGTTGAAATGTTTACAGAATGTGTAAGTTTTTTTTGATGATTTTCATGATTCTAGGTCAACGGGAAGTACCCTATAGGTTACTTGATAGAAAGACAGACAGACAGACAAACAGACAGACAGACAACAAAGTGATCCTCTAGGGGTTCCTTTTTTCCTTTTGAAGTACCTACGGAACCCTAAAAACTGTCAAATGTCTACAATGAAACAAAACTAAACATTAGCTATAAGTAGGTACTAAAAAAAAGTTGGAGGCATGGAGGCAAGTTGTTCTAATATGGATATGTAACTTATTAAGTAAGAATATTGTTTCCAATTGTTATGAGTAGGTACTTAGGTATGTAAAAAAATTACTGTAACTAATTCAGACATCTGTATAAACATAACCTATTTTTAATTGTCTTTCGAAAAGCCGTCCCAGCTACTAAATAATTACTGTCATTGTTGTAACATTACGAAAACATTCCATTACAACTACGTATCTACCTACCTACCTACCTGCAACTTTTCTGAATTATTACAATACCTACTAGATTTAGGTTTTTAAAAATCCCGTGGGAACTCTATGATTTTCTGGGATAAAAGTATAGGTTTCTTGACATACACGACAGACGGACAGACAGACAGACACACAGACAAAGAAGTCATCCTATAAGGGTTCCTTTTTTCCTTTTGATGTAGGTACGAAATCCTAAAAATATTCTAATTGGTTAACAGATGGATAAGTAGGTAATACCTTTGTCTATGTGTTGAATGGATGGTTATCCCGGATCGAATGATCCTGAATAACCATCTATTCAATCAGGTTCCAGGACTAAAAAATATATTGCAAATTTTTTTTCTTTGTCAAGATGAGTCAACCTACAACTGTATTTTAAGTCGGCCCCTTACTATAATGCTTGTATCACCTTGAAATTATTAAAATTTCGGTTAACCAATTTTAATGTAAACACGTGGAAAGTAGAACTTTAAATAGATAATCTCACACTCAGACTCTTATTATCTAGGAAATAACGTCTACAATCGTATATTTGAACAATTGACGGTCGTCAATTTTAAGAATGTCAAGATCGTCGTTCCTCGTGTGATGTCAACAATGTTATCAGTCGTTTATCAATATTTGGGCGTGATTATGCATTTATCTAATGAGAGCGGCGAGTGTTTTTAGCCTAAAATAATCCCATCTGTTTAGTGAGATGAGAATTTCGTCGATAAGTACTCGAGTAGGTACTCGCCGTATAGAGGTAGGTACCTACTCGGCTGCGCGCTGCTATCAATTTTTAGCCCCTTATAAAATGTCAGATTTAAAATAAAAAACCCCGGACCCAAAAAGAGGGGTGTTATAAGTTTAACGTGTGTATATGTATGTTTGTGTATCTGTATGTGGCATCGTAGCTCCTAAACGAATTAACCAATTTTGATTAAGTTTTTTTGTTTGAAAGGTGGCTTCATCGAGAGTGTTGACAACAACTATGTGTTGTTAGCTCTAAAATCTGTTCAGCCGTTTGAAGATTATTAGCTATTTTCTGTTTTTTTTAGAATAATAAGATCGGTTATTACTATCCGACCAATACATACTTATTACTTATTAGTATCCAGACAAATTCTAATAAGTCCAAATTCTAATAAGGCGAAGTAGTGCGTAATGTGTGTATATTACACGAACCAATTCAAGCTATTTTCGACTTCCTGATAATGCAGAAACTATTGAACCTAAACAAGTATAATTTTGCATATCTAATAAAACGTTTTTGAACACTTGGAATCTAAAAGTTTTAGCAAACGGCTGCTCAGTGTCTAGTACTTCCTAGTACCTACTGACATAAAGTTTAAAAAGCATAAAATAAAAATTAAATTCAAAATTCAAAAAACCTCCGACACAAAAACCCTCTAAAAATTAAACACTTCCTGAATCTTGATAATTTAGGCGGACAGTAACCCTGCAGCATCAGGACTAAGGAGTTGGATCTAGAATTTTTTATGGGACCACCACGGAAACTTCTACTGTTTATTAAAAAATATATTATTTGCAAATCGGTCCAGAAACCTCGAAATAATCGGTGTAATAAAGAAAAACCATTGAAAACCACCTCCTTTTTGGGAGTCGATTAAAAATTGAGGAATACCTAGGTACACTTACTTAATAGTCTTAATATTGTTTTTGAATAAAATGACTGTGATACACAGACGAACATACCGATATACGGACTAGGCGAAACTATACCTAAGCTTACATGATATAAAAATGGTCTGTAACTGTAGCTAGTTTAGCAATTAATCTTACGGACAATTCCTCGAAGCTAAAATATGTGACCTAGATAAAGAATAGTGGGAAAGACCTGACTTAATTTATTAAAATTTTTATTTATAGACCCAGCTCATGACCTAATTTTGAAATATCAATTTAGATTTTAGACAGATGCTGCAACTTAACCTAAGTAGTTGTAAGTCTTAACTAAGGTAATAGTAAATAATTCCATAACAATAAATAAATAAATATCTTTATTTTATCAGACAACTAAGGCCCACAATATAATATTAGTAACTATAAATAATAGGTATTAGGTATTAGTAAGGAACTGATTCTATGTATGTATTAATATAGTTACCTACTCACTAACTAATGCAGACATCTAATGCGCTTTGAAAGCGCTGTCCTGTCTGTCTGATATTACCCACAGGGTAATGTTGGGACTTACTTACTCCCCAACCTACTTTTAATTGAGGCCTCAAGGGAGAATATTGTCCATAATGACCATAGCCCAGCGTCAAGCGTGGTCATTATGGACATATTCTCCCTTGAGTTCGACAGTCACTTAGACGACTCGTATGGAGACGGCTATTTGGGAATTTCACCGAGAAATACTTACGATCCAAAATTAAGAGATCCACTGGGTACCATGGACACCGTATTGCTCAAACTAAGTATTAGTAAGCCAAAGTATGCAGGCCACAGTCGTAGGCCATCACCATTGTGGTCGAAAAGTCCTAGAGTTGGAGACTACGTAAAAGTACCTAAGCGCAGTTTGGGACGCACAATACTGGACTGGCGATATAAAGAGAAGCGGCGGTTAGTAGCTGGCTGAGGATTATGAGGAAGGCTGAGCACCAGATTTGATAAACGGTAGTTTTTCGAAAAACTAATATCGAACCAAAACTTTAGGATGATTTGTGCCGGCCGATTTATCTACTGCGCTAAGCTTTATAGATGTCGCAATAATGAAACAATCGTAAATCAAGGTGTACTAAACGTCAGATTTGAATTTATTACAGCACGATAACTTTAACACTGCGTGGAGTTAATATGACCTTTATTTGGGTAGTTATAAGGTTTTGTTGGTAGTTATAAGGCATCTTTTGATTGGTAACTGTGGTATTATGTTCTGAAAGTTGGAGAAATCCAAGCCCTTTGTTTCGGTGTCCACTCCAATGTCACCAGGTTTAAGTTTCAATCAAAACGCAATGCATAAATAATTATATTATAGTGATGATAGAATTCGATCTCTCGGCCTCGCCTGATTGATTTAAATACTGTTTGAATAGTTACGTGATGTATGATACCTTGAACTTGCGCAGTGGGTAATATATCGGTTGATGATCGCGACTTCGTCCGCGTGTAGTTAAATCCCGTGGCAACTCTTTGATTTCCTAGATAGACCTGAGTATTAAGAAGTATGCATACCAAAATTAACGACTTTTCTCGTAATGCCAGGTATCAACTAATAATAGAACTTGCAGAAGTCAACACTGGCAAGTTACTTGCATTGTATAAACACTTGTAGATACATTCTATAAGTTTTTCGTAGATCGTAGCTTTAGTTTTAAGTACGTATTAATTATCACCACTTAGGTATATCATCTTACAAATTTAAATTTTGACCATCAGTAAGCGTAAAATTTTACCTATTCTGAATAAATAATTTGAGTTTGAGTTTAGAAAAAGTAACTTCCGCAATTTCTTGCAGAATAATTTTTGCAAGTTTTGTTGTCAGTTAATCTAGCTAGCCTAGCTAAGTTAATCTCAATAAAATTCAGTACTTATTTGGCGGATCGTATTCTCGTGTTTCTGACATCATTAGCATTTTTGAGATGACCATAACCCACTTCGGAATATATACTTATCCACTCACAACTATTAAAAGCCATAATATTAATTATTGAAATGACACATTGCCCTGTGAATTAGAGCAGTATTTATAAGTAGGTAGACACACACATCACGCCTACATCTACATCTGTGGTTACCACATCACACATGTTACCAATCTATTAAAAATTACACCAGATTTCAATATATCTACCTACAAAAGAGGAGGATCATGGATGTGATTCCCTTTTCCGTTCTAAATACAGGGTGTAACCAGAACGCTAGGTCGAATTCGGGTCAATGGCGCCCCGTCTACGACGCGGCATTGACACCGAATGGCCTACTTACGCAACGTTCGTTGCCCTCTAGCGTCAGTCAGACGTTTTGTTTGCATATTGCAAATTTCAAATTGCAAATAATCGTAAATTTTTATGAAATTATAGGTTTTTTTTTTTCATGTTTCTTTTTGTGGTATCATATCAGTAATCATCAGGAGTATCACAGCTGTCTTCGTTTTTGCCAGCGTTCTGGTTACACCTGGTGACCTATATAATAACTGTGATGCTTGTACCAAGAGAGCAGCTATCCGTAAAGTCTTAAAATCAATCAATCTTGTAAAGCCGATGATTTTTGTCAGCTCTAGTACAAGACAGACTATCTATTAGTCTAGGTCTGTTTGTGGTGCAAATTACAAACATCAGTCTCAGTTTTTATCTAGTTCTTTGGTCTATAAAGTGTGGTGTAAAATGTTACCGGAACGCTAAATCGCTTTGCGACACGGCTTTGCCGGCAGGGTGGTAACTAGCCACGCTCGAAGAGTGCCACCGAAAATTTAGAAATTATACAATCCCAAAATTCCCCTCCCGGGAATCGAACCCGGGACCTCCCACTAATAAGACCACAGCGCTCACCACTGCGCCAAGAAGGACGTTTAAAAAAATGTTCCATGGTACCTATTGTTTCAGATGGCACCTGTTGTTATTCTGCGCGGGACTGGCCGCGGTGACCGCATACACACGACCAGGGTTGACGGGGCCCTTCTGTGGCGCGATCCCTAACAGATGTTGTCAAGGCAGACAGGACGGCTGTTCCGCACCCATAAAAGGTTAGATTTTTAGAATACTTACCTACTAGCTGATGCAGCCGGCTTCGGTGATATTGACCTCCTCGGGACATCAATACAATCCTGGGCACCTGGGCACCGCACTTGGTCTAAGAGTTCACCATAATGTTCTCGAAGCTGTGTGAAGTCTGCCAATTCGTACCTAGTAGGCCTGCGCTGCGTAGGTGGGCTAAACCTTTCACATTCTTAGAGGAGACCCGTTCTCAGTAGAGTGCCGGCAATGTGTTGATGATGATGACGATACCTTTCTTGGGACAATTTTGGCTTTCTTGGCAGGTTGGATCCTGGTCACTAAAATATTCTTACTTACTGTTAGTTCATCCTACCTCCTACAGGTTACGGTCTACATAATATTACAGTAGCTTTCTAATGGTGAGAGAATTATTCAAATCGGTTTAGTAGTTTCAGAAAGTCAGAGTTTATCGATTACAAGCTACGAATTGTTATCGGGAGGGGAAAGGGGAGTTGGGGGGTGGGCATCAGTGTCAATTTACAGTAAGTAAGAATACTTTAGTGATCAGGATCCAACCTGCCAAAAATGCCAAAATTTTCCTATGTAAGGTATGACTATTGTTCGTTCGTCAATGGCAAAACAGAGCAAAACCTATCGTCTAAACAGAAACTCTAAGCCTAATGGACGTTCCGGGGAAATAGTACCTAGGTAGGCTTCGGAATCAGTTCGATTCCGAGTGATTATAACGTGAGTTTTGTTGTTCTAGACTCACTTTGCTACTGCGACGACTTTTGTGATCGCGGTTCCAGAGATGATTGCTGCCCTGACTTCTTCGAGGTCTGCAGACATCAAGTCATAACTCCACCCCCTGCTCCCCTTATCATTGCCTGCGAAAATAATAAAAAATTCTATGAACCTGGAGACAAGATTACAAGAGGGTGCAACGTGTGGTAAGTCATTATTTTATTAGGATCCCGTACTTAAAAAAATATAAAAAAACTGACTTCCAAAATCACTACAAAGTAAAAAATAACTTTTATTTCTACACGTGTGTATGTTGAAGTCGGGCTCGACTGTTTCTACATATATCTTTGTTTAATCATTATTTAGCGCCACATCCAAATAATAATTAAGCAGCAACCTCCTAATTAAAACGATAAAGGTCAGATTCGTTTGTACATACAATCGATTAAGTACCTAGACGGGTAAATACATTGTTCTTACATCAGGTACAGCATCAGGTAGGTAGGTACGAGTCTAAAGGATCAGACTGGCTATTCTGCCGCAGAATAGCCAGTCTGATCCTTGACACATAGCAGAATTTCTGCTAAATGCAACTATAGTAGTACTTATAGATGAGTATTTTCATTTTGGTCATACCACGCTGGCATTATGGTTTAGGTAGGTAGGTACTAACTTTTACTTACAACTTCGTATGAGTGATAATATAGTCTTTAGGTAGGCTAGCACTCGGTGATAATATAACATCTACCTGTAAAAGAATTTTCAGAATTATATCTTTGGTTCCGGAGATTTTACAACATATAAACCATCGATGTATACATAAATCCAATCCAAATTACAAACTTTGCCTGTTTATAATAATAGTACCTACCTACCTATAGAATAAATAGATCGTAACATTTTCAGTAAAAAACCTTTCATATTTTCTTACGGAATTTTACAGAATAGTTCGTAAACTCTAAGATAAAAAAACCAGCAAGGTTATTATTATACCTTTTCATTAATTATTTATTCCCATACAAGTTGCCCTTGACTGCAATCTCACCTGGTGGTAAGTGATGATGCAGTCTAAGATGGAAGCGGGCTAATCTGGAAAGAGTACCTATGGCAGTTTTTACACCCATACATACACCTTTGGTTTCTACACGGCATCGTACCGAAAACGCTAATTCGCTTGGCGGCACGGCTTTGCCGGTACGGTAGTAACTAGCTACGGCCGAAGCCTCCCACCAGACAACCCATATTATTAAATAAACATTACATTAGGTATGTTGCTCTCATCACTATAATAATGTTCCAATATTGTCAATACCACTTTAGCTCAATCATCAGTTTACGATAAGGTAATAGTCCGCGACAGGTCGAGATAGCAATCGGGGTATGAGGCGAGGGGACCCCGCACACCCACACGTTACCCGCGCTCGCCAGCGCCGGGTTAGCGCGGGGGCTGTGCGGGTGTGCAGGGCGTTCTTTCCCCGATTGCCATCTTGACCTGTCGCGTACCTACCTAAGTATCTAATCGTAAAAAAATACCTAGCCATTGCTCATTGATGTTTTTAACGAGGGCCAATTGCTGAAACAGTCATGTTATGCTGTTACAGACAATTTAAAAATTCCAAAACAATTTGCCAAAGAATTAGTGTAACCACGTCACCGTCAATTATTTCAAGACAATAGACATCTTTCATCGTTATAGAGATAGAGAGTAGAGACAGGTGTATACCTAGGTGTATATACCTATCTCATGTGGTAATATGCTTACGTGAACTTTATAGTCAAATGTACCCACATTACATTGGACTAGCATGGTAAAGGAATTCGACCATGTCTTTGATATTTATAATTTTCTGTTTTGTTTTTAATTATTCACGAGGGTCATGGGTGAACAAAATATTTCCTTTTTTAAATCCATTAAAATAGAAATTGCAAACCAATAGAAGTGGTCTCATTTTAAAATGCTGACATTCGTCAGACATGGCGGTGCGCCAGTGGATCAGATTGAATACCTGGGTCACAGCTAAATATATCTGACCCACCGTCTCGCACCTTGACGCCTTTCACAACACAAAAGCGCGAGGGATATGGGTCATAGATCATACTCGTACAATGGGACATCCATCATGATTCATGATGCACATTAGGGCTGTTCCTCTTCCTATTTGCATCGCTCCCTCTCATTCTTTCGGAGAACCCTCTTAATGGTATTTTTCCAACGTAGCCTGTTCTTCACAGTGAAAAGCAGAGTAGGTCATGTAATGTATTATGCCAGAGAAAGTGTTTCCTTCACTTGGTCCGTACAACGTCCTGGGCTACGTCTGCGTGGTATTTTTCCTTCGATCTTCTCTATTAGCATTTGCTTTTTTATTCTGTTCAGATCTTTCCTGGCTATGTGACTGAAGTACCTAGGGTACCAGGGACATAATATTATTTCGTATCTGTGTAATTTTTTTAAATTTTTTTATTGATCACAGAAATTTCAATTGAGTACATTTAAAATACACAGATTGCCATCATCTAGAAACTCTGGAAGTTTATGTGAGGATGGCGAGTTCGCGTTATACAAATTTAAGAAATATACCTACCTAGTACCTACTTATTTCATTAATTTCGGCTATGGATCCAATGAAGTAATGTACCTAAATGACAAAAAAAAAAAGGCAAAATAACAAATCGATACTCATCCACTAAAAGCAAAAAGCAAGGAACGGATTTGACGTCCGCGTCTGTTCAAACTACGTTTTAAGTTCAACCAATAGACGTCCACTGCTGGCCACTAGGTCTCTTGTAGGAACTTCCACACGCCAAGGTCTTGCGCTGCCTGAATCCAGCGGCTCCCTGAGACTCGTCTGATGTCGTCCGTCCCCTTAGTGAAGCGTCTTCCAACGCTGCGCCCTCCGCAGTGCGAGGCTGCCATTCCAGCACCTTGGGACCCCAACGTCTATCGGTTCTCCGAACTATGTAATGTGTCCTGCCCATTGCCATAGTCAGCTTGGCAACCCGTCGTAGGTAAACTACACAATATCTAAATTGAATTAGCCACAACATTAATATGTTGTTGCTTAAAAAAGTCTATTATGCTATAGTTACATATGTTTCAAAAAGTAATTTATTATGCTATACAGTCACCACTGTAGGTAAACAATGACAACAAAACAAACACCCGGAAGATTTTGTCAATACTCAAGTAGCTATTGAAATAAGTACCTACCGCTATCAAAATAACATAAATGATGTAACTCGAGTAGAATTTTAAGTCTCGTTTATAAGTTTACTAGCTGATGCCCGCGACTTCGTACGCGTGGATTTAGGTTTTTAAAAATCCTGTGGGAGCTCTTTAATTTTTCGGGATAAAAAGTAGCCTATGTCCTTCCCCGGGATGCAAGCTATCTCCGTACCAAATTTAGTCAAAATCGGTTGAACGGTTGAGCCGTGAAAAGCTAGCAGACAGACAGACAGACACACTTATGGATGGCATGAGTGACGACTATGGATTGGCGCCGCAGCGCGTTTTCTAACCGTGAATTTTGAGCTTTTGGGTGACATTATTTTATACGTAGGTTATGTTAATTCCATGGATATAGAAAGTAATAATTCTTATTACATTAAGATTAGTATAATTTCTTTGGTTAAACCTATTCAAAATTTAAACACTTATACTTAGTCCGTACAAAACGACTCCTCCCGCGCTTTTTTACTATGGGTCTACTGTCATGTCAAAAAGTTAGAACCTCGATAGCTCAACGGTTAAAGAAGTGGACTGAAAACCGAAAGGTCGCCGGTGTTCAAATCCCACCCGTTGCACTATTGTCGTACCTACTCCTAGCATAAGCTTTACGCTTTATTGGAGGGAAAAGGGGAATATTTGTCAGCAATTAACTTGGCTAATATGCTTTAATAAAAATAAAAAAGTACGGTTCGCCTTTACAATAAGGACTAAAATCGTAAGTACTTTTGACATGAAATAACCACTATTGAAAAATCTGACATCACTGCATCAGACATCATAAAAGGTCATCAAAATAGGTAGGTATATTATCCCAAGTCGAAAGTAGGTGTAAAGGTACGTAAAATAAACGTATCATCCCAATTACTCGGCACGTCTTCGGCATCTTCGGTCTCACTCATCCACTCACTAAGTCGCTACTTCTGTATAAACTGTGCCTTTAATGCAATTGGGCAGAATTATACAAAGTCATAATATGAGATCGTGGCCAAGCACATATCCAATAAAAAATGTCAAGTCCAATAAAAAAGCTAATAGCCGGTAGGTTCAAGTTAAAATTGACCTCGTGTCGCGTGTCTTTGTCAGATTAGTATGTCCTTAATCGGTCGATGGTAATGTTGTATGCCGTCATCACTAAAATCGAATATGATCGAACTAACATACACCTATGTCCTATAGTCATTAGTTTAACATAAAATGCGTTTTTAAATAAATTTTATTTAATACACTCGACGTTTCGGTACTATTCCACATGAGATAATCCAAATTACAAAGATATACTTATAACCTTCATATTGCCTCCTCAGTCCTCACATAATATTTAAAACATTTGTACTTACTTACTAGTTGTTGCCAAATGCCAACGTGGGAACCCGTGGGAAGTCTGATTTTCCGTCAAAATACATATAGGTTGAGAGGGCGGGCATATAGAAATCGCGCGGGAACTCTTTGATTTTCTGGCACAGTGCTGGCACAATAAGTAGCATCGGCACGTCCATTCCCGGGATGCAATGCACCTGCAATGTATCTTTGCACTCGCAAAATCATAACAGGTAGGACGCACTCATTAAAGACTTTCGTCTATAGGCTTTTTCCAAGTGAATTTAGGTTTTTTGAAAAAATCCCATAGGGACTCTTTGGTTTTCTGGGTATCGATGAAATCGGGGCGAATTGGGAAATCGTTAAAAGCAATGTAGGTATAATTTTTTGTGAATATTAGGCACCTAATCGCAAACTGGTGATTGAACTAAAGTCTTCTTCTTCTTCCTTACCTTATCCCACGCAACGTGGGGTCGGCACAACATGTCTTCCTCTTAAACTCACTTCTGTCATTCGTCAACGTATTATTCACCCCTTTTGTTTTTGTTTTGTTTTTTATTTATTTAATTTTTTTGAATATTGGTGAACATTATTATAAGGAAGGTGTTAGTGGTTAAAAAGCGATGATATGATACCTGTGGTGACTTAGTATTAAAATTAAGACGTCGGCGTCCTATTGATGGGTCCGGGGTTCGATCCTGTGCACGCACCTGACTTTTCGGAGTTAGGTATGTGTGTTCGGAAACTTTTGTGAGGAAACTTGCCTGAAAGCTCTCCATAATATTCTCAGTGGTTTGAGAAGTCTACCAATCCGGACTACCGCTGCCAGTCCAGCGTGGTGGATTATCCGCCAAAACCTCATCATTCTGAGAGGACCCGTGTTCAATAGTGAGCCGGCAATGGATTAATGATGACGATGAGTGCTAGGTAGTATTGTTACTAATATCGTAGCTACCGCTACTCGTAGCATAGGCTATGTAGTAGTAGTTTAGTATGTAGGGAAAAATGTAATATTAGTCATGCTAAAACATGGTTAAACATATAAAAAAGGTCGGTGGGAGGCAGTGGCATGCGGCTAGATCATATAGAGCGCTAAAACTCGTGTACAATAATAATATAATCACTTTGAATGATTGTTTTGTAATGCCATTAATAAGGAATTGAAGTGATCATGAGTGTTTGAAGTATTATAGATATAATAATTACAGACTTGACCTCGGATGCTCGGGCGACATAGACCATCACCTATTTTCAGTAGGATTAAGTACTTATACAGTATCTATGGTCTCTCTAATTTTATCACCTAGGTACCTACGGTAATATAGTCGAAGCTGGATAAGAGTCCAGGACATTAATTATGTTTCTTATAGAGGTTTCTCACTAAGTAATCCAGTTTGTCGCTTGTAAATTAGGATCTAGGCCTAGGGTGATGATGCCCATTGGCCACTGCCCATCATCCGCGTCGATTTTGTTTTTTTTTAATTCCGAGGGAACTCTTTGATTTTCCGGCATAAAGAGTAGTCTCTTTCTGAGTTGCAAGCCGTCTCTGTACCAAATAGATAATGCGCACGACTTATTCCAAGTGAATTTAGGTTTTGAAAAAACCCATATTGAATCTTTGGTTTTCTGTTTTTCCTGTCATCGATGGTTTTCTGAGATAAAAGTGCCTATTCTAAGAATATAGGTATAGTACGCGACAGGTTGAACTGGCAACAGGGGCACAGCCTCCGCGCTAACCCGGTGCGGGTGACGCGCGGGCTTCCTCCCGCCTCATACCCCGATTGCCATCTCAACCTGTCGCAGACTATATTATGTCCGTCACTCTACCAAACCAAAATCGGTTAAAGGAATGTGCCGTGAAAAGGTAGCAGACAGACAGACATACTATGAAGAGCATTATGCAAACAAACGGTAGGTACCTATTTGAAATTTTAATCACATCTCATTCTGCGAATTTGATACCTACCTACTTGTTATCTTGATACAGGAAGCCAAAAAAATAACAGCTATACGATACTTTAACGTTATATCGCTCTTAATAAAAATTATACTTAGGTAGGTAGGTATACTTAAGGAATCTTATGGTTAAATTTTGAATATTAGTTCACAGAAACAATAATCTAGATTTTGCCTGATAAACTAAGTAAGTTATAAATGATAAAGTAAGTAGTTACTAAGTACTTACCTAAAAATATATACCTATTGCTAAACTCAATCTAAGGTCCAATTGCATGACATGTAGTGAAAGTTATATTACGGTTAACGTTAAACTTTGACCACTACAGGTTAGTCAGCATTTATACCTCCATGGTTACAGGTAAAATAAATTAATTACCATAATATATTCTGTATCACAATTAAATACCAGATGAGGGTAGATTCCTAATACCGGCTCTCTACCTAGCCATTCTTTTTTCTAGAAAGGTTTAAAGTTGAATCTGCTTGGCTGCGAGTCCAGTGCGGCGAAAATACACATAATATGTGCACTTGCAGGCCTAAGATGGGATTCGTTTACCTAGAACATGCCTATTCACTCTTGATGTAGAGATACCCGGATTATAATTGGTAGGAAACAGATCGCGAAAGAGTATTTCAAACCTTAGCCATGCGTACCTACCTATGAGAAATGATGACGCAAAACGTTTGGTGCGTGTAGAGGAATGTCGGCGACATAAGGATGGAAACTCACCCGACGTCTTGCGGTTCGGTGGTAAAAAGGTGAAGGGCTGACAAGATCAAGAAGTTCCAGAGCACGCTCTTCCACTTGAAATATTTTCTGGCTATTATCAGGCTCTGGCTGAAAATATCCAGTCTCCTAGAATGTCTAGTGTATACAGTGTGTATGTGTAGTGTGTGGACACTGGGCACTTTAATACTAAAGTGCCCAATGTCCTGCTACGTCCAGTATCAAAAGGTATTATTAGAATCTAAAACAATGTTGATTATAAACGGAGTCATAAATATCGAATACCATACGCAATAAAGACTGCATAACAACAATTAAATGACTAATTGATACAAGTGGGATTCCAACTAGGAAACTTGAACTAAGTATTTTTATTGTTGATAGTAATCTCTAGTGTTTTGCAATTTGATGTAAGTGTCACAAGAAATAATATACATACTTAATAATCTATTAAATAATTATTACTTATACTTAGGTAGGTACATTACTACATTTACAAATAGCCAGTAGTCATAAAACTTCTTCTTCTAGAACTTACAAAATCTCGGTCAGACCAGAGGGTTACTCATTTTAGACTTTCACTCTGAAAACATATCTAAATATATAAAAGGAAAAGATGACTGACTGATCTATCAACGCACAGCTCAAACTACTGGTCGGATCGGGCTGAAATTTGGTATGCAGATAGCTAATATGCCGTTAGCATTTGCTAAGAAAGGATTTTTGAAAATTCAACCCCTAAGGGGGTGAAATAGGGGTTTGAAATTTGTATAGTCCATGAAGTAGCGAGCATAAGCTACAATTATAAAATAACTGGATGATCTCCGCGACTTCGTCCGCGTGAATTTAGGTTTTCTAAAATCCCGTGGGAACTGTTTGATTGTTCGGTTCCAAAATCCTACCTACCAAATTTCGTCAGTCGGTTAAACGGATGGGCCGTGAAAAGCTAGCAGACTATTAGGTAGCAGACTATTAAACAGATGCAATGGAACGTCAAAAGCTAGCAGACAGACAGACATACTTTCGCGTTTATAATATACCTATTAGTATGCAGGAGGGTTTTTTGCACAAATGGACTGTTTCTATCTAACTTTTTTGTTTACAGCGTATGCCACCACGATCCGACTACTGAAAGAACTTATTTCTTGTGCGATACCGACCCGTGCATTATGAGCGATGAGGTGTTGAGAGGAGTGGCTTCAGATTCCTACTCCACGTGGCGGCCTTACAACTACACGCAGTTCTATGGAAAGAAATTGAAAGATGGACTTGTTTACAAGCTAGGTAGGTATACCTACTTGGTAGTTTGGAAACCTAATTTTATCATTATCGTACGTAGGTATGAGGTCTAGAAAACAATATAAAAGTGAAAGTAGTCTATTCTAGTGCTTAAGAGAAAGTACTGACATAAGTCGTGACTCGTGACCTGTAGTGCTTCGCCTGAATGATAATGTTTTGTTTAGTTTCATATTAGTAGGTATAACCAGATCATTATTGTCCCAGTTTAAAATTAATTGTATCTACGTACCTGCCTACAAAGTGTCCTGTAGTGTAGTACCTATACAAAAATTTATAGGACTAAAAGTAGCGCTGTTCTTTTTCATAAGGAACGTTGAGAAAAGAGAGCACTACCTACTTGTAGAACATGTTGATAATTGAGTCGAGATTTGTGTATTAGCACTACTGTAGATATTAAGTGATTTCAGCACGAACATGAGGTTCCGGTTAGTTCGACCTCATTTAAATGCTATCCAGAATTAAATCAGGCTTTCGGCTACTTGAATTCCTAAAGCGAACTGCCGATATCCGTAGCGTAACGAAGGTGGAGTGTGTGAAGCTGAATGCTCCCTGCATTCAGCTTCACATTGACGATTAACTATGTAAAATTTTAACTTTATAGAAGAGCGAAGTGTTTTCAATTTGGCTTGCTACATTTAAATTAATTTAATAAGTAACTAACAACCACACATGTTAAGTATTACCTAAAGTTAATCAAAAGCTCATAAAAAAGATATCAAAATTCATATAGGTACATTATTATATTTCAGGTACTTTTCTCAGCAACAAGGTGAGGTCTTCAACAGTGCCATTGCCAGCTCACAAGGAAGGTGTATATAGCCCTAAGAGCTTCGACGCAAAACAGGCCTGGCCAGAATATATATCTCCTGTTGTGGACCAGGAATGGTGTGGGTCCGACTGGGCTATAACTGTTGCCACTGTGGCTTCCGACAGGTACGATTTTCCTTTTTACCTGCGTTGACAAAGATGGCTTCTATAACTCTGAGAAATGTATTTATTTGAGACAAAGTACCTACCTACATCTAGCATAGTTAGAATAAAGTCAAAAAATTATTTATTCAGAGTAACATGTTACGCTTCCTAATGGTCAAAAATCAAAATTGTTAATTTGTAAGATGATATAGTGGTGATGATTAATTACGTTCCCATAACTAAAGCTACGAGGGTTCCAGACGCGCCCGTCCACAACAAACTCAGCCGGGTATTCTACGTCACGAATTCGTCCCTAGTCACTATTTTTGCATTTTCACCTAGCAAGCCACGCCAAAGCGTCAAAGTAAACACAATGAGCTGGTACTTTCCTAAGTTTCAGCACTATAAATCTTGAAGAAATCTTTTAGAGACTCGCCTCGCTTTTTTGTAAAGTACCTACTGTATCATCAGCTTGAGTGCCTTGTATATTCTTAGGTGTTTGAAGAATAGGTAGAGAGAGAGCAATGTTTTGTTTGTTAGATGTTACAATTTTCTGAATTTTACTAATATAAGATACACGAACAGAAGAAGAATGATATAGGTGGTTTATTAAAGCAACAGAATAAAATATACATAGGTACCTACTTCTCCTAGGTAAAGGAGTTAAGGAGTCCCAAATGCCTTGTCGCCGTGTATATATTGTCCTGCTCCTCCCACCTCCATCATCATACAAGCTCGAGAGTAGGTACCATATTACTAACTAGCTTATGCTCGCAACTTCGTCTGCGTGGACTTAAGACTTAGCGGATGTCGACGTCATAATAGCTATCTGCATGCCAAACAGCCCGATCCGTCCAGTAGTTTGAGTTGTGCGTAGATAGATCAGCCAGTCAGTCAACTTTTCCTTTTATATATACAGGATGTAGGTAACCAGAACTTTCTATAAACAAACTTACAAACTTTCTTTATAATCGGTATTAGGATAGAAGGATAGATTCCTATTTGGTTCATAAAAGTTACAACCACAACTATATACAGTATACATAATGAATGCAATATACACCAGTGGTGTACACTATGGATCGGTGTACACCACACAACCAGACGAACTTACAATACTTTACCTATATTGTTTTTCAGATTTGCAATCCAGTCCAACGGCGCTGAGAAGGTAGTGCTCAGCCCGCAGCACTTGCTGTCGTGCAACAAAGAACAACAAAGCTGCAGGGGCGGCTACATTGACACAGCATGGAATTACGCCATGTTATACGGGTAAAATCAAAATGTTTTTTTAATAAAACTAGCGAGCAAACGAGCAGGCGGGTCACCTGATGTTAAGCGATTACCGCCGCCGACTTCCGCAAAGCTAACCCGTAGGTTCAAAGTAACTTCCATGTTAAGTGACGGTTATTTTTTGTAGGCTTGTGGATGAAGAATGCTCACCCTACAAGGCGATGATGACCAGGTGCAAGTTCTCTAAAGAACGCGATTTGGTCGAGGAGGGTTGCCGGCCAGTTGTGCCTGCGCGGACCTCGAAATATAAAGTCGGACCACTGTACAGAATTAAGAACGAAGCAGACATCATGTATGAAATAATGACATCTGGACCAGTGCACGGTAAGTTAACAAAGTTTGATATTGCTAAACCAAATCCAAATCAAGGGCGTCTCTGCCCTCGACCTTTATGAATCCCGTGGGAACTTTTCGATTTTCGGGACCAAAAGTAGTCTATGTCCTTCCCCAGGATGCCAACTAACTCAGCACCAAATTTCGCCAAAATCGATTCAACGGGTGGGCCATGAAAATCTAACAGACAGACACACACAAACATTCAAATTATATTATAGAGAGAGAGCCAGGGCGTGCCAAATACTAAGTGTCTGGCAATGCATGACGTGATTTTTAATACTATTCCGAACAAAATATAAAAAATTTGACTTAGTACTTTGACGTCAGATTTTTTTACACCTTTATTACCTGTATCTCCCAAAGCCACCATGATCCAAACTTCATAGTCGCTGATTGTTCCTCCCTGTGTTGGGATAATACGCAGGGAAACTTACAGCTTTTATAAAATAACAAAGATCGGGCACGCGCTGGCTCTTAGTCAATTATGTAATGGTATATGGATAAAATAGTCCCGGTATAACCTGTCTCTCTAATGTTTCCAGCGGTGATGACGGTGTACCAGGACTTCTTCCACTACCGCGACGGCATCTACCGACGCAGTCGCTACGGGGACAACTACTTGAATGGCTTGCACAGCGTCCGCATCATTGGCTGGGGTGAAGATCGGGGCGATAAGTATTGGGTATGTTTTAGTCCTATAGCATGCTACAGATCGAAATGGAAATCGGGGAGGGAACGCTCCGCACATCCCCTGCGCTAATCCAGTGCGGGCGAGCGCAGGCGCTGTGCAGCTGTCGCGTACTATACGTATGCAACTCATGCTTGTTTACAGATTATCGCCAACAGCTGGGGCTGCAATTGGGGCGAGAACGGTTACTTCCGCATCGCTAGAGGCGTGAACGAGTCCGGCATCGAGTCGTTCGTGGTTGCCGCGTGGAGCGAAGTCACCGAAGCATACAAGAGAACATAACACAGGAACTTTCTAATCACACCCCTTTGCGTGGTCAGCAAGCTGATTAAGACCGATCGGGGGTGGATTTTGTTGAATAGTACACGAAATTTTCCATAGGAGTACACAGAAATCGAATAGTATCTAATCATAATTTGCCGATTTTTTTTAATCAGTTAAGTACATCGCCTCAAAATAAGGTAAGTACAAGTGGTAGTGGCTGTTGACTTTCAACAATCGACCTTAATAAAATAGTGTACAGTGCGCGCCAGAAAATAATGTACATCGACTTATAGAAAGAGATAGCGGTTTTGTAGAGCATTGTCTCTGTCGTTGAGACCGACAAACCGTCACATAGGTATGAGTTACAGAGACAATGCTCTACAAAGCCGAAATATCATTCTAAAAGATCGATGCACATTATTTTCGCCCGAGTACTGTAAGGCAGTGTTAAATTGCCTATAGTGAATAAAAAAAACCAGTTACTGACTATTTGTATATCACTCTTAACTTAGCTGTAGGTATAACATAAATGTTGGATCTCAAAAATACAAAACACAATCAACCGCTTTTTGAGATGGAGTATTTGGATGCATGAAAATGACTTATGCACCTAAGCTTGAGGTAATGTGCTTTGACGCGTATATTTTGATACTGAAGAGTTAAAAGTCGTGTTCGTTTGCTTCTCTGACAAGTGACATTTGCATCAAGTTTAACCAACTGCACATGCACGAATCGCACACATGCGTACAAAGAGACGCAAACGAACACGAATATAGAATAGAAGGCACATCTGTGAGAATAGTTAGTGGTATTTGGACAATGCAATGTGGCTGATTCTGTTGTAGACACATACCACTAATAAGTCTATGGTTGTAGACAATCTCTAAACTAAACTGACCAGTCTAAAATGTATTGCTATCACTTTCATAATGCTCCCTGCAGAAGAGGACAACACTAGAATTAGACCTGTCATTTTAGTTTAGAGATCCTTGTAACAAAATTAGCCACAATGTTACATAATTAGATGATAAGTTAAACATCCAAACATTTGAACAGCCAGATGAGATAGATGTTTTTTGATGAACAGTTTAGAAGTAAAACAGAAATTGTGTCATGTTAAAGTATTGAAATATGTAGTAGGTAGCAGTTTATACAATAGTACTTAATTTAACTGTTGTAGAAAGTAAAAATAAGTGTTTACTTTACTCTACAAATTACAAACTTATATGAAATCTGATTAAGATAATATTTATCCATTATTATTTTGTAGGTAATTTAAAACGGTATTTAAAAAACAATACTTATTTATAGTAGACGCAATATTTGAACAAAGTTCATTGCTAAGCAACTGCCATTTACCGATTTTAGATTTATAATTATTAAGTATTAGGTGTTTAGATAACTTTAAAGCCAATTCGAACCTCTCAGATTGGCTATCCTTTTTGCTAAAAGTACATACTTACCTAACTCTCAACGTTACACACGTTTAACTGAACAAGTTCCTGAACTTGTCACTGTTTTAATGGTAGTTATCTAAGAAATACGTAACATCACAAACTAGAAACTACCGAAATTATATTCAATCTATCTGTAATCTGTCGATAGCTTACTCGGCGACTTTTTTATTTGTCAAAAAGACCAAATATAATTTTTGACAAATAACATATATAATCTCTCCTTGGCTTTATAATAGTAACAACAAAATAGCTTATCGACAGATTGAAGAGTGATTGGTTTATTAATTTCGGTCGTAATATTAGTAGATGTACATTCAATTAACTAGCACTGTCAACAAAACTAGTCTTAGTTATCACTATAAATAAAAGATATTATGAACTGTATTTTTAAAATAACTTTATTCGTATCATTAAACTTATAGCTATTTAGTTCATATACTTAATAGACAGTATATTTTTAGAATAACATTTTAAATGTAATTTATGGAATGCATAGTTTAGGTACATATTTTATTTTATTAAAAGTAAAACATACTGTAGGTACCAATGTACTATAAGATTCGTGCAAATGTAGCTATGCCGTGCCATACTGTAAAAATATTGCACTGAACCAAACAAAATTAATATGTAGACACAATACCTGCATTTTCAAAACACAATGCATATTTATATTTTTTTAATTATTGTTGGTCTAAATTATACATAAGCATTAATTTAAATAATTGTAATATTTAACAGTTTAATAAAAATAAATAAGTATGAGATTTGTGTTTTTCTTTTTCCCAATTTGAACAAAATAATTAAAATTTAAAGCAATTTAATTAGGTTACATTCATAAAGGACTAAATAACAGTAGGTACATAAAAATCCTCCCACATTTAAAGTTCTTTTTATAATTTTTTACTTACTGGCTACTTGCAGGTACTTAAAAACTTATGTAAGCAGTTGCTTTATAAATAATTTTAAATACATATTATATCAAAAATAAATATAAGCGTGCCGTAGCTTAGTGGTCAGAGCGTCGGGCGCGATCCCAGAAGACGCGGGTTCGATTTCTGCCGGTCCGCAATTTTTGATATGTATTTAAAATTATTTAGAAATTTCCTTGAAGTGTAGGTAAAAACTAAAAAATTATAAAAATATAGTTACTTTATAAGGCAAAACCAGTATTTTAGGCTGAATATTTAAATGAAATTTTTGCTAACTTGTTGGTTTAGGCTGGCTTTTACTTTTCGCAACTTTTTCTACATTTGCGGCTCGTATCTAGAAGAAATAAAAGTAAAGTAAGTCGCGGGCATCAGCTAGTGGTAAAATAAAAAATCATTTGACGATTCAATTATTGTAAAAGTTTACTTAAATATATTCTACTAGATGATGCCCGCGACATCGTCCGCGTGGATTTAGGTTCTTTTTTAAAATCCTGTGGGGAACTCTTTGATTTTCCGGGATAAAAAGTAGCCTATGTCCTTCCCCGGGATGTAAGCTTACCCTGTATCAAATTTCATCAAAATCTGTATAATGGCCGTGAAAAGCTAGCAGACAGACACTCTTTCGTATTTATAATATTAGTATGGATTCTTTTCTATTCTAATAAAGTGACAATACTATTATTGTCACTTTATTAGACGGTTTAACCTAAATGGGATAAAGCAGTTCCATTAATCTCCTATACAAAAATTAATATCCTCTTGATTAATTCTTATGGGTGTATAAGATGTATTACTATTATCTTGGCCTCAAATCAGTTAATTTTTCTCACCTGCAAAGATTGCACTCTTTTATGTAAAGTCATCATAGAGTTTGTTATTGATGTCAGCTTCTCTTTGTTTGTTGCTATATCTGCCAACTGAAAGATATATTAATCTGAATATATAAAACGAAAAAGTGACTGACTGACTGACTGATCTATCAATGCACAGATGCACAGCTCAAACTACTGAATGGATCGGGCTGAAATTTGGCATGCAGATAGCTATTATGATGTAGACATCCACTGAGAAAGGATTTTTGAAAATTCAACTGCTAAAGATATAAAATAGAGATTTGAAATTTATGTAGTCCATGCGGACGAAGTCGCGAGAAAGCTAGTTTGTTAATTAAAATGGCTTAGATGATAATTTATGTAAGTAATGTCATTTTTGTGATGTAACCACAAATTTCCGGATTTTTCCCTTTACATGTTACTATAAGACCTACCTACCTGCCAAATTTCATGATTCTAGGTGAACAGGAAGTACCCTATAGGTTTTCTTGACAGACGGGCAGACAAACAGACAGATAGACAAAACAAAGTGATCCTATAAGGGTTCCTTTTTTTCTTTTAAAATACAGAACCCTAAAAATATGTTGAAACAGTTTAAAACTTACAAGTGCATCTAACATTGCATCATTTTGTAAATCTTCCAGTCGCCTCCTCTCGGATGATATCATATTGTGTACAGCATCTTGTTTCTCACTGGAACCAGTAAACATTTTTAAAACATAGTACAGTAATCCATCATCATCATGATCAGCCCATCACCGGCTTACTACAGAGCGCGGGTCTCCTCTCAGAGTGAGAAGGGTTTTGGCCATAGTCTACCGAGCTGGCCATGTGCGGATTGGTAGACTTCACACACCTTTGAGAACATTATGGAGAAGTGATATTTAATTAATTAAACGCACATAATTCCGAAAAAAAAGAGGTGCGTGCCCAGGATCGAACCCCCAACCTCCGATTAGAAGGCGGACGTCCCAACCACTAGGCTATCACTGCTTAATTCATACTACTACATAAATGCAAGTGTGTCTGTGTTTAACCAATTTTATGAAATTACTGAGTTAGCTTACATCCCGGGGAAGAACATAGGCTACCCCACAGGGTTTTTAAAATCCTGAATCTACACAGAGGAAATCACGGGCATCCAAACGTTATAATACTAGGTGATGCCAGCAACTTTGTCCCTTACTGTTTCCTTATTATCTTCTAGTTAGGATTTAATCTCAATTACAGTGGAAACTCGATTAACCGGACTATTTGTTGTCGTTAGGGATTCGGATAATCGAAAATCCGGATAATCGAATGTATGAAGAAAAGTGGATTTTGTGCATATTATTACGTTAGTACTATTATAATATATTCTGTGATATTATGTAGTTCACTATAATAGTATTTTCAATTTTCAAAGTAAGATAACTATACCAAGTGGGGTATCATATTATGAAAGGACTTTGCCTGTACATTCTAAAACAGATTTTTATTTATTTTTATGCATAATAGTTTTCGATTTCTCGTACAAAATGGAGGAAAAAATAGCGTAGAAGTATGGAACCCTCGGTGAGCGAACAATTTTCGGTTGGTAGTCCGGATAATCGCGAATCCGTATAACTTAGGGCCGGATAATCGAGTTTCTACTGTACCACCATAATTTTTATTCAAAAAAATACCTTAAAAGCAAAAGCCTGGCACCTTAGGTCTGGTGGTTTTATATGGCTGAATAGGTTATGTTATACTTACGTCAATTCCTTTAGATGCGTATTTAAAGTAGCCAAAGGTGGTTCGTATATTTCCATCACGCCTTTTGCGAGAAGTTGTACAGTTTTTAGGTCTTCTGGCTTTACAGGACTTTCGCTAGAACTATAAAGGGTCTACGATTAGATTAAAACTTTTATTGCTTTTATCACTACCCCTATTATAATAATGTGAAAGTGTGTTTGTTTGTTGGTTTGTCCTTCAATCACGTGATTGACGTGATTTTTTGCATGGGTATAGTTTACGACCGAAGAGGGACATAGGCTACTTTTTATCCCGGAAAATCAGAGTTCCCACGGGATTTTAAAAACCTAAGTCCACGCGTACGAAGTCGCGGGCATTAGCTATAGCTAGTAGTATAATAATAAAACAAACTCACATTTCCATAACTTCAGCTGTCGACATTGCAGAATTTATTTAATTATTAAATGTTTTAAGTCATACAAACATATAACAACACAATATAAAAAACTGTTTAGCACAGAACTGTTTAGTGTTTATGTTTATTGATTCCCACATGCAAAGCTTTTTTTAAACTGGTTTTAGGGCTCTGGGTTCTAGTCAGACAAAGCTTTCGTATTGCAAAACACAGACGAATAACATATATTGCAAAACAAACACCGACCAATTAATTACTTTATTCTATGAAAAAAAAGCTGCAAAACGTAGCAAAACTTTTGTACTATGCTCACCATAGGTGCTCACACGTCATAATGAATAGGAATTAGGATGCAAGTTCAGCCTGCTGGCGTAGGTAGCGTGGTAGGTAACGTGTAACGTGGATGTAGGTACTTAATTTTTAATTTATTTCACGGCGCTGGATGTCAGGTAGGTTCTTATGTCTCGCAAATGCAAATACCAAGAGCAAAGAGTGAAACAGGCCTGGCATGGCATGGGCCATGGCCACCATATGGCAATGGCATATAGAGCCTAGAACACTCAGAATAAATATCTTTACAAGTAGCCCTATTTGTGACTTTCACTGTTAGAGCGAGATAGCTAAATACATTAAAGCTCTTATTAGAACGTGGCAAAATGATTATGTTTTGTCCTTATCGCCGTGGCCACTTTTTTTTGTTTGTCAAAATGTACGACGTGTGTCTATACGTGTGACGTGTGTGTGTATGCACGTGAGATCTTGACAAAAAAAGGTTATGTTGACTCAAGTATTTTAAAGAAATAATGGATTTGTTTGGTTGTTTTTTGTTTTTGAAGTTATTGTGCAATAGTGGGTTGCAGACTGCAGTATACTAGGCTACAATAGCCGAATCGAACGTAAAATAGACGTAGGTAACATTTCAAAAGTAAGTAACTACACCTCTGCTTGAGCGAGAGGGACTGAGGGGGCCACGCTAGTTGCATATCTGGTAGTTATATCTGTGCTAGAACAGTATTGTGATTTGTTGCACCTATTTGTTGGACTTATTGCACCTAATTTGTGGTTTTTATAAATAACTACTTGCCCTCAGTAAGATTATTCAAGATAGTTTCATGGAAAGTTTAAAGTATTATTATTAGTTTGATGCGTGGAACGGAACATAATTTTTATGGCCGCTAGATAGCAGATTTCTAGATTTCTTGTTTTGACGTTCTTTGACCATTCTTTGACGTTCTTAATTCTTTCATTTTCCGTTCCCCAAGGAGGGGATTTACGCGAATCTTGAACAATAATTGCTTACATATCATTATAATAACTCTAAATCAACGTTATCAACCTGGAAGTCTTACAAGTGACCCGCGGGGACGCCGAGATGACGTCGGTGGCCAGGAGGCGAGAGCCTGATGATTCTGGGGAATATTCCGACACCTCGCAAGATATCGAGCAGAACAACTCTGGGAATGTGAGTTGGACATCCGCTAGGCTCAAAATATTTTGTGAATAGAACTTTCATTTTGGCGCTAAAACAGTTGCCGCCGCGCCGCACTTTCTCTCGCGCAATCGCATGTTGGAATGTACATTTCTTTTTCGCAAAATTGAGGTCACATTGGATACCATTCACCGTAAAACTGCTGATGTTGTTAGACATTTCGGGGTTGATCTAAACAATAACCAGTCATACCAGCCCAGAACGAAGAAGAAGAAGAAGAACCAGTCACAAAAATAAACAGTAGTTTTACTTGTACCTACTAGAGGTACCTACCAATAATCACTGTGAAAATGCAATTGCTAAAGGTTGCTGTACATTTACAGGATGGGCAGCATGAATCCTATTATGATTCCCAGGGGAGTGATTCGGAGAGGTCTGATCCAGAGCTCCAAGATCCAGAGATCCAAGACCCAGAGATCGAAGAACCAGAGAAACAGGTAAGAATATTACATATAATATAAACCTGAAGCATCAATTTTCAGTTAAAATGTTACCTATACAATAGAGAAAGTCTCGCATCAATTAACTTGGTTAGGTTGTGAATATTAAACTGTAGAAAATGTTAAAGACTAACATATAAAACATTTTCTGTAAAACATTTATTTGTTTCTTTTTGATTAGAACAACTTTTAAGTAAATTTTTGACATATATTTGGTTATATCTGGTATGACAGCTGTTATTCCGGGGATGGACAAAGGTGGCTTTTTACCCTGGAAAATCGAAAAGTAGGTACCCACAGGATTTAAAACTAAATTCCTCATGGACAAAGTTGCAGGCATCATCTAGTCAATAATTATATTTAAATGAGACATCTTAATCATAATCCTAATTTAAATTATAATTTATTGCATAACAGTGTATATAATTATAAGACCTTATTATTCATAGATAGCTTTTACAGTCTACCAGTTTCTAGTGTGCAACATGGATGCAATAAATTATTGAATACTAGATTATGCCTGTGACTTGGTCTGTGTGGATTTAGGTATTTTTAAATACCAGTGGGAACTCTTAAATTTTCCAGGGTAAAAAGTAGCCAATGTCCTTCTCGGGGATGTAAGCCAACTCTGTACCAAATTTTATCAAAATCAGTTAAATGAAAAGCTAGCAGACAGACAGGACAGGCAGAACACACTTTTGCATTTATAATATTATTATGGAAGTATGTAATTTTTTTAATCATGCTCAAACTTTGACTTTTGGGGATAAAAAGTAGCCTATGCATGTAATTCAGGTTACAAGTTACAGGCCCCGGCAGGAAATATTGCAGATCAAACTTTAGAAAAATAGACTATAATTAAGTAATTCACTGTACCTAAGCTTGTGCATTTAAAATTTTAGGAGGCTGAGAGACGTGTAGATGATGACGAGGACCGAAGCAACCCCCAATATATTCCTAAAAGGGGGACGTTCTATGAACACGATGATCGAACTGCAGCCAGGTATGTATTTTGAATTGGTGTCTTTACTATGCTCAGAAGAGCACTGCCCTGCACTTGGAGTGTATGTCAAAATTGTACTTCAAAATTCCTTTATTGTTCTGATTACTTTTTTATGTAATTCTCATATATTTGTTGGTTTTTAGCGTTCCGTACCTCAAAAGAAAAAAAGAAACCCTTATAGGTAAACCCTATCCCTAGTATCAGTCAAGAAAACCTATAGGGTATTTCCCGTTTACCTAGAATCATGAAATTTGGTAGGTAGGTAGATCTTATAGCACAAGTAAAGGAATAAATCCGAAAACCGGAAATTTGTGGTTACATCACAAAAGAAAATTTAAATGTGTTCATGAACAAATAATATTAGTAATTAGCAGTGGCGAAGGGTGAAAATCTGATAAAGGGAAGCCGGAAACGTACTTACCTAAAAGAATATCAGAAAGAAAGAAAGAAAGAAAACTTTTATTTGATCACAATACCTACTACAATAAACCTTAAAAGCTAATTAAGTTAATCTACATAATTAAACTAATAACAAAATAATATAATAATAAAAAATAATACCTATATATATACAAGTACGTGTGACCAAATATAGGTCTCCCACTCAGCATCATGCTGCAGCAAGCTGCAGCGCTGGTTTTCAGTGGGAGCCTTAACAAGTGAAGTCACGGACGATTTACCTAGTACAGTATATTATAAAAATAAAATACGCAAACAACTAAACTATCAACAAACTATATATATCAGCTGTTCGATTTTTGTTTTCAAAACTTAATTTAGAAAAATTACTATCGTTACGTAACAAGAAATCTGTTAAACAACAATCTATGTGAATTAAGGCCATTTCTGATTTTGGCTTACCAAACTGAATCAAAATTACCGTGAACTTACCACTTATAAGTTATTAATCACATCCCCAATTTATTATATCAAAATAAAACACCACTAACAACTTAAACAAACAAGCATGGCCGCTTCACAAAAACAAATGTATCAATATCAAATCACCCTTCAAAATACAAAATACTCAAAATAGTAGCATGTACCTGTTAAAACAATAGTATTAATATAATTTTTAATTTGGAGGTATTATAGGGTAACTCGGATCCAACCGAGTTATTAACGTCAAATTTGTCTGACCTGTCAGAGTTCCAAATTCGTATTCGCTACTGGGCCAGACTAAATTGGTGTGCTCTTTATTAGTCGACCGTAGAGCGAGACAGACCTAGTTCGTTCCTTTCGCTTTCGCTAGGGAAATGAAAGAGATAAATACTAAGCAAAAATCTAACTAGGGAATCCGATATTTTACGGCTTGTACGGTGTAGGACTGTAGGTGTATGTTACTTACATTAGCTGTTATGTTTTTAACTTAAATTAGTACTTAATAACAACAAAAAAAAATTAGCATTTGTGACGATCGAACCTTTGTATTTACGAATGTATTACGGAATTTATGTGAATAGTACCTACTTACGCTATATTATGCCAATTCTTAAAGGGAAGCCGATAGGAATCGTGTTATATTGACTCTTCGCCGCTGGTAATTAGTATTTTTAATTTTCAAAGTAAGATAACTATATGAAGTGGGGTATCATATGAAAGGGCTTTACCTGTACATTCTGTCCATTTAAATGTGTCTGTTACCAGTTATGGCTCAACTAATCAATTGGTCAATTTAGTTTTATAAAAATCTCAGAAGAAGAGTATTCTGAGATTTTTATAAAACTAAATTTATACAGACAAACTGTTATGTTAGAGCAAAGTTTTTTAAGTAGTAAATTTTTTCCCTGACTGCATCATAATAATTTATTTGTTAAGATTGTTTGACCTCCTGAAAAACAATAATATACATGACACTGCAATTTAAATCAAAGTGCTAAAATGGTAGACAAACAATTCAACACTCTTTGAGTATGGAGTCTTAATTTTTTTTCCACTATGGATTGTACTGCAAACTGACTAAAAAATTTTGTTATTACGATTTTAAGAGAGCTGAAACAAATAGCGGAGAAAGATTATATTTTTAGAGGTTTTTTGTATGACGACCCTTGGGTTAATTTTCATGTTATTTATATTATTTGCCGTCATAAAGGTAGGTCATAGTAACAAGTATTCTGTAAAAATGTCAACTGGCTAAGACAACAAATTGGTGGTTACAGTAAGGTGTATTTTTGTCTGAGTATTATGTTGGATCAGCTGTAGGAACAATAAAGTATAGAACATTGGCCGAACTGCCCAGTCAGGCGTTAAAAGCATATTAGCGTAATATGAATCTATTATGTAGAAAGTTTCTGTTTAGTGTATTTGTACTAATTTGATCAATTGCTTCTTAGAAGTCATTACGAGTTATTCTTGAATTAGATATTTCTAATACTTTCAGGTTTGGTTACTTTTCCTAATTCACAAATTATTTGATAAACTATAACAGATTTTCATGGAGCTCCCTGTTCATATCCATAATAATATTATAAATGAGCAAGTATGTCTGTTTGTCTAATACAGTTTAACCTCTGAACCATAGCTTGGCATAGCTTGTTAACTGGAGCGGACATAGAGTAGGTACTTTTATTTCGGAAAATCAAAGAGTTCCCAAGGATTTACGGGTAAAGCCGCGGTCTTTAGCTGGTAATACAATAAAGATAATGAAAACAACTAAATTATTTGTGCCTTAATATTAAAGGCAGATTATTAATATTAATTAATATTAATAGTAAAGGCGGCCACTTCCATTATAATCCAGATCCATATACGCATTATGTTTCCAGGATATGTTTGATTTATATATTTTGCTATGCACATTCAAAAATAGGGAAGCAAGAACTTAAAGAAAGCATTGTAAATAAGTAAATATATTAATATTTTCTTTTTATTTCTTATTAGTGGCGAAGAATCAAATAATGCGACTTCGGAGACTGCCTCGGAAAAGAAGGAAGGAAGTGAAACGCCGTCGGACAGACGCCGACCGCCGCGCAAGTCCGAGACGTTGAATAAATGGTCGCACGACAAATACAACGAAAATGAGCAGGTATAGTACCCAAATCACTCCACAATACATGGATATAGAATGTGTTTAGTGAAGGGACGCCAGCTGCGTGATTGGTCTAATCACCTGAAATGGACATAATTTACAAGTCTGCTGGAAGAGGTATAATATACAAAATGACAGTTATTTTAGTGCTGATTTGAAAAGCCCCACCGAGCATAGTGGGAATTATAATTGACACTGTGTCAAAAGGTCTTTGTGTTGATGCTATATTGATTGATCTCTACTAATAAAAATGTGCAAGTCCAGCATACTAACTGTATTAGTAGAGGTTAGTGGTCATGTTTGGAGTTTTGGACACAGGTTCTAGTAAGACATAGCAGTTTCGTAGAGCGTTGTCTCTATCATTAAGACCGACAAAATGTCACATAGGTATGAGTGACAGATACAACGCTCAACGAA